>NC_133930.1:83447961-83751461 GCF_964199755.1 Larus michahellis
TTGCTGTTATCCTGTTCAGGCTTGAAAAAATTGATTCTGTATGGATTGACTATTACTAATGTCTTAGACATTTATTTATTTATTTATTTACTTATTTATCACTAATCTTATATCATGCAACCAGGCACCCAAAGCAAGAACTGACTCATCAAAGATGGACCGAATCTCAGGCTGATACAATTTTAAATCCAAAGAATAACACTGATTTTTGCGGAGCTACTCCTTTGTACTAATGCAAACATGAGAACAGACCCATCACTAATATGAAAAATGAGTTAAATCAGCTTTGTAAGCAGAGGTAATATCTAATATAGATTAACCGAGTTGGAAAAAATAAATTGCATTTATGGTGTACAAGCCCTTCTTTGGATCCTCAGTGTACCCAAAAGTTCATTCTGTTTTTCCAGCTATAGAAGCTGGTCTAATGAAATATATTGCTTCTGCCCAGAAACCTTGTCATTCGTGGTGTTAATCTCAGCTACAACTATACTACCACAAAACCAGACAGCTGTTTCTCCTACAACATAGACCTAAACATGTAACTTTCATGTTCAAGCACCTTTATTAGTTTTCTAAAGCAACCCGAGATCAGTAAATCCTTCATCCTGCAATTAAATTCTTAGAGAGGAATGATTAGATATAGAGATATTCTGCTGCTCTCTTTTGTATATCCAGTTCTAGAAACACACCCTTTTCCCTTTAATTCCAGACCTTCCCAGAAATGTCAAGAATTAAATATAGTTCTTCTGAAATGTAAAGTAGACTGCACAACATGGTGGAGAGCTGCTGAGCCGCTAACTGTTCATTCATTCTGTGTAAATGTTAATATGATAAATATGGGTATAAAAACCGTGACACTCCCTGAACTCAACTGCTTGCCCAGAGACAGCTGCAGGCTTAAAATGAGGAGGAAGAAGGGAGGGGGAAAAATAAAAAGGCAAGGGAAATATATCAATCTTCCCAATGACCATGACAGCTGAGAAGTCTACATTAATGCTTCCAATCCCATTCAGACATTTTTTTTTCCAAGGACAAAAGGAGATGAAATGTATGTCAGGTACATAATAAGGCTAATAAAAAAAATGAAAACACCTGCATTTCACTGAATAGGGGTGAAGAACTGCCTCTGTCTCTGAAATATATATCTTTTTCTAATGGCAAAGCTCATAAATTAGGACAAGTTGCTGCTATTAAATATACAAAATACACACCATTTAAGTAGAAACATATGAACTCAGAATACATCTGTTCTAAAAAAAGGAAAAAGTACAGTGGCATTATAGCAAAGAAGCATTTATATTGTGATTACAAAGATCTGATACCTCTTACAAATAAGCCATATGATAGGAAATAAACCCTGCACATACATTGTCAGGTGCCTCATGTCTGGAATTTTGCATGTTCGCTATGAGGCATCTCTTCGAAAATGAAAAGTTCTGACTACCAAGAAATAAAGTACCTGGCCATATCTGCTAGTGCTAGCACACCATCGCTCATTTGCTGAAGCTACTTGCTTCCTACCTCCTGGCTGTATCTTGACAAGAGGCAACTCTCTGTGCTGGAAGATCCAAACTGGGTTCCCACTGGTTTGGAACTAGAAAAAATGCATAAACAGACACAGCTATAAGAAAGGAAAGATAACGTGGAATTGCTATGAGGGAGAAAATAGAAAAAGATGCCTCATGGGAGAAGAAACGGGCAAGGCACCTGAAACAACTGACTTATGTTGTCTGTTGAGGAAGGAATTTTCTGTTACTCTGGCTTAGTGGGATTTTTTTGTCCTTGGTGGAAGAGGAAGGGGCAAAAAATACATATATTTCTGTTAACAATATTCACATGAAAAGAGAGAAAGAGAGAGAACGGAGAAAGCTAAGATATACAGCGCACTGAGGAGTTGTGCTTTGGTATGACAAAGAGCTAAAAGAGCTGCACTTTACATACTAAAGGTTCATCTTGAATCAGTTAGAAAGACATAAATAGCCCCATCTAATTCAGCATGTTGTTCAAACACATCATAGTTCACATTCAGTTTTTGAAAATTGTATTAGGTAACTAATTGATACTTTCCACATGAGGATTTGTTCTTCTAACTTTTCACAGAATCAGAATCAGAAGTAACAGCTCTCACTTCAAGACCTGTAAAAGCCAATTTTCTATTGAAACAGAAGGTGTTTACCATAGAGGTACATCTACCACTGCCTTCAACTACAAAAGCCACAAGTGAGCATCACACCCTGCCTACTGAACCTCAGCTGTAACCACTCCATTAGCACATGCAGCTGGATTTATTTATTTTATTTCTTACACATACAAAACACACTGCATTTGGCAGCAGCCAATGTAAAAGTCAACATCCTTGACAAAGATCAGAAAAAAACAGACATATAAAATGTGCTTAATTTGCAGAGGGGAATACAGAGCAGTTTGCTTTATAGTCTCCATTCTATCTTGAATGAGCATATTTTTTTTTCTAAACGGATCACTGCCAGCATTGCTTATTTTAGTGTTGTCCTAGAAGCATGCTAAAAAACCAAAACATAATCAATACAAAGATACATTAGCTGAATCTTTTTGTGGCCTTGAATATACATTATGTTTTCTCAGAAATGGCACTTTTCGAGCGCTATTGATACTCAAGGTGATTTCTGACAAAAAATATTCTTAGAAACGGACAGCTACATCAAAAGTAGCAGGCAGCATACTGTAAAGAACTGAATCTAAGGTTGGGACGCAAACATGAGATCTGCTCCTTTTTCTGCCAAAAATATTTCATGCCACCTTAATTTCTTACTCAGTTTCTCTGTTGAAAACTTGGGGATAAGAAATCTGAGAAGTACGTACAATGAATATTTATTACACAATAGAGAAATCCTGAGAGCTTTCAGTAAATATACTATAATTCTCTTCTGGCATAGTCAGTGAGTATGTAAACAAATAGAGAACATAATTTAGCAGATTTAAAAATATATAAAAGTAACGTTAAGGGCAAGATTACGATCATAAAAATATTAATGTCTGAGCTTAAAATCACTGATTTCAGGAAGTTATAATTATCTTGTATATCTAAGGCATTTACATACATGTTGTTCTCACACTATAGGCCGTTATGCTAATGTATATCCTCTTGAAATAAAGATATTTGACAGTACTGTCATATAAGGTCCAACATGGTACACAGCAGATTCATCAATTTCCTGTTTCTTACCCTCTCTCTCTTACAGCATCCTAATCAACCTAATTAAAGCTTCGTTCATTTGAAACCTCAGATGACAATTTGTTTAACTCTATCCCACTGTGGTCTTTTTATAAAGAGAATTAAATTTGATCTTCTGACAGCAATTATTAAATGATCCCAACTGGCCCCAATTAAGACACATGGCTCACAGGCCTCAAAATCCAATAAAGTGCCAAGCCCTCTCTTTTACTTGTACATCTTCCTTTACCTTGCTTTATTTTCTTAAAGCCAATTAAGCTCATCTTATCAAGTGGAACTGAATGCCATTGTGTAGGCTAATTCAAGATACAATGCATCAATTTACTTTTACAGACATGCTAAAGTAGGGACAACACGCTCAAAATCATCCCTTTGAAACCCCTCCCTGATTCAATTCACCTAGCTTTAATGCCTTTCGCTGTGCTGCACATGACCTAGATAGCTTACTTTTAAAACACTGCCTACAATGAGCAGTGATTAGAGAAAAACATTAAATATCCATGGTACGAGTTTTGCGCTTCTTACGATTCTCCTTATAGTAATGCATCTCTTCTTTAAGCATTTCTACTTGATTATCATTTCTTCATTCCAGAAATTCAAAGAAATGTGACACTCATGTAACTTCTGAGGGTAACCCTTTTTTACCTTTAATTTCTGCTCTAATTTTTCCACACATGTTCAGTAGTATGCTGTGAAGAAATGTTCCCATGATTTTGCGAAAAGGCAGGTAGCCCCAGGATTTGGAACTCATTGATTGTGTGGTACTCCAGGGAAATAGCTGAATTAAAACCAGCCCCATGAGGCCGAAGTAGCTTCCATCCACATCTGGCTCTTCTTATTCTAAACTCTAACACCTGCCTGGAAATTTAACCCCCATCTTTTCTCTGAAGAACAAATGGGACAGATTTATCTACTGCCATTTGGTTTAGGTCAAAGCTGAGCTGTGTGGTGTTCTGCTAAATTAATTGCAATGTAATTGATATTGTTTGACACAGTTTTTGAAAAGATGATGCTCCATCCATTTTATGACCAGACTGCTCTCTGTATTAAAATACGTAAGATTTCATATTTCTGCGCATTCACCCGAAGTATAGCTTTGAGTAATAACATATTAAAATACAGCACACATTTTCTATCTCAATATTTCTAATGAATTGCTGTATAAAATAAGACTATGTGCACAATTATCATCAAGAGAGTAAGTAACTAGTAAAAAAAGCTCAAAGCAATACTAGTTCCATCGTGGTGCTTGTTTTCTGTATTTCTTTAATTTACATACTGAACAAATGCAAGCATGATATTCCTTAAACACAAAAAAGATAGAGAGATACTAAATTTCAGTGCAACATTTTCTTTACTAGGAGGAAGATGTGCAAGTTTATGTAAAACATAATTAGACACATTTCCTGTACAGCTGGGAAACATACTTTTCATTGTAAAAAATTAAAAAATTAAAGGGATGCCAGCCACTTCTCAAAAAGTAAAATAAATTTATTTTTAAAGAACTTGCAAATGTTACACTTAGGAATTTAAAAAATATTGACTTCAAACAGTTTTACTCACAGAAATGCTATATCACTGGTAAATTTGAACTGTAATATGCAATAACAGTGAATTTCTAGCAGCGCACTGAAATTTCTGGAGATTAAAAAAGATTTCAGTATACTGTGCTGCAAATTATTTCGTATTGTAGTCTAATAATCCCATACAAGATGTTAATTTTAGATCATTCTTTTGCTAAAAACAGCAAACCCTGTTAACAGATTTAGTGCAAGGAGCTGAAAATATCCTGTGGAAAAAAATCTGTACAGAAATCAGATCAACCCAAATCCTGCCATTACTCAGCACTGCAGTGACGTGCAGATGTTTGTAGTGGTTTAAGGAGCCAGCGGGGGCTGGAAACTCTACATACTCAACTCCAACATGATTGCAATTGAACCTCATCAAAGTAAGAGCTCATAATTTGTCACAGAAAACAGCCAATTAACATATGTTAGAAAAAGGCTCCCATAAAGATAATATATGATTAAAGATCCAATGCAGCTGTCACAAATCAAAATTCTGCATTTTAAAAAGAAATATCACTCTGGGTTTCTGAATGTTTACATCGATCATGGATACTATATTTTAAAAAACTACAGAAAAAAAGCACCTCTAATTACAGTATTTCCTCCAGGTTTGGAGTTACAGCTTAGGGAGATCCGTGTACTAAAGCACTATTTACTGTTCTGGCTGTTGTGCTGTAAATAGTTAAGACCCTTGCCAAAACACAACTGTTATTTTGTTTTAGTGCTATTTTAAAAGACAGACCTTCATTGTGAGTGAGGTGGCCTTCATTGATGAACTTTGTTGTCAAGACATTCCTCTGAAAACACAGCATGTCCTTATTGCTACAAAAAATACAGTACTGTAGAACTGTGTACTATAGCCCCAGGGCCAGCCCTGTGATCCTAGCTATTCAAATGCACTGCCGTGAGTAAAGCTGCACTGCAGCCAGTACCATTACTTTACATTTACAGTGGTGAAAATGAGATCTGAATGCAGCTTGCAACCATCCTTTAAAAAAATACATTGATTAAAATTAGTTTTCACATATATACACATGGAAAATGAAGTCTGTTGCTTTATTATCTCAGAACCCTGACTGTGATGCCTATTCAGAACAATAATCTTTATTCCTTGTATTTTGGCACAGCCGTATTTTAATTACTGAAATATCGCATAATTAAGCTGCTATTTTTCACACACATGATGCATCTTTTTTCCTGCTATCACTTAGGATCCTGTGTGTCAGTCAGTGAACTCTGAGGCGATTTGAATAGTACCTTGTTTGTGTGTGTGTGCATATGTGAGCGTGTGTGTCCTTGTCTTGACATCGTGTTGTAAAAGGAAGTGCTTCCTCTTTTTTGTTTGAAAGAGACCCAAGAAAAACAAAGTTTTGAAACTCAGTAGTCTTGACTGGACATGAGTCAATGTATTTTTAAAAATGCTTTAACTCCTATTCAGTCAAATACAACTTCACGTGGATGGATAAACGCAGGGACAAATTTTAATTAATGCTAACAGAGAATAATATAATGGACATAGTATTCTCCTGAAGTGGAATGTGATGGTTGTTAAAGGTCTTTTCTTCCCTTTAAATTCTTTCAATGATTTAGAAATGCTGTTTCCATTAATGCTAGATGCTGTAGTTTCTGTCATCAGCACAAATTCTTTTAAAACAGCACTTACTATATTGGTACCGAAGTATCTGCCGACTTTAAATCTATGGTTTCAAAAGCCCTGAATAGGCACAGACTTTTGAATATGCTAAAACTTAATATGATGAGAGGTCAAAAGGAAACCTCTTAAGTGTTTAAAGCTACTCATGTGTAAGACTCTCAAAAAGATCAAAAGCACTGAACATTTCTGACCCATTTACATAGAGCAAAAATTCCTAATGCTCTTTAATATTCTTCACTATGTTATATTAAGACAGAAAAATCATCGTTATGAATCACTGTCCCTTTTAACAAAACACTGTGAATAATGTTAAGGTTATGCTGCCTTTTTTTTCCTCAGGAGTGTGTTCATTGATTCCCAAGCAATCTGTAACATTTTTGATTAAGATCTCAGAAATAGCTGAAAATCCCAAGGCTTCTCTACTATTGAAACTTCACTTGCCTTTGACTGTCCCCAACTAATGACAGTAAACTATGCAGCCTCAAGCTAAAGAGATTAATTTCCACTTTGCAATGAATAGACAAAAAGACTGGACAAAGTCCATTCCATACCAAATGTATTGTTTTGTCTATTACAGAAAATACACTTTTAGCCCTAGAGACAATCTGAGATAGGAATAATAAAATTCAGGGTGCAAAACAAGTAGCATTTAACAAATGATCCAACAAACAAGAGTCATATGAGAATTATATATTTTTTTTCTCATACTTTTTTTTGAATAAAACTACATGTTTCGGACAAGCCATCTTCAAATTTAGTATTTACTCCTGATAATAAATCTGCTTTAAAAAACTGCTGCTAACAGTAACAGCAGAATAATTAGAAGTAAGTTCTTCATTGTAAGAAAATATTGTGTCAGAGTGATTTCCTATTCTGTAAACCTGTATTTCCTCTTTTCTTAGGTAAAATCAGATAATTTTACAATTAGATCATGTATAAATGACAAGTATCAGTCCACTGCTATTAAGCATAATTATCAAATTGATCTGCTGTTTACTTATCACAATATCTTTAAGAAATCTCCACCATTCTTTTTTTTTAAATTCTGATTTAAAAAATTATGCATGATGAAATACTTTAAAAATGTTCATCCTCCTATCTATCCATGTTGTGCTGCAGAAGTGAAAATCATCTGAGTCAGTAATGGCTTCTACTAAATGGAAATGTTGATGGTATGTCATAACCTAACTGAAGATGTTACTTTTTTTACAATTATTTTAAAAACGTGATTGTAAAGCTTGGAAACAGAGTTCCTGAACATATCCCACTTTCTGATTCTTCTGTGCATATGGAAGTTAGTGGCAATTTTTCTATTTACTTTAACAATAGTAGCACTGAGACTTTGGAAAAAAAGTTGAGGATATTGTAGTAAATGTCCAAGAGCACTCTAGTATCAAGGCTGCAGACTCTATATGGTCTTACCCACACATCTCTATGGCATTATCCTGTTTAAATAAAGGAAAAATATCTGATGCTTCTCAGTCTCTCGGACGAGTCCACTGTGTGGTTCTGGAGAGGAGAGATGAGTTACTATGATGTGGAAGGCTCTAAATCCTCATATGGCAATGCTATACAGTAACAAAGCATCATAAAATGAAACATAAAATTTTCAAAATTAATAATTAATAATAATAACAACAACAACTCTGTACTAGCCATCAAAGACTCCATTTTGCACTTTTGCATGAAACAACTATAGAGTATGTTGAATATGTTCAAGTATAAATTAAGAATTTTAACTACAACTACAGCTTTTACTGTTAAAATTTCTAAGTCATTTTAATCATCCATCATTTTCCCATACCAGCTCATGGATTTACTTTTCAACACCAGCAGCCTGAGACAAGAACGATCTGATTTATAGCCCATGCTAGAAGAGCTTGCTGCTCAGTTGTCATTTTTTTCTTGGCTCCAGTAGATGGAAGCAACTCTCTTGCTGCATTTTAAGTTTAGTGTGGTTTTGGGGCTGTTTTTTAGGCCAAAACCTTTATTTTTATATTTATTTTGTTGTCGGATGATCCTTTGATGTTAGATTCCCAGATAATTTGTTCCAGTTCCCAGAGCAGTTCCTTCAGATGAGAGCCATGCATTAGTAAGTCTGTAGCTCCTGCTGAAACCTCTTGCAAGGATAAACAGAGCCTGTAGCGAACCTACATGAGCTTGTTTCTAGAAACTCCACTGCTGCATGGTTCTGTAGAAATAACCACTGACGAGACACAAGCAAAAAAATGGTCAGTGGTCTGGATACAGCTGTGTACACTACTGGTAGTTGTCAGTCTTACAGTACAATACCTTGTCTGATAAAAATCCATGGAGACACGACACCCTGTATTCTTTTGCTATTTCGGTTAAGCCAGTGCATCATTTGTTTCCCTTCACCAGTCAAAAAGTATGCTGTGACATTCAGCATCGTGCCCGTGATAGGCAGGTGTCAGAAGGATTTCAAGTATAGGGTTTTAGGTCCACAGGCCACTCTGCTCAACATGGCTTGTCTGACGAAAAGCAGAAGAGCAGCAAGAGTAGAGAGTCTGACACTACCTGGAACAGAAACCTAAGGGTTTCTTCACAATTAAGCAGGCTTTGCAGCTGCCACAGGCAAAGCACATTCCATATCAAGACAGACATTCATACAGGAGACTAGCAATATTTGTCCCCGTCTCCTCAACCCATAAATCAGTGCCGTGCACTTCTGCCATATAAGAGGGTGAGATTAGGTGTTCATCTTTTCAAAGACTTGTCACCCTCAATTAAAGAGGTGTCAACTGCTCTTAACCTGTATGGCATATGGTCGCCCTGGTTAACGAAAGAGACACTTCCCTGAGTCGCTGGAGTCAAACCAGCATGTGCTGTGATCCTGTTGATTCCCACAAGCTAATCAGGGTCAAGCTGGGTCAGATTTATGTACTGCAAATTCTTCAAGACAGGGACAGTCTCTTCCTATAAGCTTCCGTGGTGCAAAAATTAACAGGTAAAATAATGGGCCTTGAGTCATAACTAGAAAATCAGGATATTATTGAACTCATTTACAGATTTAACCGTAGGTAACAAAAGACCTCCAAACATGTGCAGGTAATACATGAAGTTAGATTTCAACCAATGGTGTTTTGAAAGCATTATGCTAACACAAAAGAGTGTGTTGCAAATAATTGCAAAACCAAAATCCTGATCACTGAGAACATTAAAGATTTCACGACAATCTTTACAGAATGAATTATGTCTAATGTCCTGGCCAAATTCCATCTTGGATCATTATTCTGCTCATATAAATTCTAATGCAGTTGAAGAAGTCATTCTTTGCTTTTAGGTTTAGACAGATTTGGTGATGTTTTGTCTTCTTAGAAGTGTTAGCATTTCACCATGGCTCTGCTTTCAGAGTCAGGTGAACTAATCACATCCCTTGCTTAAATTTTGCCTTCAATGGGTTGTATAGAAGCTTATTTCATACTATACAATTAGAAAGCATTTTTATTAATCTGAATTTCATCATGTCTGAACTAAGTCTTTCTGTCTTACCAGCTTTTACAGAGAAGTAATACAGAAAGAAGAAAAATACTTATAAGAACTTCCTTACAAATTAATGAAGATAATAAAGACATGAACTTTTTGCATCCAAATGCCCCAATGAAATTAATATCTACACTTTCTCTTCTCAAATAAAATTGTTTACAACATGGAGTTTTTGGAAATACCATCTCATGAATGACTATAGCAATGCCATGAAAGAAAACCATGGACTAAACCTAAAGGAATGACCTGAGTGCTGTCTGAATAAATCTAACCTGTGTCTTGATTGTGTGACTAGTAAATTGGATCACCAAAATCTACCAAGGAATATGATTTTTAACTAGAAGGTCAGATCTACTGCTCAGAAACAGGGAGTGACAGTCTCTATGAAAACAGGTTCTTAGTAATGTAAGAACGCATTAACGTGAAGCACACACAGAGGATGTGAAAGTCCACTCTACACTGCTGACTTGGCATCATGCAAAAGACAGAACAGAAAGTTCTCCACACAAAAACTACTATGTTGGAAGAGAGCAAAAAGACTCTTTCTCCTCAAATATGTTTACAGTTTAACCTAGTCAAAGATGGAGTTTTCTGTATTGTATATAAATTTTTTATACTACCCAGCTATTAAGTTTTCTAGCTGAAATCCAAATTCTCTGTACTTTTTTGAGATGGAGAGACCAAAAATATCTGCTAAGTAAGAAACTATCTCTATTATCAATTCTTCCTACAAGAACTTCTCAGAACAGAAGTTTTCATATTGTGATGAATCAGAAATCAGTGATACACAGAAATGTTACTAATTACCTGGGGACAGATATACTACAATGTGCTATAATATGACAGAGTTGGAGGCAATTTTATTATTTATACTAATAGATCGTGTTTCCTAACACTATTCTGTCACATATATTATAGCTATTCTTGGTGTAGAGATTTTATTCTCTTGCCAGTGATGGAGGATCCAGTGATGTAGGTATTGTCCAAGTGATTAAATAGGTAGAGAAATTCCTGAAAACTTAATTGCCTACAAATTTTATCATTTGAAAATGGTAGAAGGAGTTTTCTTCTACACATGCATAGCTTCATACTGAAATGGGGCAAAATTCTATGGGTATTAAATTTGTTTCCCTGTTCTCCTGGAATAATGCATGGAATAACAGCTTTTAGCCTCATTGATTTGAATGTGACCATAAAAAGAAAAAAAACCTAAACCACAGAAGAATTATTTGTTCCTTCTTATTATGTGTCACATTAAGGAACCCTACACGAGGGAACATATTGACACAGGAATGGACAGAAAACATCAGAAACTAAGCCTAGATAAGCGAAAATGATGGCTGTTGGCAACTCTGAACACTTCCCTAAATTCTGGACAGGCAATGCTTTAGCCTAAAGTCAAGCTTTAGAAAGCAGTATCTGCAACGTATTAAACAATTCTGAACAAATCTGACAAGATGTCAGACGCTTACTTTGTGTTTAAACGTCTGTTACAGAAACAGATGACACCACCAGCTTTGCACGTGGTCAAATTCTGCCTGGAACTGGACTAAAAGGGTAGAAGGACCTCAAAAATGCCATAGGTTAGAATTGTAACTCATCAGTTCTGGGACAGACACATCAGTCACAAATAGTAGCTTTCCATGGGTAGAGACGCTGACATCAGTTGAGACTAATCTGAGGAAAAATTAGAGAATATGCACCAATTTAGTTTCTATTGAATCATATTAAAAAAGAAAAACCTTCAAATTCTAAAGCAGACTGTATTTTAGTGTGTTACTCTTCCTTGGCCAACTGAATTCAACTGCCTTTCAAACACATTTAAAAAAACAAAAGTAGTTAAACAAGATAAAGGTAGTGCCGCAGCACAAGCCTGAATTTCTTAGCGTTCCGTGTACAACAGTTCCAAGGGCAAATCTTCTTTCCAAGGCTGAGTCTCACTCCACTTTGCCAAAGGCCAGCACTGACTTGCAGTAGATTGTTTAATGTTTGCTATCAGCAATAAGATACTTCCTAAGCCTGAAATTATAGCCTAAAATTAAACAAATTAATCTTACATTTTCTCAGGTACAGACTGAACGATTCAGTCAAATAAAATCATTTATCATTAAATTTAGGAAGGACATTTCAGATTCCAGTTTGCTGTTACATCTGCATGGAAGAATATGTGATATATTTGCTTATATTTCTATGGGGTTCCCTGCTCCTCTCCCTCCCCAACCCCCCCGCCACACACACACAATTTTAACCATATTTCAACTGAAATGCATGGAGTTTTCTACTCAACAGGGTATTAAAACCTAAAATTAGGTGTAAACAGGGTATAATATGGGCCTAGTCTCACTGAAAGAAAAGCACCTTGTGAAAAATATGATACAATATACTCAGTACATTAAGATCACTAGCAAGTAATTACATATATTTTAATCAATATCTATTGTGAGATTGATTTTTTAATAAGCATTATAAACTTGAATCCTTTGTGAACTACAGAATGAACATTAACATAAACTGTCACATTGTACTTGACTAACTGCGTGACTTTTTATGTTTCACTGCAGAAAATTGGCCCACTGTCGTGTCTGTGGGGTTTGTATCTGCGTAGAAGGATTACATGTCATGCACATTATGAAACCAAAAAAGTGTGAAGGGTAAATATGTGCATTGCGTGGAAATGGTGGCTCATCTCAGCAATGCTGTGCACCTGTTGTGGTGTGCTGTGACTCCTCTTAATTCTTCCCTGTTCAGGGAATAATGATAACGATAAGTAATTTAATTCTACATTCTTCTTCTCTTCTGCCAGCTAGATAATAATGAAAAAATTCCAAGTTTGCATTTTAAGAATGACTGTATTCCCTATAACTGAAAATCTGTTAATTCTGTAGTAAAACATTTTGCTCTTGCTGTCTTCAGTAAATCTAAAATGTTTTTTAAAGATTTGCTGCCCTTCAGAAAATAGATTCTATGACTTCAGTCCATTTTTAATCTCTTGCTGCTTACCGATGATTCAATCTGAGATTATGAAGCAGGTTCCCTTGATTGCATTATAGCCTGAAGAGTCTGTTCTGACTTTTTGCATCCATACACATGTATTTTATTTCCCTTTTGCCGTCCATAAAAGATAAATGCATTAGTTACGTAAACTGGAAAAGAAAACCACTTTGAAAATGTGTAATAATGTTCCAACTTTCACACATACATACATAAGGAAAACTGCAGTGTAAATGAACATTATATGCAATATCCTGAAGAGATGAAGCTTCTATTAGAACCAAACACACAGAAATTTAAGTAACAGAAGAGCTCCAATTTGTTCAGTCATCTGACTTATCTAGTGTCCTCCATCTTAGTACCTCAACTCATGATAATGCCCATGGCATCACTCTCTTGAGTTCGTCTCCTTTGATGATGGGGAAGAGTTCGTCTCCTTTGATGATGGGGAAGAGTTCATCATTTTAGTTCTTCTTATGCCAATAGACCAAAAATATGTCCCTGCTGCCACATTGCTCATTCTCATGTAATATTCTAGCTTTCGGTCACTAAACAACACCATCTGAACTTGTCAAAATTAATGACAGAAGACGACTCCCGACTTATGCGCTCCATCAAGTCCCAGGGTACTACAAAAGCACTGAGATGAAATGAGAAACAGGGAATTGAAATTTCTGGGCAGCAGCTTGTTTAAATACTTTTGTTCAAGATAAGAAGGAAAATAAAATATGCATTCCTTTGTTAATAGGAAAGTTTTTTTCTGTCTAATATATTAGAGAAATTTTTTCAAGAACAGTTCATCCTCACAGAAAAATTACCTGTGCAACGCTGCCAAGGTCACGGTCCACCTGGGTTACCAGCCGTGGACTGTTAAGTGCCAGAAACGCAAACTAAGCTGCCTTGATTCTCCTTTCTGCACTTCATAACAGTTAGTTTTTAATTGCATGCTGAGAAACAGGTAAATGAGTAACAGCTTCCCTCAATTTAGAGATGAATGTTGCATTCTGACACACTTCTTTTTCAGTTGTATAAATTCAGACATATGTAGGGCATAAATCCCTAAAGAACAGTGTCCTAAGTATCCAATAAAAAAAAAGGAAAAATCGTATAAAATATTTTCATTCTTTAGGGATAATTTTGACTCAGCTCACTGTATTTTTCTAGTACGTAGTTGCAACCAGCATTGAAGCACTACTATTTAATGTAGCAATTTTATGCTTTTGATTTACAACAGTGTTTTGGAAAAACAGTCTGAAACAGAAGAACGTATTATTTAGCAATGATCTGTAAAATGTTGCATATCTGTACCTGGAACTGATCAATATTCTTACTGTGAGCATCAGGTATAGCATGACTAAGAGCGAGTAGTATGTTCGTATCGGTTATTCAATCCCTGAACTGTAACAGAGCTATTTTTGTACTTTGAATAAAAATAGATTAACACATCTCCTTTACCGTTTTGTATCTAGGGAGAATAAATCATAAAGCAAAAGAATGCATGGTATTCCATGATGCCACAATAAAATTTGCTCATAGGAACCAGTGCTATTAAAAACACCACATTCTGCTGGGATTGTGGTTCAAGGCCTAATGATTAAGAGTAAGTTACCCTGAAGACTATCCAGTAATGAGGATTTGTAAATTCCCAGCTTAATAATATGCAATACTTTTGGACTGATTCAAGAATTATTTGGGCTAAAAAGCTCCTTGGTATTCTCACTGACTGTAATCCATCAGAAGACTACTGAAAATAACAAGATAAAAAACCATGGTAAAAAATCATCTATTTAGCTGACCTAGCAGAAAACGGAGTTTGCACTGAAGTTAAATTTAGAAAGATCTAAATATAACGAAGTTGGCTTCAGGTATGCATGTCAACTTCCTCCATTTCCTTCTTTTTTCTGGAAATAACTAATTTGTAAAATTGATTTAAGAAAAAACTCCCACCAACAACTTTCCCCCCCGTGCCCTTAAGACTAGCTTTCACTTTGTAATAATATATGCAGTCTAGAAAATCTTCTGAATTCTGATAATTTTAATCAGACTATTTAAGTAATTTGTATCCATGGACTACTTTAAAATTCAAAGGATTTAAAATAATTTAAAAGCACACCACCACACCAACCAGTCAAGTGAAGGCTTAATGGGGCAGCATTTTACTTGACGAAAATAATTGTGACATGGGTACAACATCCAAAAATAGTAAACTCAAAGAAATGTGTAAGTCTTTGCAGTACTATGGCTTGTAGCCCCAAACCCACAAGCATGAATGTATATGCCTAATTTGAAACACTTGAATAGTTCACTGAAGGCTGCAGAAATGTTCATGTACCTAAAATTAAGTACATATGTAACAGTTAATATGAATGAAATCACAGACGTTGTTACTGCATCCCAATCAGTGAAGCAAGCCAATGAGAATATGAAATCAACGAGTACATTAGACATGAAAAAGCAAATCCTTGATGATGTTCGTAAACCTTTGTTGGATACAAGTTGCGTGGATCTACATACAGGCACTGTACTCAGGTGTAAGGTGGCACTATCAATGCATGGAACAGCAATTACAGCAATTTGGCAAAAAGTGTCCCAACTGATTCCACAATTGAATTCGGGTGTGAAAAATGCAATTAATTATTAGATTGAAAATGCAGACATGGCACTGTCAGAAAAAGCCTTATTTATAGCACAAAGTACTTTATGAATGCCCACAAGTGTAGGATCCATCTGAACTCGTTGAAGCCATCAACATTTGGCATCTAGTCTAAGCTTCTTCAAACACAGGCTTACTTTATCATCGATGGAGACAATTAAGCACAATATAAACATAGCTGTAGACATTTCACCGTAATTACAGGGACTATAATAGAAATAGCAAGACGAGCAGAGAGCAAGACAAGCAAACTAAGATGAGGATTGCTTTCCATCTGAGGCTTTGTACAGCTGAAGCCTAGTGACTTAGATTGCACAGTGGGAACAAGGAAGGAATAATCCCTTGTGAGGAAGAGGAATAAAGATTCAAACACTTCTCTTTTTTTAATATATTGAATGTAATAATGGCCCATGTGTCCTATTTAGTAAGCTATTATATTGACATACTGTATATGTTAACACGGAAGAGCTTGTGCTCTTATCATGCAACATGAAACTCATCTTTAAGAAGTGACTATCAATAACTACACCACTAACATGCTTAGGTTGCTCTACAAATAAGGAAACAAGAAAATTTGAAAGAACAACTCCGAAAAGAATTATTGAAAGCAACATAATAAATACGGTATTAATAGGAATTGTGCTGAAAAAAAACTAGTGGAGAAAAAATAAGCAGCCAAAAATTTTAATTTAATTTTAACGTTTTCTGATAAGGATATACGGTTCAAGACAGATTTCCTGGGGGAGTTCCTTAACTGAAGGCCTATCACAGCAAAGGACATAACTTGCCAACCTAAGATGTGATGCTCAAATTCCTAAAATGTGCTATGGGGGTGGTGATATCTGTCAAGATGATATTTGTGGAGGAGTTCTTGAAAATAGCCAGGATCTAAACCATTAAGGATTTCAAAACTAAGAGAGCAAACTTTAAAATCAAACAGCTACTTCATAGCAAAGTAAATGAGTTAAGGTACAAGGGGGATGAGCATATTTGCTCAAGACAGGACGGGAGTGTGTCGCTGCATTCTGAACAGGCTGCAAGTGACAGAGCTGAGCTGCTGGAAGCCTTTCTAGGAGAGAATTACAATAATCCGCTCCATCAAGAGGGCATGTGCTGCTGCTATGAGGTCATCACAGGATAAATAAGGGCACTGTCTGCATCAAGCACACCACTAAAAAGACATTTTTCAATCTCATTCACTGCAGAAATCTCCACAGAGGAGAGGGGAATGAACTGGACATCAGAATTTTTACTACAATTTCCCCCTGCACTCAAATCCCCCAAATCAGTCTGTAGTGACATATAAAAAGAGAGAGCAATCTCCTAAAGATAACAAATACTCACTGGTAAGATTTGTGCTTTCCCTGTGGCTGAGGCAGAGGTAGAGGTAGCTGGCAATCCTGCCTGTGTGAAAACCGAGCTACACTTGTGGAATCCCTGGAGTGAGAGGCACACAGCTCCTTATCGCTCAAACTGGGACGAAGTCTTTGATATTTATCATTCCTACAATACCCACCGCAAGCACAGACTTCATGACACGATTCTGGTGTCTGCCAAGCTAACCTTGAACTTCAGCACTGCTTTGAAGAACCACAAAATATTTTTATCGTTGATGTGATAGTCTGCACGACAAAATGAGGCTTAGCATTTGGAATATAAAGTACTTGATTTCCCCACGTTTGTGCAAACTATGATTTCTTTGCATTTGTGCATGTTGAATTGGCCAATAAACTGAAAAATGTATTGTAAGTAATTGCACACAAAACCCCCTTGTGTTCTTAAATAATGAAAATATTAAATATGTATACAATTAAAATGTCAGGGGGGTTGGGTTCATCAAATTGAATTAAGGTAATAAAGCATCATTACATAAATTTTCTAATACATTTATATAACAGTTACATCTTGAAAGCATATCAAATTATTCACATTATCTGTGAATTAAAGTATTCAAAATCAAGCACTTATCGTCCCCCAATGAACAATAAATAACTTTCTTAAAAGAGAAAGCTTATGTGATATATACAGATATATACAGTGATATAGGAAACTTCTAGTAGCATCACTATTAAAAGTAACAGCTTGTACCCCTACAGCCTGACCGAGTTTGAAAGAAGTTCAGAATGGAGTGGGGGAATTAGCTGATGAACTTCTGTCAACTATAGCAGTAGCCTTCATGAATAATTCAATATATGCCCCATCCCCTCTATGTCTCAACAGACTAACAGCTGCAGCTCTCAAATGACAAGTGTTATTTTTTCAGAAGCTTCTGAAAATAGTATACTGATTATAAAATAACATATATAATAAAATAAAGTTTTCCCTCCCCACTTTTCAGTTCTGACTTACAGTAACTAGTAAAGTTTTACAGCAAAAGGAGGAATTTTCAAATGGACTTTTATGAGTTATGCAGCTGGTCTAGAGAAGAAGCTGGGAAAAGAATTCAGGTCCTCTACTAAAGATTTGGTCCTTTACCTTAAAACAACCACACAATTAACTTAGATTACTGTGTCCCCAAAACCTCATTAAGAGTAGCTTCACACATAAAAGCTACAAAATTACGCTTTCATAACATGGACCTTTATCTTGGCTTCATGCAAACAGGAAGAAACTTTCTGGTCTGCGGTTTTTGTATCAAACATTTTCTGTAATGTTCTCCACCTGACAGTGAAAATTTGGCACTTCAGGATGTCAGGAAATTGACCGAACATGTTTGGTGAATATTCTGATGTAGAACAGTTTCTCTTGGACTAACAAGACTTCAACAAAAGGTAAGAGAAGCTTAATGAGATAGTAGTACAAGTTTCCCTGATGACAGTGCAACTGCCTGTACCATCAGTCCAGTTTAGGAGGAGAAATGGCTTTCACGGCATGTCTTCTCACGCTCCAACAATTCAGAACAGAAACTGTACAAATCTGCTTACACTTTTTTTTTTTTACAAACCAAGGCAGGCAAAGAGACCAAAGCTAGGCAAACTCTAATCACTCAGAAAAAGGCCTTCTAAAGGAAGGGACATCTCAGGTAAGTTTGTTTAAACAATTTGAGTATTTTTCAGTTTTGTGAAGATTTTTCAGTGGCATTATGTAACAGTGGTACTTAGGGAAGGAACACATTAGCTTAATGTAATGCTGAAATAGCTGCACGCATAGATGTTTCCCGATTTACTGAGAAGCTACTGTGTGCAGTCCTTCTGACTGAAAGCTGTAGTGGACAAAATCTTTTTGATGATACAGACTGAAAGATCAGCTTGCTGCTTTGCATTTTTTAAAAAAAATATAAATATATCATCTTTCTGTCCATGAGACAGCTTCTGTTCATAGGAAGTGTGCTCTATGCACAAGAGAAGAAAAATACTTTGCCTTGCATGCCCTATATGGGTATACACCATAAAAATTAAGCAAATATCGAAGATGTGAAGGTGATGTTGTTGCCAAGAGATACGCCGAAAGGTTTCTTAAACATCTGCTTTACCTTCTTGTAATGAACTGTTTCTCTTCTCAGCTCCAGAAACGCCCTGGATCTTCTTGTTCAACAAAAACGGCAAGATCCTTCAGTGCTTGAGTTGCCCAATGGGTCTGGTCTAGAAATGACTTTAATTGGGATGCAAATTATTTAACTGACCATTTGAGTAAGAGTCTTCTTGCACTTAAATTTTTTTCAGAATTGGAGTTCTATCTCTTACCAATACATTGTCATAGAAACATAAAAAAATAGATTTATATGATGAATTGCAATTTATATTGCTAATTCTGAAGAATTATTGAAGAATTACAAAATACTGAAGAGCGAAGTTTCATTTTATCCCATCAAAGGGACGTTTTCTATACACAACCAGAGAGCTATAATGCACATTATATTTTCAGCTGCTTACATTTCATATTTTAACAGTTAAGTTTTCAAACAAACTAAAACAGAATTATAAGTCTTTGGAAACAACAAAGCTATCTGTCTGTTCTTATTTTCACATTTTTTAGCTAACAGAAATAAAAAATTGGAACAGTTATTGAGACAGTGTATTTGAAAGCTTAATGACATTGCCAATTTTAAAAAAATGGTAATATGGTATTAGATAGCTTTGTCAGTTGAGCCGTTTTCAAGATAACTCAGAAATGCTACTACCAAAGGACTGCTTCATCCTCAGCCATCTTAAGACAGTTAACATGGTTAATTTTTCTGAATCCTATGAAAAGCACATTCAAAAATATGATATTTTTCTTCAAAATAATAAATTCATAATTAAAGCACTGTCTGTATTTTTGCCAAGAAAAAGTTGTAACAGAAATGGAAAGCCATAATAGAATTGACCAGAGAATCAATTACTGGCATTTTTGTTTGTTGAATATAGTAATTGGATTCAAAATGAATCATTTGTAAGGTATCTCCTGCGCTGTATAAACACCTGCAACCTCTACTTATGAGAGTTATGTAGGTGGAGCATGGCTGTATATCAGCCAAATCTGTGTGCCGTTTAAGAGTCAGTGGTCAACTCTGACGCCAACCAGACAGTCCCCTTCTCTCTTAGATTGTGGATAATTTCTTGAGTAATGTGTTGGTCCTGCATCCTGGTGCGAACAGATGAAAAAGGATAATTGTATTTTTAAAAAGAAAAAATTCCCCAAACAAACAGCGCTTTCACTAGGGGCAGTACAAGCCCAAGAAATCCAGGCTATCATTACCGGTGAAGAGCCTTGCTCCATGAATAATACATTTTTGGGGCCAGCTCACATCACAAAAATAGGTCGTCTCTGCTCATGAAAGGTCCACATCCAGCCTGATAGAAGGAAAAAATCTGCTTCATACCACTACGGAGGGTGGTTCCGATGTCGGAAGCAGGGCACTGGAAAGTATTTTCAAGTGAAAAAGCCCATGCTGTTCCACCTTGTGAACAGCAAGAAAATGTAATTTTTTAGTATTGATTTTACCTTAATTTTACAGTGTATAATCATACATCAAGCTAATCGCTTTCATGGTATTTTCCAATTCTGTAAGTTACTCTTAGTGTTAGAAAGCATAAAATGCAAGCATATACAGGACTTACTGACCTATTTATATATTTGTGTATCTGAAGATACACAAGTATCTTCATACTATCACTTAACTACCAATATTTATTCCCAAAACATTTATTGGGAGACTGAAAAAAACTAGTCCAGATTCAATAGAGATAAAAGTAAGTGTAATACAAAGCTAAATGCCCTACACTACGTAAACTAAAACCAACAGCGTCTGTGGAGAAGCAGCTCCCAGCCTATTGTTTTTCTGCTAATCACTTGATCAGCTTTCCTTATGGATTTTTTTTTTTTTTAGATGGAAATTATCAGCTATATATAAAATGAGAAAAAAAACCTCAGTCTTGACTTTACATCTTCTCACCTGTGATACATCTACAGCTAAGATCAGCACTGGTGTCTGAAACAGACCCTGAAACTGGTAAACTTACAGAATAGAGTTGTATGTAAGTCTTCAGCTTTAAAATTTATCATCTGATTTGTCCAATCTGTATGTGTATAAATTTCATATTTTTTACCATATCAGGTTCCAAGTAGGATCATGAAGTACGAGGCAAACAGATTTGAGATTCTTGTGCTTAGCATTTGGATCTAAAAGGAATATATCGCTACGCTGAACTCAGTTCAGTTTATAGGTTGTGGGTTGTTTTTTTGTTTTTTTTTTTTTTTCACAAAGAAAGTGTAATTAATTACCTAAGTTTAAAACAAAGTGCATTTAAAAAAAAAAATCAAGATAAATACAGGTTGACATAACAAGAAGGTGTTACATTCCATAGTCTTTTGTTTAGTCTTTGGCCTCTTTCCTGACAGTTTGTAGAAGTATCAATTCTTGTGACGTATATCAGGATATAAAATCTACCTTTTTATAAATCTATTAATTTACCCCATTCACTTGTCACTGCCTGACTTACTAATAGGTGTGCTGCTGCTATTGTAATCTTGGCCTTAGAAGTGCAATAGCTACATGGCAATAATATTTCTGGAGTTGAACTGAGCTTAGCAATCAAGGCAGAGAGGTAGCAAAAGAAATCATTTGAGGACCCTATTCCCTCTTAGCCTTCTTTTTACATGACGTGTGATAAATGATATAACAAAAATATTTGTCTCTTAGAGATACACGTATTACTGATTCCCATCCAAAAATAATCTTAGGACTAATTAAAAAAGTCAGTATTATTTGCAGAAACCCTAGAAAGGTCTAGTAACAAAAATAATATTAAATATAGTAACAGAAACTAGGGGTTACAGTCATCTTCTAATCCAACCTGTCTATAAAACCAAGAAAAAGTTATGTTAGGGATGCTGTTGTGGTTTGAGAAAACTCGTAACAATTTATTGTCATTTAAACAATTATTCTATCACGCGATGACCCCTCCCCACCCAAAAGGAGAATCAGAGAAAGCAAGGAAACACAAGGAGAACCAGTATTAATCCTGATACTAATATAAGATATACAAGAATTATACTCGTCCAGTTACATCAGTAGGAAGCCGTGCACTCCCAGCAGGGGACAGTAAATGTCAGACACTGCAAGGACTGCAGCTTCAGGAGGACAGGAAGGGCTCAGGGGTCCGGGACCGGGGCAAGGAGTTTCTCTGGACGGCCGCCATCAAGGGAGAGAGAAACTACACAGCAAACTTTCTAATTTATATAGAATATGACGTTCATGGTATGAGATAATCCTGTTGGCCAGCCTCGGTCAAGTGCCCAGGCCTCGCTCCTTCTTATCCGTGCACCTGGCAAGGCTTGAAAACACTGAGACCTTGGATCCCACATAGCCTAGCTGGCTATAAAGTAAATATTTTCGCAAATTCAGACACTAGAATGTTCCAAAAGTGGAGTTTTTCCCAGCATTAGAAGACAAATTAGTCCTGTGTCGCTCAACCCAGGACAGATGCTTATATATATCTTTCCCATACCCAAACAAATATAGAAGTACATACAAAAAAACACTAAAAAATACTATATTTCTAACCCATAATACAGGACTGGAAGTCTAGAACAACAGGAGAAAGACTCATTTTATATAGTAACTGTATATATGTGAATAAAGAGCACCACGTGTTTATGGACTGATTATTTTAATGAGGTCTAACTGTGAAGAGACATTTTGACAGTTTTATTTACAGTATAAGGCATACCCAGAGGCATGCAAGCATAGCTTGAAAACCATATATATTTGTATATAAAGCACACAGCTATATAGATATATGTACATATGTATAAATATACGTACACGATCATAGGAAGTGATTTTGCAGAAAAACCACAAGCCTAGCTAATATGGCAGTCTACCACTGTAGCGTATTTCTAGATAGCCTTTTTAACATATATACCCTATCAATAACATAAAATCTGCAGTTATGTGAGGTGCAAAAATACGAATTCGGAGTTTTAAATATATAAAGGCACCCCCAAATGAAACAGTGTTTAAAAATACATCCTAAAAATACTGATCAAATGTCTTTAGATATATTTAGTTTATGGTTAATGTATATATGGAGCTATTTTAAATGCAGCCAAGTCACTAAGCTCATTAAATTTTTGATTTGGGGAATTAATGGAGATTTTTTTTTTTAGCTATAGATAAAAAAGAATGCAGAGACATCAAGCCCTCTGAACAAAGTATAATTCAAAGATAGACGCTAGATCATTAAAGATGAAAATAACAGGATTACAGGCAACATCCTCTTGTAAAACAAATTCTATTCTTTAATAAACATCTAGTGTGCCCATACATATTTAATGTTAACAGTTTTTTAACAGCTTAGGCTGTAACCTTAGTAGCCCAGTCTGGCATTTGCTATTGTCATCCCTGCCCTCATCGGGATAGAGGCAGGAAGCAACAAAGTGGTAACTCAAATTATATTTACCAAATTAGAGCTGTTGATTAATTTTCCTCTGGTAAAGACACAATGGGAACACCCCATCACCTCATAAACAGTAATATGCTGGTTAGACACCTTCCATAAAGTTTAATTAACACACCAACTCTTCCCACTGAACACTGAGAAGAACTGCAAGACATTCTTACTAGTAAAACTACCCACCTTTTCTTCCCTGTTACCTTCTTTGTTTGCCCTGTTTGTTCATACCGTTAATGCCTTGAGGCTGTCCATTAATGTGTATTTGCACAGCATCATGCCCTATAGACCCTAATCTCTATTAGGACCTGTAGCTGTTACCACAACACAAGTGGCAACGTTAACTGTGTTTAAAGGTTTCTTTCTGTAGACAACAAGTCCAAAATAGTCAATTTAATTTTGCTACTTGTATCTACTCAGCCTCTTACTGGACAAGTAATTTGCACTAGAAGGAACAGATACCCCCCTTATACAATATCCTTCATATGCATGCAGGATGCTTAAGACTTCTGGATGATCAGCAATATTTATAATTTGAAATATAAATTTTTAATGAAATACCATAATATTTTCTAAATAAGAGTTAAGAATATTACATTTATTCCAGAATGGCCAGGATAATGGTCACCACTTGAAACTGAGGTCTCTTGATGTATTGTGATGATCTCCTGCATACATTATTGGCAAATCTATATTTTACAAACTAGGAATTAAAAAGAAAGCTAAGATGTTAAATAAATACCCTGTTTAACCTGGTGCAGAGTAGCCTAGATAAAACCCTAAAACTGAACAATACATAAAAAAAAATAAAGCGAACTAATTTATTCTCAGTTACTTTTTAGAAAAGAGAATCCTGTGTAAGTGACTACAGCAGCATGTTCTGTCACATTCTTTCCATAAACTGAGCCCTGTCAGTGACAGCAAAACAGATTGTGTGCATCTGCTGGGAATGAGCCAGATGACAGTGGAAGAAACACACATGGATACCTTGGCACAACAACTAAAGAAGTAGAAGAAAAATGGACAGAAAGAAGCAGAAAGTTCTAAACTTTAATTAAAATGGCTCTCTAACAAAAGCGAAGTTATCTAAGAGTCTGTTGCAGACTGTATGCTTTGCTTTAGGCTGTAACTTTCCAAAAGCAACTACATATTTATACTCTACATTGTCTTGTTTACTCCCTATGGTACTCATATGGCCACCATTCCCACAGTGTCTGGGTCCCACAGAATTTGCCTCAGGGAAATACCATCCTCGTTCTACAGACAGGGAATTGATGCTCCGACAAAATGAAATCCTCACAGTTATCTAAAATAGGTTCTGGAAGAAAGAGTTAAAACCACACTGTCCAAATCCAGGCTGCATCCTAAATGCTAGAATATCCTTCCTGTGCTTAGCTCTACTTTCAGACAAAAATACTGTTATACTTAAAATGGACATTAAACAAATAATCTGCTAGTACTCTAGCATTACAGGACTAGTGAGCCCGACAAGTTAAATTAGCACAAACGGTGACTGTGTCAGCTTTGCTATTGCTGCTTGTACCCTCTCAAATTTTACTGTTGAATACGCGGATTGAGAGCCCAAGAGGTTCAATGAGTTACAGTCTTCAGTACAGAACTGCTACCACAAATAGTAGTAGCTGTGTATTCTCATATAAAAGGAGAACCTGATCCTCAGTAATAGTTAAAAAGCACTCACAGCTATTGACTCATCATAGCAGCATAACTACACGCTTATGGTCAGGAACGAATTCAGGAACTCTGCTGCTCTAAAATAAATCTTTTATTTCAGGTGTAAAGTAACTTACATTGTTTCCCTTTTGGTTAATCACTTGAAGATAGATCAAGTAGACATGGAAGCGCATTTTTTTTTGTTTAAAGAACACGGTATTCTGATTACAAGGACATAAAAGCTCTTCTGAATTTTGCACTGATGTTTTACACACTGTTTTGTCTTACATACTAGGAAGAAGATGTGACTGCCAGCTGAGTAAAGAACAGTACAGCACCTAATGGTCCGAGCAGCTCAAGTCACATATTTAGAGCATCTGGAAGCCTCATGAGGCCTCAGCGGTCTCAGCCTGTTATGTATTCCATATGCAGGGACTATCTAGTATTCTGATGGTACTTCAGAATCACATTAGTAAAAATGGAATGATTCAGTATTTATAAACCTCATATACATCATTACATAGTACAATTAACATCCAGAAGACAGAAGCTGACATACACTCGCCTAGTCGGAGAAAGCTCTAAAACAGCGTAAAATGCACCTTCATGTCCCATCTCATTTTAGGATGTGTGAATGGCAGCCACACATGTACAGACTTTTAAACCCCAAGACAGAATCTGAAAACTGCTTAAGTCTGCTTATAATGTTCTTGATCAAAGAAGTGGTAGATCTCTACATATTCTTCGCAGTGTGGTCCAGAAGAGAAGATAAGGAGATCTTCTTTTGAAATGTTCTATTCAAATGGTACCTTTGTTATAATGAGTCTGGAAAAAGAGTCAGAGTGGAACTGAGAAAAAGAGGTGGATATTAATTAACAGCATGAATGAGAGTTCTGTATATAAAGCAGTTTTTAGTAGGTCATCAAGTCAGTGGAGTTATGCTGGAATACATGAGCGAAGGACGTAGTTTCATATATTCAATTACATCTGAAATACTGTTAAACAAACATATTATTATTTGTGGATGTAAGTTCTCTTTGTATTTGTGAAATAGGAATTTCCCAATTACAGTCGAAAGAAAAGAAAAAAGCAGCATATTTTCACAACTCATAAGCTGTTTCAAGCTCTTGGGTAAATACTAGTCAAGCTGAATATCAGCACAACTTTTTAACCAGAGTTGTTATTCTTCTTCATTAATTCAAGCATAATAATGTGGTCAGGAAGTCAGGTTTGGATTCACACCCACATATTCAACACGCACATTAACTGTACAAGAAACTGGCTGAAGAGGCCTGCATGCTAGGCCACAAGGTCTTTCCTAAAGGACCACCCAAGCTCTGCTGAAGATGACTGAGAACATATACATAATGGCTGGTTTTGAACTATTTGTTCTCATAAAGGCTTATTAAACAGTCTTAGGTAGCCTGAGCAATTTATTGCACCCTGAAGCTGTACTTCCTGTCTCAACCAACCTATAATCAATCCATTACTCATTTACAGCGTGCCTCGTTGTCCTCATATTCAAACACCTCTTCATGTTTCTAACTCCTATCCTAGATTTCAGAGCTTTGCTAGGCATGGTATGTCTCAGTTCAAGAAACAAACTAAAATGAAAGAATGAGGCCACTAAAAATTACGAGAAACTGACACAGAGGTATTTATAAAAGATCTAGTTTCACATATTTAGATGAATATACTTGTAAACTTAAAGATAAAACAAAAGGCACTTTCTTCTTATACACTGTATTTTATAAAGTAAAAGCAAACTTTTCAGACAATGAATAGGAAAGATGGCATAGAACTGGTTGTTTAAAGTAGTTTTAAGCTATACTAGAGACGAGAAACACAGAAAGGCTTGTATTTTTGAGTAAGAGAGATAAAAGAGCACAAGAAACCAACTCAATAGCTAAGGAACTATGGCATTCCAGTGAAACATGACTCAATTACAGCCCTTCATTTGATGAATATTTAATTATCTATACAAAAATGGGATGGCCTCACATTTGGAAACTGAGAGTAGCTTTCTCCCAGAATATTCTATAGCCAACTGATTAAGGACCTTTCCAGAAAGAGCGAATTGTCTTTTCTGTGAACTGCTCTAAATTAAGGGTAGGAATTATTTCAAATCAGTGTTCTCAAATCCTGAATTTCTGCTATAAAACTTAAACCAGTGCTTATAAAGAATTTATAGACTTAATTTGGGGATGTGCATTCCAGTAGACAACAGGACATAGCAAAGTAAAACCTAAATTCCCCTTTTTCGTGTTGCCCCAAGTCCTTTCTAATTATGTGGATACATTCTGGCATGCTGAATAGATTTTAGCTTTTACAGCATCTCAGTGAAGTTACCAATTTATATCTGTGTTTTGCCCTTGGAGAACTTAAACATAACAGACGTGCACAGAGAGAGTTTGCAGCGGCATTTAAAATTACATTCAGGGGTTCTGAATCCCTTTCTTCTATTGTATGCATCGGACTGTTCTGCACTTTATTTGCAGACTTTTTTATCAGGCATCTTTTGCCTCAAATAAAGGTGTGTATTTTTTTAGGGATGATGATCAGTGAATTGTATGTTAAAGATACACAATGTATTTTTAAAATTCCCCCTTTAAGTTTTGGAATTCATGTTGAAGGATTCCACTCCCTGGTCTTCAAAATCATCACCAATGGATTGCATGCGGTGCTGGAGACTATTATATTCAAGAAACTTTTTTAAAATTTGGAGGACACTTCGGAACTGAATGTGTTGTATGTTCACTTTTTCAGTAGAAAATCTATATTTTAATCTTCAAAGCATGCTCTGTGAACATACACGATAGTGGGTATTTATTTAACTGTTCTGAATTTAAGATTAGCATTTACATCAACATATGAAAATAGAACACTGATGGTTCTTTTTTACACAAGTATCAGCAGGAGAATCTCACAAAACTATATGTCTATAGATTCCTTGTGATTTTAAAGAGGCCTTTTTGACATAAATATGTTGTATTTTTAACTTATATCTATCGAACATGGAAGCTGCATTTTCAGGATGATGTTTAAATCACAGAACAATCTTCTGATCCATTAGTGGAACAGCTTCCTCTTTCCAATCACATCTGGAAAACAGTAGACCGAAAGGAGAGAACAAATACATTCTTCCTGACCATCCTTAAAATTACTTTTTACCAGAAATCTGTAGAAGTGCTATTCCATGTCCTGTTTGGGGTAGTCAAAGTAGTGATGGTCTCACGACAGGTTTGCCTTTAATCTTATACAGAAAAATGTGGTAGAACATAGTGCTACTGCTTTACAGACAACATTTAGCGACTTGTAACAGAAGGCAGCACCAGAAAATCACCACTTGTCCAGATAAATGACAAGTACGGCTCTTCAAAACAGACCAGAATATCTTTCTTTGGTTTCACGCCTCTCTCCTGCATCAGATATTGTTTCATATTGTTATTAAGTGACAAAAAAAAAGAAAAAAAATAAGTTCAATAAAGAACACACTCTGCCTTCATTGAGAAATCATGGTGCTCTCAATTACATATTTTTCTACAGGATTAGAAGTAGGGGAAAAAAAACCATTCCTTATAGCATCAAAATGCCATGCAAAAATACCACTTCTTCTATTGCTTTCTTTGCATTATGCCTATCACCGCCGCATCTTATCCCTAATACAATTTTTTAAAAACATGGAATTCCAGAAAAGATAGCACTCAGGTTGCCTTAAAGATGACAATTCTGCTGATCACCACAGAACGTAATACTGAGCTCGTAACAACAACTACTGGAAGCATAACTGAACTAAATGTAATGTTCTGGATGGGGATTTCAGTACTGGAACTTGTACTTAAGATAGATTCTCATTTTGCTTTGTCAATATAAAGTTTTGGAAAAAACACATAAATATTAGTCTAATTTTCAACTTGTATGACAAGAATATTATAGGAAATGTAGAAGAATATTGTTCTGTTTCTGTCCTATGCATAATCTTTTCTATTGCCGCACCACCAATAAAACAAAAATGCCAAATCCTATTGTTATCCCAGTGAAGATATGCAGATTTCTACCTATCAAGGATATAGGTACGCATTATCCTTTTTTGTACGAGTAATTAAGGGCAGTTCTGCTTTAATTAGGTAGCTTGTCAATCATTCCATCATACTTCTTTTTAAGAAAAAACCTGGAATATTATTTTCCAATTAATATACATTTTAGTATGTAATTTTAAATTACTTCCAATTGCTAACAGCACATCACATAAATAAGAGTCCTAGTAATCCAACAAGCCTAGGTTACATTTTTTTCAATGTGTGCTCCCAAGAACGTTCATGAAATTCTGCTTCATCTTATTTATTTTAAAATGAGCCTACCAGTCCATAGGCTTTTACTAACATTTCTGGTCATATTTCTGATCTCTAAAATTTATGTATGTGTGTTTTGGATAAAGCTGTACATTTTGTATGCCACTATAAGGATGCATTCCCTGGCTCAATATTCTGACATTAAAAATGTGTCAAGTAGAAGTTTGGTAAGTGTGCAGTTTCACACTTATTTCATATATTGCAGTGGGGTAATAAGCTTGTTTTTTCCTCATTTGGCTGCTTTATCAATTCCTTGTCTGCATCTTGTACACATAAGCAAGATAAAGGAAAAACCGGCCACTTGTCCAGGATTCTGTGGGCAAACAGCTTCTCATAAAATACTGCTTCAAAGATCAGTTCCTTATAGGTATAGAACACATTCAGACTATCTTTGTTACTATTTTGTTAAGACTGCTGCCCTACAACTGCAAGAATTAAGAATTAATCATAGCAAGCCAAATTCTACACACTTCGGTAGGAAATTTGAAAAACCTCTGCAAGATTACGGTTTTATGTTCGACTACCATGTATCGTCCACTCTCCTCCATTTGCATACCATCTTACGAAATAGTTCATAGACACATTCCTCCTAACCCTCCTAAAAGCCTTCCTCCCTTTTTGCTGTTTCTCCCACTTCTCATACTCCGTACAGGCAGAAGCAACACCCAGGACACAGATGGACAGAAATAAAGCAGGCCTGAGCAGAAGAGCAGAGGACATACTGTCTCCTGCTGGTTTCACAGAATATCCTCAAAATTTCTCTACAAACTGCCCAGGCGCTCCCAAGGGTTACAGCAACCAGAGCCGAGTTCCTGGCAGCACAAGTCTGAAGCTAAAATGCCAGGCTGAAGGGGACGCATGGGCCAGCACTACAGGACGGTCACAGAACCTTGGTGTCCTGTCATTTCTCCACAGCACTCCCCCATCTTTAGAGACAGCTTTTCCACCCAACTCCAATGAAATGATTTAAAACAAATCTCCACTGAGAAGTCCGTATGGAATTTTTAAATTAAAAGTGCCATAGTCTAGCTTTTTACACTGGTGGATACGTTCTGGAACATTTTAATTTCTGTAATGATCTGACAATAGCTAAGATTTTTGATTAAAATAATGCACCATTATTTCAAATATAATATCATATCACAATGTATTTGTCAGTAGGAGGAAGAATTTATTAGAAATCAAATAAATAGCTACTGTGTTACTTCTTTATATTACTAAATGTAGTGTTTCACGTGAACAATGTTCTGCATTATGTTTACTTTTGCAGTTGTGTTTTATTTTCACAATCCTCCCTCCTTGTCCTTTGTACATACTTTGCTAGCGGCTATTGATTGACTACTTAAAAGTAAATAGTGAAATTTAACTGAGCATGGTTTCCACAAATGGCACGCATCCTGTATCTATAAAAGCAAACAGAAATAATGTTATTTCTAATTCAGTTTACTTAACTGTACATTTTGTGATAACAGGACGAGAGATAAAAGCTAGTAATGTCTAAGGTGGATCCCTGCATTGACATTTGGTTAATAATAATTTTCATTATAAACTTCATTAAATCAGTTATACAGTTGAAGAAATAAGAGGCAGAGAAGACCTGTTAGGTTGGATTCCAAGTTTCACATCAGCAGTGCTTTATAACCTGGGAAATGGAGGCAGAGGAGCTTTATGCCATCTGTTCCATTCCATCCCTAATCTGTGGGCTGCCTTATGGTTAATTTAAACGGAGGCAGCAGATACTGACTTTCCAGGACCTGCTAGATTGGCCAGGATCTCTGAAGCTCTCTCCGCTCAAACTCTTGCAGCCCTGCAATGTCAGAGAAGGTGGCAGAAGGCAGAGATAAGTACCTCTGCCCTGCTGAAGCAGGTGACTGACAAGTCACCTGTTCAGGGAATTACAAAAGGGGCCCAGGCTACAGACCTCACCGGTGTCATCACTGAATCCACCTTGCACGAGAGCATATTCCATACAATATTAAAATAAACAATTATCAGATAATTTATCCAGGCCTATTTCTAAATAAGTCAGATAATTTTCTAGAATTTCCTAGGACATATTTCTGCAATCTAAAAGTATTTAGTTGTTAAAAAAAAGCCGGGGGCGGGGGGAAGAATGCTCAGTGCAGTTCTGTTTAGCTGTGCTTCAGAGTAATAGTCCTACACTTGAACTGCCTTAAACATTTTTTTTTTCTCTATGCTTCCCTCTATTTCTCTTCCAAATTTACTTTCTCTTTGCAAGGGAAGGAGCAATGTAACTGTATCACTTTTGCATGTTAGCTTTCCTGGCAGAATAACAGATGCCATTTACATACTTTGAAATACTTTCAAGATGCAAGGAAGTTTAAAGGCTAGGATATTATCCGATGTTTAGTGGCTTAAAGAAATGGCAGATCTCGGAAAGGTCTCTTTGCAGTTCAAAATGAAGGCGAGAAAAATGTGATACTAACAGGGCTGATGGCGGAACACAAACCTAAAACCTGCATTTTTTATATATACTAAAACCAAACACTAAATCCCATGACTGAGATCTGGATATATAGCTTTAACTCTCTGTATTCAGTAGGAAACAATTATTTCATCTGTAAGCAGGTACCTAAACTTACCATATGTACCAAATCTTTATCACCCATATTAACTGGTAAACTTATAATTTTTTAATTGCAAAATAATTTCATTTATCTTTAAAATTTCCTTAGTAGAACAAGTATCTAGGAATTCCACTGCTTTTCTTGAAAGTCTTAGAATAATAGGCTATATTTCCAATGTCATCATTAAACTGATCTCAATACTTTACATAAAACTGTGTGACATTAAAATGTGCAAAAGTGCACTCAGCCTTGGCTGCTTCTTTATCGTTGTAAGACCGTACCTGTCAGTTCAACTATCCAGCTGGGGCCCATAAGTTTTCTTTTGTCACACTGATGCTAGGTAACTTTTTGAAAATTACACCCTCCCATCAAAAAAATAAAATATTCTACTGTTGTATGATATATATCTAATATAACTGAATGCTTTTTCAGGTATTCAGGAGTTACATGGCCAGACTGAACTTCTAAGAAAAGGACACTATATTTCAGTCTTTACCACTCCAAGCTCCGTTTCAGTATTTTAACGCACATGAATTCCTTTTCAAAAGTACTGATCATCCACATTTAAAATCAAAAGTGTAAGGTGCACATTTTGCGCATTTGAAAACTGTTCTAATACAGTTTTCTTGCTTATACAGCAGTAAAATAACCTGGAACAATTACAAAATGGGATAACTATTCTTTAAAGACTGTAATCAGCAAGCACATCTCAGACTAATCTTTTTCATCTTATTTGGCCATGAGGTATTTCAGGATATTTCAAACATTTCTAGAACTGCCTTTATTGCCTATTTCCAAGGGCTTACTTTTTGAAACATTATCCTACTAAAATTTTAAAAATTCCCAATTTAGCCTTTTAATACCCTGTTGAGAAGTCAGTGTAATGCACATAGGAAACAAAAGCAGGAAAAGAAAATGTACTTTTATATATATATAACATAAACTCTTCAAAATACAGCTAGGCAAAGCTAGTATAAAAGAAAATCAAAATGTGCTTTCAGTGTCCATTAAGATGAAACATCTGAATTAACAGGCGTTTCCTGTCTGATTATAATAACACACACAAAATTAAATACATAAATATTAATTTTATGTATCACATAAGATGAAGACAATGAAAAAAACTATGTTTACATTTATGGTTGACTCATTAGTGTTTTATTATGTGAAACACTAGGAGGCATCAGTTGGGTAAAAAAAAAGACTTCTTCTTTTGAAAAATGGTAAGAAATTAGCATAGAAGTTATCAGCTTCAAAGTTTCATACTTCCAAATGTTAAGGGCTGTACATTATAACTAAATTATGCTAATAGCCGAAACTCTATTTTCACTGCTAAATGACATATTTAATAATATAGGGACAAAATTTAATTTCCTATTTTCAAACCAGACTTCTATGTTCACATATGCAACACAAAGTATAGTTTTACGTCAAATTACATTTTTAAAAATAAAAGAATAGAGGTAAACTAAGATGACTTACTTGTTCCTCAAGATTATACTTTTTGATAAATCTGCAAAGCCCTGACACATTTTATGCACTCTCCTCTGCACATAAGCTCTTAACAGGGTAAATGCAGTGAATTTAGTATAGTCCTAGGCACTTTTAAGAACTTTTAATTGCTATTAGAGGATATCATCTAGACAAAAATGTTTTTTAAAAAACCAAGGACAATAATCTGCTACATTTTAAATATATTTCCCAAAAGCAGTGAATTAAACAGGTATTTTAAAAATTTGTATAAGAATGCTACAAGTGGCTCTATCTTTTATCACAAAGTCACACAAAACCAGTAATGTAAAACTGAGTTTCCTTCCTTCAAATTGCATTTAACAATGACTAAACAACAGAGTTATAGTTGTCTTAAAAAATAATCAATTGAAATTGAAGTGTGCCTTGCCATGCTGCAGCAATCAGCTTTTATCTCTGCCCAATCAAAATGACATGTGAACTGCCTAATCCTTCTTTTGTAAGGCACATAAGACTTTGTTGTCACTGTTGGTTTTGTGAATCGCTTCTATAAGCTGGTCTGATTTCCTAAAGATGACAGATCCTAGTGAATAGACAAGCTCTACTGCACTGCAGTCAATGAGACAGTGAGATTAAAGTGGAGGACTGAAGACACTAGCTTTTAATAACCTGTCCACACGCAACATTGACGGTTAGTTCTGAGAAAACTACCTTAAAGCTGGTCAGAGGACCCAAATAATTCCTTTTAAAAACAGAAAATCAAAAACTTAATTTTTTCAATTTTTCACTTGCACCACCAGTTGTGTCTGCTGACCAGAGTTCTTTTAAGCCCATTTTGTTTCTGAAATAACATACAAAACTGTATCTTCATCTTTTTCAAATACCAGAATACTAACCCTACTCTTAAGTTTGAAGTTTTCTAGCTGCTCGGAATTACATATATAATTTTTTTGGTATTTTATACCTAAGTCGCTATAGAGCCTAAATGAGGACGTAGCAAAATCTCTCTGCTGATTATCATATAGAAAAATTTAAAAATCTTAAAGTACATCACAAATATAACTGCTTTGGTTATTTTTCAAAATGCTGAAGCAGAGACCATAAACTTGAAATTATATAGCACCTTATTTATGTTCATCTTCAAAATCAGTGTTTTCAAAAGAATACTGCTACACCTTACTTGATTTTTGGATGAATTATCACATAATTTAGAATAATGATGTCCAACAGGTAAAAATGGAGTCTACATATCAAAAACCAAATACTTATTCTTTCAAGCACCTAACAGCAGTTAATGACTTCTTGCTCAATGAGACGTATAAATATACTTCGCTGTCTTTGAAGACTGACCTGAACTATTCTGGTGAACAATAAATTAACCTGTTACAGAAAAAAGTGAAATTAAAAGAAATGAAGTTGGCAGAAGTATTTTATTCACAACTCCTGCTTAGTTCTTAAGTTTCTATGTAGTTGTATTTATCTACTAAATAGTGAGCTATCAAAATCTTTCAGAGGTAAACTTTTGGAAGAAGGTTCAGAAAGCTTCATTTCTCTTTGTCTATAATATTTTAGATGTTTCAAAAAATAAAACCATTTAAGAGAGGCATCTCTCTAGTTTTGAATATATATGTTGCAGGTACACAAATTAAGAGTGTTTATAAAAAAAAAAAAGAAAAATCGTCTGATCCTACATTGAAAGAAAATTCACAGTAAGAAAGTATTTGTATTAATTTTCTTAGGATGCTCCAAAACTAGCAGCTCAGGAACATAACTCTAAAAGACTTAATCTCACACTCTATTCATCATTTAGTACCAACTTCTATAAGGCTCTTAAGCCTAAATTTCATTTTTTCTTGGTCAAGTAATCTTAAGAGGATACAGACGTATCTGATTCCTGCATTCATTTATAGGACATCGAAATTTACATTCTTTATATCTCTGTCCTAAGAGAGCTAGGGGACAGGCAAGAGGTTTAGGTCTCCTAGGGGCCTGATCCTGTAAATCTTTTTTCCTGTGACTTGTTCATTTTCACCCAAGTAGTTTCAGCATTGTCAGTGGGACTAGTCATGTAAGTAGTGTTTGCATGAAAGAAGGCTTTCATGTACAGGTCGCAGAATTTTCTTCTCATCCTAGCTATGTAGGACATATTAGTAAAAATATATATAAACAGCAAGTTTATAAAATAAAAGGATGTGTACTACAAGGAACATAAACACCCTGAATTCAGGACCATTCTCCTAAGTTCTTCCTCAAAGAATTTCTCCATTACTTCCAAAGGGACTTAAGTGTGAGCAGAGACTTCAGTATTAGACTCCACATGAATTATGTATTCATTAATACAGAAAGAATAATATAACAGGTTTTTTAACAAAACTGATAACGTAAGAAAGTCTTGTGGGATTTTTGATTTTAGGTACCTAAATCATGTCACAAAAATAGTTCACAAAATAACAAATCCACTAAGTGGCCATTTGCCTGAGCGTTTGAACTGGAAATCAGCATGTATGTAATAGAGAGGTTAGAACTGGTTCACAGGTGGTTATATTTCCATGCCCTGCCAAGCCTCTAGGGATTAGAGTTATTATACCCCATATAAACATCTTTACTCTTCAACCACAATACCCGGGCAAGTGCCAATAAAAGAAATCTAGTCACATTTGCATCTACTATAATTGGTTTATCATCCATCTTATAGTTCTTTTAAAGTAAAGATACGAAACTAGGACATTTGCCATTAAGCAGATTGTCAGATAAGTGTTAGGAAAATGCATTTTGTGTCAAGACAATTATTTTCTGATCACCAGTAAAATACTGGCAAAGTGCCTTTCTCTGCTTAATTCTCTTAAATCTTTAGTCTTAAATTGTGTATTACAGTATTTAATTTCAGGATACAGGTATTTGCTAGTAATAATTATTATATACAATAAAGAAAATAGAACTCTTCTGTGAAAGACAATGCTTAGGTTCCCACAATGATTCACTTAAGTTTTGTTTTGCATTGTGCTGCCTTTTTTTTTTTTTTTTAGAAAAGAAATTATTAATTCGTCTTTATACTTGTTTTGCTTTTCAGGCTGACAGAAGGTCACACTAAGTTTTATGGGAAACCCTAAGTATTACAGTTACATAATGCACCAATAGTCTTACAAGTCTCTCATTTACATTAAACTTTATCTTAGCCTGTAAGTAACTGTACTGCTGCTAAACCAGCCAGTTTTGTAAGACTGATCAGCTCTACTCCCTTGTACTAAAAGAATGTAAAGATTACTCAAAGTACTATGTAAAGATCAAGGTATACTATTCCAAAAGAGGTTTGCAGCCCATGACTTAAATTCCCACATCAATGCAGGGGAGTCTTTCCATCTCAAACCTAAGTATTCAAATGAAAGATGCACAAAGTTAAACACTTGCAAGCATGCATTACCTAAACTCCAGAACTGAAGAGCCGTCATACAATGTTCTTCATACAATGAAGTTTAAGGGCATTTCACTCAAACTGGATTGTTTCCTTAGTCTGATAAATCGGGGTGCAAGCACTACAAGGTCATAGCATTTGGTGAACTATTCAAATCAAACAAGCTTCGAACACTCCACAATATCAAGCACACAAATGATATAAACTAACTTCATCAAAGTTTAAACGCTTATGACACTGACAGAGACAAGTCTGCAGTAATTTACTAGACAGTGATTTAACTATGTTACTTGTCTAAAAAGTTACTTTTAAGCAATTGACAGTGCAATTGTACCTTAAAAAGTCTGCAAGCAACCTCAATCCCAGTCCACATACAATGACCGATGCATTCTTTAAACGCAATAGGAAATGTACATTGGGCTTTCATACCATGCCCACTATATTTTATTCCGATGCTGAATTTCACATGTACTTACATTATAAACATTTAGCTGTTTGGATGATCAGACTAGTCCTTGAGATATTTTCCTTTCATAGGAAAAAGAAAAAATCCCTTTACTTCTTCCAGCCTTAAATATTCACCACCTGGTTCAACATGCAGCCTCCTTGAATCACACACACAACCTTCAAAGTCAATCCAATAAGCAGCCAGAAGATGTCTGGGGTGTGTGTGTGTGTGTGTGCGTGTGTGCAGCGTGGAGGAGGAGAAAGTGGCTGAGCTGCTGGTCGGATTAAAAGTAACCGGACTCGTCCTGAAAGCGTCCAGGAAGGAAGTGACAGCAGGCGAATGGGAAAAGGCGAGCAGCTCACAGCCTTTGTAACATCGGGAGGGGAAGGGGGAGGCGAGGAAGGGATTCAAACTACACGCCTGATGAGGTGTCCTTCTCTGCTTCGCTCCCACTGCCTCTCTTTTCTTCTCCTTCCCCGTCTCTCTCTCTCTCTCCTCTCTCTCTCTCTCCCACAATCCGAAACGAATGACTCTCTCCTCCCGAGCTGGAGAAATAATCAGTTTCACTCTTGCAAAAAGGGGGCGGGATCAGATCCCGAAAGCGTTTTAATAAAACAAACATAGAGCAGCAGCAGCGGCAGCAGCTCCCTTCCTTGCCCCTCTAGTCTAAACTAGATTGATAAATTACTCCACTACACTACTTTAATTATGTATATGGTATGCAGAATAAATCACTGAACATCAGCACCTCAATCAAGCACTTTTTAAATGATAATTGCATCTTGGGTGAATCAATCTTTCCATTCCTGACATTTTGCTAATTTTAGTTTTACGGTGGGGGTAATGGCATATGCCACACGCAAACCTAATGACAATCCTTTATTATACCGAGCCAAGACAACACGGCGACCCGGTGCGTATTTCACCCCCACACCAAACCCTGCCCTACCGGCGAGGTGCAGCAGGATCGCTGCGAGGGCTGGCAGGATCCGGCAGCCCGGGGCAAGCTGCAGGGGCTCCGAAACGTCCCCGCCTGTCGCCACCCTGACACGCCGGCGCCCACCCGCCTCGCGCTGCGCTCCGACACCTCCCGGAGCGGTTTGGGGCCAGGGGAGGGCGCGGAGCTCGGGAGGGGCAGCAGCCCCGCGGCCACCGTCCTTGTCACCGCAACCCCCTCCGCGCCCATCGTCCCTGTCACCACAAACTCCCCCCCGCAGACCTGCGGCACCCCTCGCCGGGCTCCTTCTGTGCAGCCCAACTTCCCAAACTCATCCCGGCTCGGCGGGGCGGGAGCCATCCCGAGGGCAAAGTTTGGGGAGGAACGATGGAGGGATGACATCCCGCTCGGGTCCCTGTCACCGCCGGCGGCGGTCTCCTGTCAGGCTTGCCCACAGAAATGCAGCATTCTGTGTAAATGGACAGGACTTTTCCTTTTTCCTTTTTTTTTTTTTTAAAATAGGTTCATTTGCTTTTAAATTCGGACTGAAAGGACTGTACTGTATGAAAGCTTGAATCCAAATTAAGCGCGTGCAATAATTTGTGAGTAAAACAGAGTTTGCAGAGACTTGCTTTAATTTCTATGTAGATAGACAACTTTTACGATCCTTTGAGAGCAGCAGGGGAGTTTATAAATGCACAGACCATTATTTTTATAATAGATTAAGGTACTGGAAATAGGAACAGCACGCATGATAAAACCAGACGACTGAATTCAAACAACAGTGACAAATTTGGTTTATTTTAATACAAGTCCTTGGTCTCGCAGTCTTTTCCCTTATAAACATCTCATTGGGCCACTGACCTACTTCCGAAGTTCTGTATTCGACAGTGAATAAATGCCTTTTCAATTCAACAGTACTTCTTAAAACATGGATGCTCAAAGTATGGTCAGAGCAAAAATGAAGCTAAGGCAGCTCTAGCAAGCACCCTGCAATTGCAGATCCCCAGGGAATATCCTTCAGTGCCTGTGGGTCTCATTGTGCCCTACGCTGTCTTGGTGCAATTTAGATATGGAGTGGACAACTCTCCATGGACAGACAGTTAACGTGCTATAAATGCACCCAGAAAAACAACAATAGCAGTGATACTGATGTGCCCAGAGCCACCAGGCAGCCAGACACGAGCCAAGCACACCGCATACGGTGGCGAGAGGCACATATGCTCGGCAGTGTCAGCAGCGGAGCCTGAGTAACGCTGGGGAAGAAACACTTTCTCAGCCTCAGGTTTGGCATGAAGCACAGCAGGAAAGAAATACAGAACAGTTACATGGGTTGTACCCTTGCTATGCCCCTTCTGCAGACAATTTTGGCCTCCCGGCATGGCACACTCCTATCCAGCAATATTCATGTTTTCTTAGTGTCAAAAATAAAAAAAACTGCATTAAGACTTCACACTTTTGTGCTCTAATTGAAAATGACTGTTATCTGCTTTATTTTGTACAGGATATATAAGTTATCAGGTTTCTGGCTAGTTGGTAATGCAGCCCTTCAACTGGCAAGACAGAACACGAGCACCGTCATACCTTGAAAGCAATTATTACAGTAGGCAAGTATTTCAGAAAATAAAAGTATACAGCAGCTTAGCACATCTACTACACCTCCGTGTGAGCACTTGTGGCCTAATCTTTAAATAGTTGTGACCTTCACATACTGGAGCACCTTAAAGCCATGCCAAGTTTTTGTCATGAGTACAATTCATCAAATCCATGTAAAGGACACCTCAATTTTTAACGTAGGGTTCAGATGCTAGATGGACAAACACATATAAGGGGAGGGGTTATGCTTTATCACTCATCTCAGGGTTAGATAAGGCACGAATTTATGCAGTATCTTTTGAAGTGTTCAGGGTTTTTTCCTCTCTTTTGCTGCATTTAATTTTAAAATCTGGAATAATTTCAAACAGTGAAAAACCTTTGTTCTGGTGTCTGTACTTGTACTGATGCTCCACAAATGCACCCTTTTCAAATTTCTGGCATGAGACTCAAATAGACTCTTTTTTGCTGGTCACAGGTCATGTGTAGGTCTGCTGACAAATTTTTTTTTTTTCCTTAATCCACCACCTGAGGCACGCACTGTTTTAAACAATGAGACATCAGTCCAAATGTAATAATTATAAAATCAGATCTCCAAAGTTTTATGAAAGAGTGAAGTGTGTATCCAAGTATCTGTTTCCCTTACAAGTGTGATTATCTCAAGGTAACATTCCTTTGAAGACGATTATCAAAGTCCGTTTTTGTTCTTTTGTGGATGCAGAGCATATCTTTCCCTTAGGAGAAACAAGATTGCCAGCTTACATCTTTTAATGGCGTTTAAACTGAAAAGCAGTAAGGTTACTATGAAATGATCCACCTCCTTTGCATCTTAACCCTGGGGCGGCTTGGTTTCTATTTTCTGTTTAAAGTTCTGCTCAACCCCACTCCACTCCACGCCTCGCTCTCTTCCACCACCTCCCTATCTTGTAAGAGCAACACAGTATAACACTTCTTCCCATGTCTGGCTGCTTTTAAACTTGGCCCACGCTGGGTGCAGCGCTTGAAGTAAGCTTTACAAAATTATTTTAAAGTGAGCTGGGGCGGTTGCCACAGCAACCCACCCTGAGAGAAATCGAGGCTATAGATTAATCTACCCCACAAGATTATTCAACAGTACTGTATTTGTTCTTCATTCATTCAGAATATTCCCTCAATCCATATGCCTTTATAATGAACAAAAGATGTAAACTCAGATAATTTCAAAGATAATAGGATATATATTCCAGGAGCACAATTTAAATGCTTTGTAAACCACTGCAAAGAGCTGAAATGTACATGGCTCTTCGCAAAATCATTTAATTACAAAAAAATATTTGCAAGGTAGGCACAGCTGACACACGAACTTTAAATAAAATGGCATGCCATTACTAAAATGGTGTTATATGCATCAAGCAATTATTACAGAAAGCCTTTGTCACAGGTGTACCTGTAAGTACATAATACAGCAGAGCTTGCTCTCCAGGCTTTGCTTTTAACATTAAATCCGAAAACAATAAATAGTACTTTGTAATATTAAATGCAATAAATATTAAACACTCACCACATACACCCTCTTTATTGTCAAAATCATCCGCCTCCAATGCTTTACTTAATCTTTCCCATAGTAGTTACTTCACAGTTTACAATTCTTGTTCGGCACCTTAGATGTTTAAAAGCACAAAAGTAGTGTATTATTAAAATGCAAACCTATAGTATTTAAATATATTCAAAGAGATTTATGAAACAATTTCTATAAAAAGAATACTAGTCTTTACTGATGTGCACTTAGGCCTAAAAGGAATATCACTTTTAAGTAACTTGACATTTTCAGAAGCTGTAATGAACTCCATCTGAATCCTACCTTAGGGATGCTACGCTATCAATAAAATTACAAAACTATTGATCTTGGGCTGTACTCGCCCTCCAATTGGTACTTAGAAAATTATTTATGCTTTTACGTGCATTTCAGAAAACGTGGCTGTCTCATTGTTTAATAAATGTCAATTTTAAAAGCCAGGACAAATGGTAAAATGTTAAAAGCTTGGCATATTAATTTCTTCCGTCTTTTAAGGACAGCTGTATGCTGTGCCACCACCCAGGGACGCATCTCCTCGGGCCTGCCTCGACGCAGGCAACACAAGGAGAATCTTTTTTTAACCCAAAACGCCGTTTTCCCTGTCCACCTGTGGCTGTGGCGGCAGGGGCGAGGGCTGTCCCCACTGAGAACAGACCAAGCGCTCTGTCGGGGCGCTCCGCTGGGGTCTCTACCCCCCTCGCACCCTTGACACACGCTACCTCGAGCTTCTACTCATGTATTTACTGATTTATTTCCCGAGGACGCGGGACTTCCGTCGATGCGGGGCCAGGTAGGCCGCCCACCGCCCGCCATCTCCTCAGGCAGCGCCGGCCGAACGGCTGCCGCACGCCTGCCCCGCCCCCGCGTGGGCACCGCCTCAGGGGCCTGTGGCGGCGGCGGCGGGGATCGGGATCGGCCCCGGCCCCGGCCCCCGTTCCCGTTATCCCCGTCCCCGGCGGGGAGGTAAGCTGCCACGCGTGTGCGGGGGCGGTGCGCGGCACCCCCCCCTGCCGCCCCGGGGGTGCTGAAGCCGCAGCCGCCTCAGCCCCGTTTCGGCGGGAAGGCGCTGGGGCGGGTGGGAGGGGGGGAAGCGGGGCCGATGGTGTAAATTGGAATAAATGAGGGTTTGGGAGGCTGAAGTACGGTCCGCAAAGCCCAGCGGTGCCAGCAGGCCTCGGGTCATAGAGGTAGACTAATCTGGGGCAGTATCTGTTACTTTCCAGGCTTTCGGAAAGTTGATTTTTTTTTCTACCCCCGCCCCCTCCGCCCCTCAGCGCCCCCTTTTTAAAGAAAAAAAGTGAGGCTTTGTCGTGCTCCCTTGCCGATATTTTCAAGTGCCTTTGCAGGGAAGAGACTGATTGTAGCTGGGGGAAAAGGCTGCCAAATGCACTAAGTCAACAATGAAAAAGGGGTTTGTTTGTTTTGCTAAACTGATCCAATTCTAGTAATCTGAAGTGTTTCATTGTTACAAAAGGCAGTCTCTGAAACTGTAGTTTGCAAGTTGATATTGTCCTTTAAATATCTCACAAACAGTTGTCCAAAGATTATTTTTATCAAAGAATTTTTTAACTGTAATGTTTGTTTTGTTTCTTTTTTTTAACAGTGTTTTAAAACTAGTAATAGGAGGTAACTTCTTCATAGGCAAATATTTTCTTTTTTCAAAAAGTGTAAAAATAGTATTTATTACTTTATGAATGACAACACAGGCTAATATTAGAATCAGATCTGGAGCTAGGGATAACCACTCTTTTTGTTTGCCACACATGCTTTTCAGAAATAAACTAATACTTAAGGCCTGTCATTTGCCTGAAAAATGAGGCTGAATTAGCATCCGAAGGAGTTAACAGCTATAGAAATGTTGAATCTGGTCCTTGGCATGGAACAGGGATGCTCTGGAGCTCACGCACCACATCCAAAGTCCCCTGAAATCCAATGCACTCTGATAGGTTTCAAATGAAACCCTAAAATGGAAGCTCGGCCCTACGTCAGTGGCCACCCTGATCCTATTCCTGCCTCAGAATTAATCTCTGAATATGCTGTAACTCCAGTTCCTGTACCAGACGCTGTCTCCCTGCAAGATACTCAAATGTGCTCATCATCCTATGACAATGTTCCACGAAGTGTATATACTTTATATATACACAGAGGTATTTTAGGGGGACAACACTTGTAGTCAATGATCTTAACTTAAGTGTAACTAAAGGAAGAATTTAACCTACTAACCTTTCCCCCGTTGAGATTTAGGGACTCCAAAAATGTGAGTCTAGACTTGCACGGAAGAAATGTATCGAGGGTTTTGAAGTTCTTCAGTGCTAGTCAGAAATCAGCAAGCAAAACTTTCGTCTCATCAGGCAAACTATTTTCAATTCTGCCCCCTCCCCCAATCTCTTCTGACATAAAGTTAATTAGGTGAAATTTTAAGCTAAATGGGCTTTTTTCCTATGCAAAAATATAAAAATAGATCAAATATGAGCTTAGAGTGGAAATTTGGAATCAATTCTCCATCTTAATAGGGTTTAAGTACAGGAATGTATTTGAAGAATAATTTGGAAATGTTGTCATTTTCACAAACTGCTGTTCATCAGTCTGATTATTCTGCATCTTCATATGCCTCAGAAACATTAGATATAGATTTTTTTTAAAGCAAGGCATTTGGTGGAAGTGTAATTTACCGTATGGTTTAATACAACTGTGATTAAAGTCTGCTTTGATTATTAAGCAGCCCTTCACCCAAGAAGTACAATATCTCCATTGCCAATACACAAGAGCGTTCTGGAGGGAGTTTTGCTGTACTTTGGTGACTCTGTTCTGAAGGGCCTATGTCCAAACAGGGACTAAATCGGAGCAGCTGTGGGGCCACTTGAATTTACAGAAGGGATCAGGTAGGTTCCTGCCAACTGCAAAGTACATCACTGTGAGTCCCTGTCTTTAAAATCTTTATCTGTCTTCCAGTATCTCACACAACCTCTATACTCGATAACTGTATGTCGTTGTTAATTTATGCAGCTTTAGAAGGTTTAAACCTCTTCACCATTAGCTGGTCTTTTCAAAAGAAGTTTCTCCTAGGACGGTTCCCCCTACTTCCCTCCAAGAAGGAAGGGTCCCAGAAATTAAGTTTCAGAATCAGCATTTTAAGTAAGGACCACCTTTCTCATTCCTGCTACCACATTTCTTTGTCCATGTGATTGTCCCCAGTTGAATAAAGACAATCTTCCTTCCCTTTATTTTGTGAAAGGTTGGGGGAAGGGAAAGGAAAGATTTTTTTAAGGCTTCTCTTTTCCTGAAATGGAATCGGCTGACTAAGGTATTGTCATATTTTCAGATATTTTGCCAAAAAACACACAACCTAAAAGAAAAAATATGATTGCACCCCCTTGCTAATTGTGTGACACTCAAGCATTTGTCTGTCTTGCACTGCATGATGATGCGATACAGAAGCAGACAGCCATAGATGGCCAGAAAAGGCTTAATTAAGTATTCTGCAGCTGCTACAAATTAGATCAGCATCTGCATCTGTGTAGACAATGAAATTCATGGTAATTTTGAGGGCCAAGCAAAGTAGAGATTTGTTTTGGATAGACCCCTAGCCACAATTCAAACAAAATTCAAATCAAACCTGTTCTAAGTGTAGAAAAACGTTGGTCAACTTCATCTCCTCTTGCTGAACGCCACTATGGTTCCCTGTCCTGGCTAGAGATACAGGTTCCAACGTACCACATAAAAGGCTGCTCTTACAGTATTCCCAACTGGAAGAGGAAATGCTTTTTTTTTTTTGCCTTTTTTTTTTTTTTTTGAGAGAAACCCAATTCTCAGGAGTTTTCCATACTAGAGTTTGGTACATAATTTTAGACAAGCACCCAACTTTTTGGCTATTTCTCTGACAATTTGCCTCTATTTCAAATTGCATACCACTTTCTGTAACCAAAGTTGGAGTAAATGATACGCAAATTTTAAAGGTCAGTCATCCTGCCTGTTGTAACGGAGCATGCTGTATGATATTTGCAGCATAAATTGAGTACAAAATACGATAGCAATAGATGAGTACATGGAATGAGGGGATAAAGGTATTGTTGGCAAACTGTTTTATACATAGATATGCTTGCATGCAGATATCAAGAATTAATAGGTTAGTCTCTGGACATTTTGAGAAAATGCACTGGTTTTAAGTGTTTGTGAACTTTAGTACTAAATTCCTGTTTTTGTTTTGCATTTGAACAGCTCCAAATGTGAGCATCGATCCATAAATGTGTCTTCTAAGTGCTGCTGTAGTACTAATATTTCTATTATCAAAACAATAATTAATATAAAACTTTTATTAGACATTTTAGAGAGGCCTTTTGAAGGTTGACAGCTCTTGTTGATAAGTGAAGAAGAACTTGTAACCTCTGTGGCCATAAAATGTAATTGCACAATAGTTGGGTCAGCTTTTAGATGTGCTTGTGCCACTTACGTTCGTCTATATTAAAACTTCCATGATCCTCCAGCTGTGATGTCATTGGTTATAACTCTTCCCATGGAAGCACTTCAAAAAGTTGATATTACTGAGGTTAAAAGGAAACTAAGCCTCAGAGGTCGTATTTGGATATGTGCTTTGGTTTAGATGTATTTCATCTGAAGTTACTGTTGCTATCCTGTGATCTAGTTTGAGCATCTTTGCACAGCTCCTGCATGGTATGGGCAGATTTAAGTCCCCATTTCTGGTCTGTTACTTTGTGCAAGTCTGCACCAATCAGACCAGCAGGATCTGATTTCAGCCATGACTTTACAGATAGCTACACGGTCATGCTTAAAGGAGAAGAAACCTGGTTACTAAATAGAAGAAGTTTCTGAAATCGAGGATTGTTGTTTTTGTCAGGCAAATAAGGACCATACATGGACAACTTCAGTTCTTTTTTTATTAATCAGTTAATCTCCTGTCAAATATGCATTGAAACCTCTTGAACTGACCCATCAACTATGTCGTTACCCTTTCCGTTTTTAAACTCTCAGTAAGAATTATGTACATATGTTACGGTAGCACTATCATTTGTCTTTACCTTTCAGATCTACTGCAGTCTGAGGGTCTGTGCTGTAAAGCCCCTTTCCACTAGTGTCTCTGGACATGACGTAGTTGTCCTCTTGGCTGTGACTCAGATAAAGGAGAAAGGGCTGGAGAACAGGTACATATTTGAAAGGGGGTTACAAGATTTTCTAGCTGTAGAGACCGAGTGGTCTTTTGGGGTCTAGACATTCAGGTATTCAGATGATGGGGCAAAAGGCATATGGGCAGAAAAAATTTAAGAAGGACTGTCACTAATGGGGATAGACAAGTTAAGAATTTCTGCATTAAAGTGAGATTCAATGAGGAGTTTCTGCATCCTTTCTGCAGATTAAACCCAGCAGTTTTGAAACTATTTAAAGAATAGTTTCCCCCAGGAACCAAGGAACATGTGCTTCTTTGCCCTAAGTGAGCCTAAGTGTGAGCCTGTTCCCTCATATTTCTAAGGAAGAATACAACGCAAAATCTCATTTCAGTGAGGTTGTATGTGCCTAGGATCTAAAATGCTATCAAAAGCATAGTGGTTGAGGATAGAATGGTTAATGAAGTCAGTCAGTGCAAGGACATGTAATTAAATGGATAGCCATATCTTTCCAAGGGTAGGAACTATCTCCTGATATACAAATAGATTATTTCACAATCTCTTCTATTTTTCTCAACATTAGTAGACTCTTCATTAATTTTTATAATTATTGCACACGATCCTAATTTGTTATCACCAGGCATTCTTCTAGAATAATTTCAAGCTCAGGAGATGGATTGATACTGGGGAAAGGGCTATTAGTTAGACTGGGTAGAGAGTATCCCCCAACCACTTCAGAAAGCAAAGAAAAAAACAATGAATGCTGCAGATATCTATAACAAAAACTGTAGGAACCATTGATTTTGTATACTTCCTTATCATTATTGGTATAGCAATAAAAGAAAGTAGAAAGAGATGAAAATTACTAGGGGAGAGCTTTTTTTTTTAATTAAAAAAAAACCAACAAAAAAACCCAAAAATCAAACAGCCCGGGTACAGAAAGGTTTGTTTTGCTGAATTAATCCTTAGCAGCTGTGTAAAATACTATTCAGCTTTTAATTTTCTGCCCTGACAGATGCTGTCATGTTTCAGGGAACAGTGCATCGGCTGCATTAACATTAGATTGAATGTCATATGCTGTGAGCACAACTTTTATGTATATATGTAGAACTAGCATTACTCTCTCTATATATTTATGAACGAAGCAGTGATTCCTGTTTCTATGCAGTTATTTTATGTTTACCGCAAACCAGTATACCCTAGCTTAAATCTATATGTCTATCCTTTGTAAGCTGTATTTATTGAACTTGATTTAGAATCCAGTGCCTTTAGAGTCAGGCATAGAATGCACTGTTGCTTTTGTCTTTATTGAAAATTTCTTAAGTGGTGATTTTAGGACTTGCCTCATAATGCTAATTGCTTTCGAAGGAACAAAACCCAATTTAACTATGTGACAAATTGTTAGCACTTCCATTGGAGAAGACAACTCGGTTAACAGTTTGTGTGTCTGTACATTGTGACAAGGGATATATGCTCAAGGCCAGTCTTTATTACCTTGTTTATGGTGAATCATAGAGTGCAGCAGCATTTTTGAAATGGGATAGCAGGGAGGAGCTGCATGCAGTCGTGGGGAGTGGTATGGGAATGCCGGGGGTGTCTTCACATGGGAGTGGGCCACAGTGGGGTGCAGGGGTGGGGAGCAGTGGCAGGGCAGTTCGCAGTCCGTCTGCGGCCACTGGGACAGCTCAGGGCTGGTGGAGCCCCCAGCTGAGGCAGCAGCTCCATGCTTTGCCAGCAGAGTGGCTAGGAGGAGAATTCCCCACTACTTCCTAACGTTCCTTTGATTGTCAGGGACATGCTCTTAGACCAATAACCAATGGATTTTGAACAAAAAAAAATTGAATTATTAAAAGTCCATGAAGAAAGTGATATATATCTTGTAGAATATGATTTTGTTTACTGTACCAAGGGAAAAATAACTATAAAGTGTATATTGCATACTCATATATCTACATACACACACTTTATATACACAGGTGTGTATATATTTCCACACATAAACTTTAAATTTATAATAGAAATAGAAAATGGAAAATTTGCATATTTTAAATGTTCATATATGAAGCAGTAATTAAGGCATTTTGTCCCTACTTTTTTTCCCCTAATTTTTATCATGCAGTTCATCTTCTTATCTCAGTTTTAAATGCAACTTCATTGCCTTCAGTGGAAAGTGTCCAGTTTTCAACAGCGTGAGTGAAAGGAGAAGGCACAATATGCTTTGAAAATACCATGTAACACTGTATGAAAAGCCTTGAATTAACTTTTGAAGAACACAACATAGAGTCAATAAATTGCGATTTTTGCCAAAGCTTTGTGGTTAAATCCCATTTTATATTTACACGCACTATGGAATAACTAATATAGATGTCTTCCTGACACTAAAGCTTGGATTTATTGGAAAAGACAAACATGTGGTTGAAAGCTGAGCTAGACTGTAGCTTCTCAAAATAAAAGAGATAAAAAGATAGTTGTAGAATAAACTGCCCTAGTTTACAAAACAGACAACAGAGCTCTTAGTTAATGGGGAATAGTTAGTACAGAAATAAATTAGTGTACCAGGCATTTTAGGTCTTATTCTGTTTCTGACTGACATACTAGTAAAGTTTCAGTGAATTAAATAAGGTTTTTCTATTTCTTAATCTCTCAATATTTTATACATAATAGAAATATTTTAGAATTTAACTTAATGTGCTGAAGTCTGATGATGAGAAAAATAAGAAATAGACCAATAAAGGGCACTCATTTAGGTTTAATGCTATGAATAACCTAGCATGTATTCCCTACCTTTTGAAACATTAAACAATCTTTTTCTAGAAAAGTAAAGCATTCTGTACTGAAGTTTTATTTTACAAAATACTCTTTTTCACAAATGCAGTGAAATGTAGACTAACTTAATAGGAATTTCATAAAAGTATCCAGGAGTTTGTCACATAAATTACTGTTTCTGAGCCTTTAAAATCAATACAGTAAAATGCTGATGAACTCACAGTTTAACTCACAGAATTAAAGGCTGTAAACCAAGGGCTATATGTTTTTCTTGGTTAGTGTAGCACGTACAACGTCTAGTTAACTCTAGGAACTGCCGTTACTATTTACTGTCTTCGGATTTAACAGTGCTTGGTTTTAATGGCTGTTTAGGGGATTTGGTTTCCATACATTACAAATGTTATGCATGAAACAGCGATGTTTTACAGGCATTGCTTAGTTTAAAGGCAGCTCTAGTTTGAGGGTTTTTGTTTTGTTTTACATTTCATACTTCATCTGAGAAAATATCTTTTGTATTTAGAGGCTTACTTTTTCTTTGACTAGTAATGTTTTATCGTACCGGTCTTTTATTCTCACGTAGAGTAGAATATTCTTGCAGCAAATAAAATTGTGATTATTTTCATATAGCACATTCCAGAAACAAAAATAATCTCCGCTGTGCTTTTGTCCCTATAATGAAGAAAATGGACGAAAATTAAGGCCTGATCTACCTCTGCTGAGGTCGGAGTTCCCCGTCAACTGTACCAGTCCCCCACCAAGGAACCTAGCTGAAACAAGTCACAGGTCAGGGATGTTTAAAACGGTCTCAGGTATTATTATTCAGCCTAATCTTAGGCTGTCCGTTGCTGATAAATCATTTATTTTGACATATGGGGAATATCCACTACAGAAATAGTCTAACTGTATATTGATGTATGGTTCCTTTCTTTCTGCCATTAGTGTCTTCTATGGTGTGCATACGAATTGTGAATATGGAATCTGTTTACTGAAAAAGATTCATATGGTCAAGTTTTCTGTCTGTTTACTTGCTTAAATAAATGTTTTCAATTTAACACAACAATTTGTAATGAATACTGTGAAACAAAGTTAAAAGAATGAGTTCTTGAAATAGAAATCATAATAAAAATGCTTTTCTCCCCTCCAAAATATTTATTTTAACATGTGGTCACATTTTCCTACATTTTCACATTAATTGAAATCTTATTCTAGAAAAATAAATCTTCTTTTCCCTTCATCTAGTTTCCCAGCTCTTACGCAAATTAAAAAATACACACACGGGCATAATTTGTGGTTTTAAAATAAGAAAAATTGTGTAAATTCATTATATATTTTAAAAGCAGCATGCAAAGCAGTGCTCTCATGTAGCCTCTGTTTTGTAATTTACTTAAGCGAAATGCAACAGTTTTGTGTGATAATCCTTTGATTACTGACTTTTGTGAGACATTCTAAAGATCATTAAATTCACTGCCTTAGTTATTACGAAGTAATCTTATGTTGATGTTCAGAAGGAGTTTCTAAGAATGTCCGGTGAAGCTCCAAATACCAGGAGCAGTCTACAGACAACACATCCTTTCTATTTATTTGGAAATTACCAGGATAACTCATTTATTTTAACAGAGGCAGATGGGGGGCACAGACTACACCCCCAGTGCTGTCTGGCTTCTGGTGTTGCTGTATGTAATCCTCTATGTTCTTTCCATTCAGATTCATAGAAACAGTTTGAAAGAAACCAACTATAAATACCCAGTCACTTTCAAGAAACTTTTCTTGGCAACAGAAGCTAAAATCAAGCACCGTATCAAATAAAATGCGAAGCATGCTACAAAGCTTATCTGCTTTCTCTTGAAGAAAGCTTTGTGAGCATAGCCACAAGCCACGAGCCAGTGCCGCGGCAAGCAGAACAACTCCAAAGACTTAAGAATAATTTTTTAATAGTTTTCTCTATTAAAACTCACCAGCGCCCTTCTTCTGCTTCTCCAGGAAGTTGTACCCGTCAGCACCTGCTGAGGGCTTTGTTGATCAAACTGGCAGGTAAAAAAATTCCTGTAGAATAAAGCCAGACCAGCTGGCTTTGAAGAGAAACCCCCCAGTTTGGGTTGTGTTTGCCTCACTCACCCTCTCCTCGGCAGCCCCAGGCTTTTTCTCCTTTGGATGTTGACCTGTAGGCTGCGTGATGCAGGCGCACAAGTGTCTGGCAGGCCAAGGGGCACCTGCTTCTGTCAGTCCCGAGTAAATTTAGCTGTAAAAGGTATCACTGACAAGCAGACCTTTGTCAGCGCTGGCGAACGAACACAGCATTGCCGTCCCCCTTCCAAGTACGCTGCGAGTTCAAATGGAAAATATCAAATCGGTCGTCTTATCCAGGAATCGCTTCTTCGAGAAGAAGGAAGGCCAAGTTGCTTGCATGTGGCAAAAAACTTTCCTCCTTTACATAGATGTTAAAATTACAGTATTCCAAGAATAATCTCTGAACAAGACGGGGTTTTGTTCTATTAATTGTGGCTGGAAGGAAACTTTTTTTAATGGAAATACAGCACACACATATTTCAATTCAGGTTATTAAACTGTGTTAAGTATTAAAGTTGATTGCCTTTCTTTTCACTAACTCATTGTGCTTTTTTACCCAAAGAAATATTAGAAGACTAAAACCTCTCAAATAGGAGGTATTAATCTCATTCCCAAAATTAGAAAGCATGCAGTGTTGAGAGACTGGATGTCAAAATTACATGTTCGTAGCACTTAGGCATTGGGAATCTAGGAACCAACCACTTCTAAAATGAGAGCTAAAGTAAATGGAGACTCTTCTGAGAGAAGCGATTAGAACTTGATTTTCTTGTGCTTGTTGGATTAAGGTAAGGATATTTATCATTTATATTTGCCCCTTGCTCTTTTTTTTTCACTTCACCTGGCTTCTGGTTAAAATAGAAAGATGTAGTTTGCATTAGTATGTCGTCTCGCAGAGTTAAACAAAAGAGTCACCAACATAAGTTTGCCAGGATCGGTAGTAGCATACCTAGATACTCCATTTTCTGCTTGGAAACTATGTCATCAACTCAAAGCAACTTTAAGGAAGAAATTCAAAAGTGTGTGTTTTCACTGCAGTATGCTGTTTAAAAGGAGCATAATGTTCCTTCTAAAAAAGTGATGAGAAAAAGTGTGGGTCAGGGGCTTTTTGTAAAATAAACAAGGTTCCTATTTACTTACTTGTATAAACAACCACTCACCAAGCTGTATGTCTCTGCAGGGGCACCCTTTCAGATAAAAACATGGACCTGATTGGCATCATCCGGTATCCATGGAAACATTTTAAGTACCTCTCTCTCAATATGTACTTCTCTTATTCAGGGTTTAAAAGCTGAGTACCGAATAAGTAAGTGTTTTTATTTAATAATTATACAGGAGGTACTTTGTGGAAGCTTGGTTCTTGGGGTTTGTATCTGTCATAATAAAGATCTTACATTTTCATCATATTTGATAAAATCACGTGTTTCATTTCAAGCCTCCTATCAGATTTCATTCTCAGATTAAAAACAAGATTCAAAAAGTCCTAATGAATGAAATTATGAAATTTTTGTTGGTCCGTTACTGTTCATATTACCATCAGACTTAGGCACTGCTCTAATTGCTTTAAACTACTCTGGTTTTCTATCTTTCTGAAAAAGACATAGGAAAAAAAGATCAAGAAATCAGACAGTTTTTTCTTTTGGCAACAGCCATACCCACCTATATTGCTGTTTAGTGGGTCACAGAAGTTAAGAGCCTAACCATCGTCTTGAAACCAAACCAAAAGACTGAAAATAAAGGAGGTGCTTTAGCACAGAAAGAAGTCAAATGCAAATAATGATTTATCTATTGAAATGCGCCTGGCCTCCTACATAGGTAAAATATTGAAGTGAAGAACTAACAGAAATAAGGGATTTTCTGTCTCCATATTTCCATGCAGAGAAAAAAGCATAGGGATGAACTGCATTTATTTTCAAAACTATCAGTCTGAAGAAGATCTTTCAAAGTTTGAAAGATCTTTCAAAGTCTGAAGAAGATATTTCAAAGTTGCCTTGGCTTGAACTCAAAACTCTTTCGGAATTCCACCTATTAACTGGTACTACGGATGCAGGCTTTTAATGTAGTTTGATTTACAAAGTATGAAAAGGAACGATTGCTATCCATTAGTTAACACTGTGTATGCATTTTTAAAAAAATCCTGTCTTAATTTTGTTGATGGAAAACAATTTTCTTCACCTGGGCCAAGTTGCAACACTAAAATGCCTTGCTAATTACAGCTGCTCTCAGAAAAACACATTTCTGTCTAGAAAGATCCAGTGGTTCTCACTGAAATCCAACTGGTTTAGAGTCTTGGTTTGCTAAGTTTGTACCTCTGCATATTATTTGCATTTACTGCTGTTACTGTTTTTGTTTGCCACCTTGTCTCGACAGCCCAGCCCCTGCTGAGTGCAGATGGCACAAACGATCTCTCCACTGATTAGGCTGGAACAGACTTTGTCGAAAGTGTGCAAAACTTTGCTGCCTAATGGAAGTTGTTACCTTTTTGCACGCTAGGTTCTCCGTATCAGGCTTTTTATTTATGTATGTGTATTTACAAGCGTGTAAATATTTTGTTTAAGAAGTATGACTGTGGTGTGGGCGGATTGAGCCTGCTTGACTCGCTGTGAGAGCTTCCGCGGGTAATCTGCCTGTGGGCTGGCCCGTTCGTCCTGCAGATTGCCACATGAGACCTAGGATTGTGATTGCTCTCAAGAACTTTTACTCTGAGCCAACTAAGCATATCAGAGAGGTGAAACTTTCAGCCTCCGGGGAAGGATGCAGTGCACATGACAATTTTATACATTTCCCTTTATCATGTGCCTGTCCTTGCTACAAGGTGAAGGTTGCTGGGGTACTAGCTGGGGAAGTAGAAAGAGAGACTAGTCCCAGCTTAGCCCTCTCTGCGTTCAGCCTGACGTGGACAAGAAAGCTCTGACCTTGCTCACCATCCTGAACAAATAAAATTTCAGTTTATGTGCTTGAGTGGCAGGATTGCTCAGGTGCCCTGCAAAATGCAGTGAAGGCTGGGCTTGACCCTGACGTGCTGAAATGGGGAAAACAAGATTTGCGCTGCTGCCCCTGTGCAATGGGCAAAAATCTGATTCTTCCTAGCCATGGATCTCAGGGAAAGAAGGGGATGAGGAAAATTGATAGCGGTATCACTTGCACACATAAATCTTCATCTAAGTAATATGTTCTCAGCTTCATGATTTTTAGCTTTTTAATCCAAGATGTCTTTTTTTCCTAGCATTTGTTAAAGAATCACTTCCAAAATGCTAGAAAGTCAGCCTGAGCATATTGCAGATAAAATCTGTCTCCCTTCTCCATCACGTAAAATAGAGATACAACATTTGGCCTATATTCAGTTTTTCAGGTGCTAAAAAGCTATGACAAAACTGCACAGATCGTATGATAATGGGCATATTATACAACTCTAGATCATCATATGCCCAACTTATTATTACTATTTTAGTTTCCTACAGACCACTTTCATAGCACCATCAACTTACATGGTACTTCACAAACGTAAAGACTCATCGCATGCTTTTTGAATTTATAGATCAAATACAAATAAGGAGGGAGGAAAACAGGAAAGCATTTAAGAATATGTCAAAGGTGCGGGCAGTGTTACTGTTAAAAAGAAAAGTGAGATGTGTTGTTCGAAGGCTTTTAAAGATCATCAGCAGGCTTAGACGAGGAATTCTCTGAGGAGCACCTCCTGCTATTTTTGAGCCATCAGAGTGAAAACAGCCCCTAAGTTCTGACCCTTCCATGCTTGAAACATACCCAGCTGAAAAGGACTGAAAAAAGAAACCTAACTGACTAAAAAGCAGCTGCATTTGAGGAACTTGTGCACAGCAAAGATGTCTCAAATTTGGGCTTGAAAAGGGATGGGAAAACTGAAAACACAGAATCTGCCTCCACTGGTGGGAGCAGGCAGTTGCCAGGAGGGAAATACACAGTTACAACAGTAATGCGATAGAGTGTGAAAACCCCATTCATAGATGTACACAAATGTGCGCATAACTTCTAAGTCGCACGTGGGCTTTCCTGTATCATTGCGCAGAGCCCAAGAGCAGAAAGAATGTAAACTTATATTTGGCAGGGGAGAGGGATAGCAATGTTATGGAAGTTTTCCTAATACAGAGGCGGAGCTGTGATTTTGTTCCTGAAGAGAAAGTAAATTGCAAGATATCCTGACGGTAGGGGTGCAGTAGAAAAAGGGTGAGTTTATCAGAAGCATCTGAACAGCTGAGGGAAGGGTATAGGGCAGGGTTAAGGGAGATAAGGTGAGATGTCTGTCCATTTACATGGCTGTTAGCACTGGTGGGGAGCCACATTTCAAAGAACTCTATTTAGGAAACAAGTCCAACAATAAAAGTTCAGAACTATGTTGGTCCATAAGTTAAGGAAGAGAATGGAGTAAACACAGATTGAGATAGGAAGTAGAGAGGGAGTTAGAAGGAAGAGGTGGTGTTTCAGTAGGAAGAATTCTGTTTGTGGTAGTGGATGTTTGTAGCCAGAGGGAGATATATGCTGCGTTGCAGAAACAGTCAGATTTGGCATAAAGGCAGCTGAAGACAGGGAAAAAGATAATGTCTCTGAGAGCAGAGAAAAGAGAAAACTTTGGAGTACGCTTCTCTACTTTTCCATTTTTTATGTCCTGAAATGAAAGCAACTTTTCAAAAAGGAAAAATAAAACCACTGAAGGGGAAGGCCGAACAGATGAATGAGAGAACCTGACATTGCAGTGAGTTACTGGTTGTGCGGAAACACTGTGCCTGGGAGAGCTGTACACACCTGTACAAGCACATCAAATGCCCCTGGCTCTATATTGTCTTTGCAAGATTTAAAAGAAACTGTGGGGAGAAGTTACTAATGTAGGCAGAGGAAGTAATTTCTCACACATGCGAGAGTACCGAGTAGCCAGTCTGCTTGTGTAACATAATCTGCAAAGCTATATACAGGCAGGAAGGGATGGGGTGACATGGTAGGGCCCAGAGCTGGCGTTGGCAGCTCAGCGCAGGCTGTAGTGCTGCCTCTGCCGCACCAGCTTCACACCCAAGTGTTAGATGGCGGGCTGGTTCAATAAAAAGGCCTGTTCCAGGAACTACAAATAATTAACCCACAACAAACCTCTTACTAGGTTTTGTCGGAGTGGAAAAAAGTGAGAAGTGGTGCTGGGATGCGTGTGAATAGACCTGTACCATTGCGCTGAAGGAGTGAATGCAGCCACCGTCTGTGGGAACTCAGGTACGTATATGCCATTAATTGAAATGTGCTCCAGGATTCTGTCAACAGAGGAAAGAGAGGAGAGCTTCCCCAGGAATGTTCGCTGGAGAACAGTTACAGTGATTATAAGTTACTTTAAAGTAATAAATTAATAGTGACCTTCTCTGCCAAAGTATGATTTATTACAGACTGATCTGCTGTTTTGTGTAACTGTTTTACATACTAATTGCCAGTATAGTTGCCCAAGAATTGAAATATAAATATGATGGGGAGTGATTCATAGACAGTATCTAAAAGCAAAACCAAAAACCTCAAAATGTTACAAGCTTTTAGAACTAAAACATTTTAGTGCAATTCAGCAATATGGTATATTGTCAAATTAATTATTTGAAAAGAAGTATTTATAATAAACATTGGAAAAGATCAGTGGAATAAAGGGTTTTGCTAAACATTCCCAGTTTCATGTAAAAATGATTCAACTCCCGTTCCTGCAAACCATTTTTCATGTTTTGCTATTGTCTCCCAAACTCCTGCAAGCTCCAGTTTTATAAGTGTGTTCTGTTAAATAGATAAGAGTCTTATTTTGCATTTGTCCTGGTGCCTGCAAAAGATGCTTACTAATAAAGAAGTAAATGGACCTCCTCCTTGTTTTAAGCCTTTTGTACTCTATGAATAGTTGATTTGAAAATTATTATTTTAGGTGGATCTGGTACCACAGCCACACACAAGGTTGCCTAACATTTCTCATTGAGATTTTTTGTTGTTTGTGAGTTGCCAAATTTCAGACACTAAGATTTAAAGTTACCCTTTTGGGGTATGCGCTTTATCCTGGGTTTTCTAGACTGATTCAGCAGTTAGTTGAACAGGAGGAGTGGTGTTCCAGATTACATATGTTAAAAAAACATGTAAAGTTGTTTCACTGGGAATCTCTTAAGACCTACAGATTTTGGAATAATGGAAGAAGCTCAGGGACAGTCTTAGGAATGTACCTGATGCCTGCCCAAATGGCATCTCTGCCAAAGAGAAATTCGCAGGGAAATACCGGGTTGTATATGCTTGTCTGAGGCTTTATTTGGGAATCTGGCACCAAAGGGTGGGGGGAAGTGATTAAAAGCTGTTGGCATGGCTATATGCATAGAGCCAACTTGGAGCTATATGGCAACTAATTCTGAAATTTGCAGTGTTTTAAGCACGGGACGTTATTTTATCACAGAATCTGGGGGCTCGCTAAGTGGCATGCTCAACTATGTATGTTTTGCAGTGTGTACAGACAGATGTGTCCGCTGTTGTCCACTCTTTATCGGCTCTGTCTCAATTTCTATCCCAAAAGGATGAATATGTAGGTTGTTCTTTCTCTCTTTACTCCCTTTGCCTGCTCCTTGGAATGATACAGGGAACTAACCTCACATTGACTTCCTCTCTTTGTCCCACCTTCCCGGCTCTTAGCGTGGCTGCAAGCATTGTCCAGCCTTCCAACTAGTAGACAGAAAAAAATATAGTAGTATTCACATATTCCGAAGAACAGAGTTTTGCAGTAGCCACTTGTATGTACAAAAACATAATTCTAATCTTCTGTTGTTTTTTTGGCATTAATGTACCATATTCATTGAGACTGAGACAAAACTGCTGCCTCTAAGAGCCACTGATTTGGACAATTATCCAAAATCAGATTATAATAAATGGCAGTCTTAGGAATTTTGATTAACCTCTAAATAAATGTTACTTTGGAAAAACCCTGTCAAATGCATTAATGATAAGTTGTGAAGTAGTAGTAATTGCAGGCATGGCATTATAGATAACATAGTTAATTCATACCACCCTCTCAAGCATGTATAGCCCATCAGCTGCCATAAAGCTGGAGTGATTATAATAGTATTTACAACAGTTTAAATACATCAGATAAGACATGTAAAATGGAAACATAGGGTGCTTACTACGATCATTTCACTTGGTCATTTGATGACTTGACTTTGAGCAAATATTGCTGGGCCATTAACGCTTCCAGCTTTCTGAGGAGGTAAGTATATATGAGCTGCTCTAATTGGATTTTAAGGGAATGTCGTATGGTCCAGGATGAAAACTGTAATTTGTCCAGACAGTCTGCATGGAGTGAAATAGTCAGTCGGGTCCAGGGATGACCTGGAGAGATGAGTAAGGAGCAGCCGGAGGTGGACCAGGGACAGGGCTGGAGATGAGGCTGCAGCATGGCTCCTTAGTCCATCCAGGGGACAGGGCAAAGATGGGTCTGGTGACAAAGCTACGACAAAGCAGGGGCCTATCCAGGAGGCAGCTGCCCACAGCAAACCTCTAGTGTCCATCCAGGGACTACTACACTCGAAACATAGCTCCGGCTAATTAAGGCCCTGGGCTGAGCTTAAATGGAGCTCCAGGGTCTGGGGGCATGGGTGTGGGGGAGGCCCCAGGGAAGCTTATCAGGACCATTGCAGCCTGTTAGGGCAATCAGAGCCTTGACAGCTTCTTCCTTTCTCTCTCCCTTATCACTGCTTGCAGTCACAGGGTTCACAAAATGCATCTGCCTCAGTCACCTTTCCTCCTGATGATCCTGAGAAACAATGTGTTTTGGATGAGTTCAGGTTGAGAATACAAATGGAAGTGGAAAACATGTCCTTGTCTTGTGGGCTTGTTCGTAGAAATACAGTACAGATTATACATGCAGCCTCTAGGGAAGAATGCCCTGGCATTGTTTTTTTGGGGGTCCTCAGTTCATCTTTTTTCAAACATGGCTGCAACCCTCACCAAGAAGTTAGGAGAAAATAAGATATATGTGTGGAAATAAGATATAGCTGCAACAGCTTCATTGAGCCAGAGGGAGTCTTTTTCAACTAGATGAAGATGATGGCAGAATGAAAAACTGGGAAGCATACAGAGGACAGCCAGCACCAGCCACTTCATATCTCCCAGCACAGGAGTCTAGGTGAAAGGATTATTTTTTGAGGGGAAATTTTTGGTCGTAGCAGTCATAGCATGGATAAAACAACAGCTGCATGACAAAAAGGAAGAAGAAAAACAGTGGATATGTGTGTTTCTAACTTCAGCAATGGTGGAAAGAGAGTGCTACCCCCCAGGACAGAGCATCAAAAAGTGACTTTTCACCTGGGAAACTTCTGTACCTGCAGCTGATCATCCCATATGTGGAAAGCCATCTAATTCCATTTTCATGGAAATCCAGGTGTTTCATGACCTGGATAAAACGTGTAGTCTGCTCCTTGTCTAGAGTCTTCTAGGTTACAGTGACGAGAGTCAGCCATGCCTGCAGTGCACCTTCTGCTCCTGGTTACAGGTTTTGCCCATCTTAGCCCTCGGCGTGCTAGGTGGCACAAATCACAATTTCTGTATCTCGGCCAGGCTGATCACTTGATACGACTCCTAGTATAGAGCAATGACGGGCAGAGGTGTGAGAGGAAAGCTATCAAGTACAAACTAGATCTGCTGAAGTATGGCTTGGACATACTCGCTTCTGTCACAAATGATTTGGGGAGGATAGAGTGACAGGTTTAACCCACTTGGTCCGGCAAATGCAAACCTAGAGCTACCAAAGACATGTAAGCATAGCTGCAAGATCTTCAGGGCTCCATTCTCTACCCCTGAGATCACAGGTTATGAAATAGGACATCCTTTTCAGGAAAGAGGTAACTTCAGCTTAGCTTCCTCCTGTAAATGTTCTGGGCAAAGGCTGTGGGCGTAGAGCTGCTTGAGAAAGGGAGTTGGAATGCGGTTGGGAAAACAAAGCTGAGACTAGAACCTCAGGCTACAGAATATGCTTTGTAAATTCTGGTTCTTGAGGAAGAATTTGCAGGTTAATGTAATTATTTTGCTGGGTTATTCTGCCAATTTAAGCCATTTTACTTACAGTATAAATCCATGAGATCAATTTATGAAATGGGCAAGAGCTATTCAAATGAAGTCTTGAAAATTCCACCATTCTGGTAAGGGTAAAATACCACTATTTAGCCTATAAGTATAGTCAAAACAATGTGAAATGAGCCCAAGTCCTGTATTTTCTCTAGGTTGCCTTGAATGAGGTTTTGCTCACTATGTATAAAAGCAGTTCGTAATTTCAAACAGGCTTTTTTTTTTTTTTAATTTAAAGTAACATGATGGATTTATTCAAGTAAAAGATACCTTCCTTCTGAACTCTCCCCCAATCCCCACTCCGCCCCTCTTCTCCTCCCCCCTCTCCCCCCCCCCTCCCCCCAAATAACAGAAAAGCCAAAATCTCCATAAGGAAGCAGAGCTGTTCCGTGAACATTAACGTGTACTTACCACTTTTGTCAATTATGTGATTTTGTTTTCCGGTACTAAAGCCAGCACGAAGGACTACTTTACAGTGAATAAAGTATTCAGTCTTAAATGCTAAGAAAAATTTTTTAAGCTGAAGTTTTTTCTTTTGAGAGTTGTCCAAGGTTTCATTCTATGACTTCTTCCTAAAGCTACGGCTACATAAATCAGGCCAGAAGCATACCTGTTTACACAGCTGTGCCAGGGGAATGGTGCAGGAACTTCACCTTGCCAAGGGAAGGATTGCACCCTGGCAAGGATCAGCTCCCTCTCTCATTCCGAACTTATTTCTCAAGGCTGATGAGTAACAATTTGTGTCCTAAGAGCAGAAAATGGTGCAATGCCCCTGACTGATCAACTGAGATTTTCATAGCTGACGGAGATGTAAACCCCAAGGAAAGGTGGGCTTTTTTCTTGTGTTTTGTTTATGTAAGGACAAGGAGACAGCCTCTCATCTCCTTGGGAATGCTTGAACGTAAGATTACTAATAGGAAACATTATACATAGTTCCATCTATATTTTCCCAGTCATTTTCCATGCACCAATCCTCAGCCAACACAACTGGCATCACTCCCACTGAACAGACACTAATTTACACCAGCTGAGGTCCTGGATCTCATGTTACTGTTATATTCATGTACTATAATCTGGGAAATGTCAATAAAGCACGCAAGTTTAGAAATGGATAAGATACATGAGCGCGACATCGCTATTTTACATAAGGACTTGAATCAGAACTGTTACTTCTGGCTGGCATACTATGATATGCTTACTTTATGACCCTATCTTATACCAGAGCTCACTTGACCTAAATTCTGCTGCAGTTTTCTGTTGCAAAAGATTGAGAATTCAGGCACTGCTGCAAGTAAATTAAAAAAAAAATGGCAGTCTTTACCAAAATGATACAATGAATTCAGCATCGTATGGCATTTAATCTTATATTGCATCCTATTGATTTTATGCCAGACTTAATTTTTCATTTTTAAGTGAGCTGCAGACTGCAATATTGGTACCGAGAGTTGTCAGCGCAATAAACAGAAGGTTTGGGGAGTAGGTATGGGGAAGATGAAATTTATCAAATTTGGCAAGAGCATGAAGATGGTCTGGGAAGTAGAGTTTAGGGTAACAAGCAGCTGTGAAATACTTAGCATCACTGACCATGTAAATAAGGGCTATCAAGTTCTCTGGTTTAATTAGCAATTAAAACCAAGGGGCAGTTCATGCCTTGTAGAGCCATTGTGTTGGGATGCCTGCAAACTTGGGCATGTATCTCTGCATGACTTTATTTTCAGTTAACATCTGGAATATTTTCTTTGCCGCTAAAGGCAAAAAAACCCCCTATTTTAGTTTAAAAAATGACAGCCTGCATCCTGCAGTGTGTGTCTGCAGCAGTGGGTGGATTCTCTGGCAAATTTAATTGCCACAGAATCACACAGGGCCCTGACTATTACCAAATGGTGTGTGACAAACAAACACAGAAACTTGTTTTACTAAGTATTCTCTTCATTTAGTGCTTAAATGCACTAGAAGTGGGCTTTTGAAAAGCATAGGTCATGAAACAACAATTGCTTTTCGAGTCTCTGGATTGCTTCATTGTATATTTAACTTGACAGAAGGCTAGCTACAGTTTCACGATTTAGAGCATTTATTTTTATGGTCAAAATGTTTGTACAGTAGCAAAACGGTTTAGCGTATCTCTGCAATGGAATAGTGCCTGATTCTGCAGCTGCTCTGTCTTTAGTTCAGGCTTCAATCAGACTGGGTGCTTCAGGAGCCTGGCAAACTGTAAAATCAGCAATGCTTTCCCCGTGGTGCCAGTATTCTGCACCCACAACGAGGAAACCTTGGGAAGTTCATTTCCGTATGATTTTCTGGTATTTCAGGTAGCCCTGAGGGGAGAAAGAGATGTACTCCATGTTTTCTCTTGAATAAAAGAGCATGCAGATGTGAAGGTAGGATTCAAAAGCCTCCTGAAGCAATGAAAAGACAAAGCTATTAATGTGCTGGTGGTACTCTTTGTGTTACACCGAAGTGCATCAGTGAACTTAGGACGTTAGCTGGTAATACGAACATTTCAAGTTCATGAATGGTAGACTTGGGGCAGTCAGTAATAGACCTTATCACAATCTTTGGTAGCCTTCTTTACCCTAATGGTTATGAGGGGCTCAGGTATTTTTCATATGCACTCAGAACATCTTTCTGAGACTAGTAAGTAGCACATAATAAATCAAAAGGAAAAATAAGGTCTCCTCCTGCTTCCTTTAGTGCACTTTTACTGACGTGCTAGGAGAGTATGGGAAGAACAGGAAGAACAGGGTGAAGGACGAAAGAAAGGTTATTTGTAGATGCCTTATTGGAAAGCATCTCATTTTCTCCCTATAGCACAAGATTCCATGTCCTAGAGAGAGAGACTCAAACTCCTCTCAAGACCTTTTGATAAGGAACCAAGAGCCTGAGGAACAGTGGACATGTTAAACAGAGAAGGACATGTCTGTGGTGGCCTTTGCCTCTGCTAGCTTCTCTGAAGTGAGCACAGGTCTTTTGGTATCCCTGGGTATTATTTCTCTTTTCAGTGTCAAGAGGACAAACCAGATAAAATAGCAGCCAACAGTCAGTTAGCTCACCAGGGCTGTCTACGGACACTGCACCGCAGGTCCCAGTGGTGGAGAATGAGTCCTTGTGCAGTCCACGAGAAGGCGGTGAACTCTTGGTTCCGTTGGTCTGGATACCAGGTACCAGCTTGGCCCTAGGTAAATTTTCCCTTGTTGTAAACTCACTATTTGTTCAGGCTGTGCATGCATACAAAAAACAAGCGTCTTGATTTTTTTTTCAACTAACACTGGGTGTTTTTCCATCCTCTAAGAGCTCCATAAGATTGGCATTATCCTGTAGTAGTGTCACAGCCTGCAGTCATTTAATGCTGCTTCTTGTGGGGCCAGGATTCCACGCCCAAGTGCATTTAGTAGGTCAGTACAGTAATTTTAAATGTCTTTCTTTCAGTCTTTTGCCATCTTCAATTATACCTTTCCACCCTACTATTTGTGTAATTTTCTTCTGTCTGAAGTCTCTGTACTGTTGTTCTCTATTGCACAGCATGACAAATTACCCATCAAGCCATATCTTTTCAGCCCAGAAATGCGCAGTAACACAGAGTCATGGCATTATCACATGTTGTGCACTTTATTTCCTCACAGTTCATTCAAGTGTGTCACTTTATTTTCCTGCTTCCTTTTGTCATCATGAAGATTAACTGTTGTATTCTTCCTAAACTTGAAGAACAATTAGAAATGCATTACATTGTAAACTCAGCGCAACACCTATACAATTCTGTATAACTTAATGCTTCCCCTGCATGGCAAAACCATGTCCATGATTCTGAGTCTTTGCAGAAAGCCAGGGCTTTCATCCTTATTATACAGCTGAGTAACCTTGGCTGTGGGCAAGAGAATTATTTGTAGCCTCTGGCCACCAACCAAATTAACTGTGAGACACCATTCACTTTGACAGTGTGCACTAGATTCTCTTGGGAGTTATGAAACTCTCTGGGCCTAATGTGTACTGTGCCCACAATCCCTCCTCTCCCCCCCGCCCCGCTCTTTAATTCAAGATAAATACCAGTAATTGTACAGCTTGTGCCGAGATATCTCCCAGGCATTGCAAGTATGTGTTAGAAAAATCAATTGGAACAGCTCAGAGCATCGAGAGGGCTACAGCTGATACATACATAAAATGCATCCTTAGAAGTTGTGATTAAGATGATACAGAGAAAGTTTGTTGTTAAGGGCATCGTTTAGAGCACCAGTCTCTCATTAGCATTCCACAGGGACGGTGCAGGAGTTCAGGGGCCAGTAGCTCCTGCAGCATTAATGCACAGTCCGAAGAGAACGCAGGAGTAAATGCAAAGCTGTCCTCATAACCTCTCTGAGATGTGAGATGGGATCTGTTCGGGCAAACATGCACAGTTCTTCTTTACAAGCTATTTTATAGATCAATAGGAAGAATGGTTGATTGAGAGGGATAAAAAACACTTCTGTAAGGCAAGCTAGAGGAACTGGGACTTCAGCGCTGAGCCTGTGGGATGAAGTTTGGTTGGAGATAACTTCATATACTTTCAGATTGTTATTAACAAAATGCTGGCTGCTTAATACTGTTAGATTTTAAGATGTTTTAAAAAACCTGGGAAAGTATGAGAGCAGAATATAATAAACTGAAAGTGTTGTGGTGACAAGGATGCCAAGAGCCACTTGCCGATTTGTGTTGGTGGTCCAGTAACCTGAAGAGTGGCCAAGAGATGCCACCGAGCATTGCCTATAGCTGGTATAGGCACAGGTTAGGCAGCAGTCCTGAGTCTAAATTAATCTAATGCTAAATAAGGTTTCTGTCCCACCCGCTGCAGCATTTTATCATATACTTTATAGTATTTACCTATTCCATGCCTATTCTGAGCTTTCAAATAATCTCAGGTATCAATTAGCACCACACATAATTTAATTATGATTCTTTTTTCAAGCATATCTTTAAAGGTTTAATGGCAAGATTAGTATAGAAAGAAAAATGCATGAAGAATTTAGAAAGAGCCATACTTTTACTTGAAAGACAAAATCTTTTTACTTCAGCTTTTGCAACTTTTTGTGAAAATTCTCAAAATTGGTTTAAATAGGCCTGGAAGCTTTGGCTGTTGCAGTTCATTTATCTCGTAATGTCTTCTAATCCATTTACTTTAGAGTGTCAGGTAGGAGCTGGTAGTAGAAAATCCAGCTCCAGTACATTTCTCCATATATCCCCCTTACAGAAATTTGTTACTGCAGCTGATAAACAGAATTATACAAGCTTTGTCACACAAATCACATTATAAAAGGTTCCAAAAAACTTGACAATGTTGACAGTTGTTTTCAGCAAATGGCTGCTTTACTGTAGCACTGTCAATGTTGATGTCCTTGTGCACATGTAAAAGAGCAATGTGATTAAGGCAAGCTTGTCCATGCTAGATATGAGCCAAGTTTTCAATCTCCTCATGGCACTGAAAGATTGCTCAGCTGTTGCAGATAAGGCAAGAATAGCTAGCAGATTTCTGCCATTAAAAAAAAATTAAAATCCCTCTCTTTGGGCATGCGTCTATAGGAATTTGTAACATCTGCTACTGACCTTAAGTTCTAGATAAGAACAGCTCATATTTGTAACTCAAATTGATATTACTTGGTTTAGATGATGTACTTCCAAGGAGATTACTGAAGTATCTTTGTAGGAAGAGATTTGTCTAGACAGCAGTCTAAAGCATGATATACTTTTGTAAAGTGGTGCAGTAGTGAATTATCACCATTCCTCTAGTACCACTTACCGCTGCAATTTATGTCCACCTTATGCTGAATTTAATTTGGACAAATAATCTATATTGTCTTTTGTTCTGAAAATATTTCATATTTATATATGAAAATCAATGCATGTGTTCTACCTAGAACATTGGTCATCTTTTCCGTGTTTTTTTTCCTCACTATCAAGTAGATGAAAGAAGTGGAAAACTCAGTCCTTTAGCCAAAACTTTGTCAAGGGAAACGGGCCTGAGTTAACACAGTCATATCTTCCATCCTATTGACCCTGAATTCTTTATGTAAGATGTCAAAGCCATGGGACTCAGCAGATTTGTTGTCATGTCTGGGTGTGGAAATAGTGGGAAGAAGCCAATTTCAACAACATAATCTTATAACAAACCCACGGGGATTTTCTCATATGAATTAACGTAGACTTTGTTAGTCTAAACATACTCAGATTTCCACTTTGTATCTACTCAAAACTCTTTTGAAAAGCCTGGGTTTCTGACAAGAGCCTGAGGGAGAGGAGGGTGCGGATTTTGGGTTGGCTCCCGAACTGTGTGTTTCCCCAAACATGCAGAGCGACGCTCTGCACATCTTGGGATATCATAGATGGGTCTTTGCCTCCATGGGATGATGCGGGAAAATCTGTGAACTGAAGCTGTCTATTAATAGTTTTTCTGACAAACTGGTACAGTGACAGAGTGTGGTACAAAAGGGCAGCATTCAGTAGTCTTTAATTATGAAACCATCCTTTCTCTTCTTGCAATCCAGTGACGTGTTCCGAACCAAATTCTGGTTCTCCAACCAAATTCTGAAACTAATGTCTCAGACGAAAGTCTTCTTCATTAAACAAGCCCAATTCATGCCCAGAAAACGGTCCACTCTCTGCACTGAGTGAGGCAGGAGTCAGATAAAAAAGGAGGTTTATGATAAGGTATTGAAAGAGCAATGGTGTAATAACCAAGGGGAGAAAGAGATAATTTAAAGATGAGCTCCTCATCTTAATTCTGGTATTTCCCTGTATTTTAAGACTTGATGCCATAATGTAAACATCTTCATAAAAAAGGATCTTATTATGGGAAATCATGGGCAGCCATAGCTATGGGCAGCACCACCTGTGCCTCCTATAATTACCAGGTTTAAAATAAAAGTTATACCAAGTGCAACACACAGGGCTTTGCTCTTAACATAAACCAATATTAGTTTTGCATTTTGCGTCATTAGGGTAAAATTAGGTGCTGCAATAAAAGCTACATTGGAGGGAGACATGTTCATTTTTATGTCACCTTGTGAAATTCAAGATGACAACGCACTTCTTCCCTCCCGCAGTCTCAGATAAAGATTCGTACCCCAATACTCTGGACTCGGAGAGCAGCAGTTTGACTCATATTTCATTCTCAGGCTCTCCGGTTGAAAACCTAAATCTCATAAATGAAGGGCTGTAATTACCAGCTAGTAAATCTTTCTATCAGTGGTTATTCTTTAAGGTCTATTAGAGTGAAGAACATTTCAATCTGGACGTATCACGAAGGAAAATCTTTCATGCAGAATTGATGAAACGGGAGTGCTTCTCCCTGTTCCTGCCTGCTCTCTGCTTTTGTGTGTTCCTCCGCTACAGCTGCACGCATTAGCAGGCTGACTCCACTTTGAAAACCTTAAGCCGCATTCTTCGGAACAGTTGCTTGGTGTTGGTCGGATTTCTCTGCAGCCCTTTTTTCCATTTGGAGCCACCGAGGCTGACACATAGTTTCCAAGAACTTCAGCATGTCTTCTGTCTCCTGAGTCGTCTCCTGAATCCCAAATATTTCTCAAGTGGCTAGCAAAAGAATATCCGGATAATCTTCAGCCTGGTGATACGAGCTTCGAGAGGAAAGCCAGATGGCTTTGAAAATGAATTGTAAAGCAATTATTTCGTTTTATGTTAGCTTGCTGCGTTTAATACATGTGTACTTTCATTGTTACAGTTAGAGCATTCATGAGATCTGAAGAGACTATGAAATCCCACTAATTCTAGCACTAATAACAGCTTTTATTGGCCAGACTGTAAATGATATTGCACGATGATTCATTTGAAAAAGCAATAATGCAGCTTGAAAAAATAAAAGATGAGCAATAAACCAAAACAAAAGAGCTTTTTGCCTTTCCCAAAACAACACTTTTCATTCCTGACCTAGGTTTACTTTCCCCCTTCTTTAAGCATCCGTTACATTATATACTAAAAATAAATGTGTTTAAGGTTCAAACTTTAAGTCCAAAATTACTGCCTTTCAGATCATTTATTATCCTTTCAGGCATCTAAAAAAATAGGTCAAAGCAACACTGCATAATTTGTAAAGGTAACAAAATGTTTTTTGTGGAACAAAAATGTAAGTAGATGTAATTACAATAACCTTTAAATGCATTGTTTCCCTGTGATTGTCAATTAAACATTTTAAAGAAATGAAGTTTTACACAAGCATTTTTTTTTTTTCTTGCCTTCTTCTCTCAGCGGGGAGAAGGGAAAAAAATAGCTTCAAGTGACATGACATGAAGTCCACCGGGGTCACTGTCCCCCTCCCAGCAATACAAGTGAGCTTTGGCTCACAACCTCATTTTATTCTTACTCAAAACATCGAGCCTAGATACCACCAGGAGGATGAGGACTGAAGATTGACACACAGCAACTGTAGATACAAGCGTACATTATGATAAATAAGGCCCTGATCCTGTAAGCAACTTTGTCCAGACACAACTCCCCTCCAGATCTCTGCTCTACCACAGTCAGCCTGCATTTCTTTTCTCTTAGATTTCAGTATTATCATGGGCTTTAACTTTCTCAATACTCAAGGCCAAGCGGCTAGCAGACATAACATTGATAGCACTGGGTAATGGAGAAACAGTGTACAAAGAAAAAAAGGAAATATTTATTTTCTGGCCATACCTGAAAATAGTGAAAGACAAAACATCCAAGCATTTCTATCCACAACTGATCACTGAAAAAGACTAATTTCCCTTTATTTTTCTGCTTTCTGTACACAGGATAAGCCAGGTTTCCCAAGCGTCAGGACAAATCTCTTCACACGTTTTGGATGAACCCATGCCCTGCAATACAGAGTGAAGGAAAGAAGTCCCTAGAGATGTCTGCACAAGGATTGCTTAGATATTCCATGTCTACAGTTCATTTCCACTGGCAGAAGCCACAGCGACAGTGGGAAAAGAGCTGGGCCATTGCTGGAATTTTGAGCCCAGTGGGTGGGATTCTTCTGACCAGACAAAGTTTTGATTCTAAACTTGTCATTTAAGTTCCTTTTGTAGTTGTTGGAGATGGCCATCTTGTTGCAATTCCTGTTTAGAACTGATGAACCCTATCCTACCGCTGCCCATCAGTCCTATGACTGTCCAGCAAGTCTAGATAGCTTGCTTCATGCCTTGAAGCAACATACTACCAGGCAGGAATCAAGACAAGAAGGATCCAGGCACCAGCCGGGATTACTTCTTGCTGTTCTCAATTCATAGAATCATAGAATGGTTTGGGTTGGAAGGGACCTTTGAAGGTCATCTAGTCCAACCCCCCCTGCCACGGGCAGGGACATCTTTCATGAGACTGGGTTGCTCGAAGCCCCATCCAACATGGCCTTGAACACCTCCAGGGATGGGGCATCCAGTAAGGGAGCACCTTGGGTCATTCTCCCTTCTCAGCCTTCAGGAGCTGCTGAAGTTTAGGAGTGATGTGCCACTGCTGAGTGTGTCTACCTGGGCGTGCCATGTAGATGTTCTCTATGACCCCCCTTTCCTATGCTCGAGTGCTTGAGGACTTCTGTAATTAAGCCTTTTGTGCATTTCCACACTTTTCACTTTTCCGTCAGTACCCCTCTTACTTTAAGGCTCAATCGTAAGTATTGAAAATGCATGACACATTTTGAACTACATTTTAGGATTTTCTTCACACAGACTGTGCGATGCATGCACAGCAAATAATTGAAATTAGTCAACTGATTTTGTGGCCCTTCTTCCCACCCTGCACAAAAACACATACAGACACACAACTAATGCAGGGTTAAATTTAGGTTACAACCTACATTTCTACAGCATGACTGTCTTACCAATTACAAATGTGTAGGACAACCAACCTCTGATCTTTTTTCGGATACAGACTGTTCATCAGATACACTAAGTGATTTAATCAAGATGTGTTTGTAAACCTATTTCCAGAAAATATGGTTTCCACTCAGTGGTATCCACCCGAGAAAAATGAGGCCAGAATAAGCACTTCCTGTGGATCAGAACACCCTATGCATATATATTTGGACAATATAGACTTAATAATGATTTTTTTAAAAAAATGTTGGGGAAAGGTGGTATTTTTTGGACTTAGCATCTGTTACTTGGATAGTCCAATGTGGAAAAAAGAAGGATCTGAGGATGTTCTTTTGCATACTGAAGAAAACTTTTTGCACATATTCATGGAATATTTAAAACACTGATAAAGTAGATTCAGGTTGAGTGTCAAAAATCAATGAATTATGTGACCACTAAATCAATGTCTTGCAGACACGTCATATATTGGTTTACTGATGTATGGATTTCAAGAGCCCTGGACTCCTCATCTTTCCCAAAGTGATCAGGGAAAATGCAGCGGGCTCTGAAGATGAAGGGGCAGATTATTTGGTAGGGTGTAAGGAAATGCTTTTTGCAGAACAATAGCGTGAGTTTGTGTTTATGTGCTGGTAATGAAAATATCAAGGTAATTGCTAAACAATTCCTTTGTATTTTTAAGAGAAAGCTGGATGTCAGGCTCATTTTCCAAAATTCTGTAGGAGCTTGAAAGTATGAACTTTTAGGCAAAGTTCGAAGATTGTCTTTCTCTTGCTTGATTCATTTAAATCTCAAAATAACACAGTTGTTATCCATATCTGAAAATTATTTACTATGGAAGGCAGTGTCTCAGTCCTTGAAGAATATATCTGACCTCCACTTGAAGAACTGTGGCTGTGATCAAGCAAAAATACATGAATTAGAAACCAAATATTAAAAAATTGCAGAGAAAACATGTGTTTTGTGTGCGCATGCATTTGTGTGTGGTATATTTGTTTTATCTGTCTTTATTTAGATAGTTGCATAATTAATTGTCTCTCTGGTGCTTCAGAAATCTGATTGTACTTGAAATGGGAGTTTATTCACAAGAACGTCTTTGGAACATTTCTTCCTCAAGTGTCTTTATTTTCATGTGCTGCTCTCCAGATTTATAAAGCGGTTCCAGACCTATTACACAGCCTAGTACAATGGGTAGGCTTTGCTGGTGCCAGGTCCTCTAAATATCTTGACGGTACTCAGAAAAAGACGATAGCCCTTGGCTGCGACGGGAGAGAATGCCGGAGCTGAGACTGGTTGTGCTTTGGTCTACAGCACATCTCCTGGGAGGTGATAAAAACCACATCTGTGCTTCAAGGTGCGAGGAAAGGTCTGTGTCTGTGGGGCACGGGGTGCTTCCAGCCCCACGGCGATGCTCAGAGGAGGGTTTTGGGGGCAGTGCAGGTGCTGCCGAATTATGCCCCATGACGCTGGTGTCCATCAGAGCTGTGGCAACCCCAGGCTCTGTACCAGGACATCCAAGTTTAAGGATGTGGGGGGTTGGCATATGACTTTTGGGGCAAGAAGTGCGGATGTACCCCAGTTTTGCTGGCTGATGTGGAGGGAGGAGAGGTGGCTGCTCTACTCCCTCCTGGCTGACCCTCTTTGGTACAGCTGGTCCCCGAGCAGTGACAACAGGGATGCTGCCACTGCCCCTCTGACCGGGGGCTGGCAGTGGCAAAAAGGGCTGCTGTGTGCCTCACACGCCCCGCCACCACCCCATCGCCTCGGGCTGTTTTTCAGCCAATCTATCCACTTATGCCCTGCTGTATCAGCTTTGTTAGGAAAAAACGCTCCAGCCCCAGGAATGGTACTAATAATGATGGTGTGGAGGATAATTTCAATGACACCGTCTTGGCTGACGTGCATGGTTTCAGGGAAATACACCCAAGCCAGAATTCAGGCCGTTTTAGGACCAGAGACAAGTCATTTAGCTGACTTCCAGCTGATGGAAGATTAAGGAAAATGCAGATACTGCGTCTCCTGACCTTCGTTGAGTCTCTTGGCTCATCGCTACATCAGACACTGGCCCCTCTGTGGGCAGCAGAGCTGGCGGGGGTCAGCGTCATGGGGCACGTGCTTTGCCTTTCGTGCAAAGTTATTTAGTACTTCCCTGATCTATGTAAATCGCTCTTTAGCAGCAAACAGCAAAGTGCCCCACAGATGCCTGAAGTCACAGCAACAACGCAGAGTGTTTTTATGAGTTAACAGATGAGTGGGTAAGGAGTACTGGAAGGGTTATGGTGGAAGAGTAAACTTTAATCGTCTGCCTGAGACTGCAGAAAGGGGTATTATATATATTTTTAACTCCTTTTTTCACACACATCCCCAAGTGTGGCAAACTGCAACAGACATTTTCTGAGGCTTCAAGCCCTATCTGCCCTTTCACACTGTTGCATTCGTTTTGCAGCTGGGTTTGAGAGCGTGCACTGGTGATGTGCTTTGTCCTGAACGCTGCTGTTACTTACGTTCCATCATCATTAGCCCGGCGCGGAGCTTGACGTGGAGTGATGGGTCCCAGTGCACCCCGTTTTGGTAAGGAAACTTAGCATTATCTGCCTTCAAAGACTTGCCTTACAAAGAACAGAAATACTACTAATTGAAATGGAAATGATTTTTTATTTCAATTGTCTGAAAGGTTTGATAATGACTTTTTTCTCTGTTAAAAATGGCATGCTACAAATTTGTCTTTGTTGGCAATTCAAGACCTTGTGCCCTCACTTAAGATTTCAAATCTTCAGGCGACTTTGACAAAACTATGGAGAATCAGACTTAACACTGCTGATTTGGGTAAGATAAAGAATTACACGTCACACTGAATCTACTTTCCACTCACTAATTTTTTAGCACAGGTAAAAAACCTTTCAGAACATCTCCATTTACAATATATCTGTTTTTTCTTCCCTTGTGAATCACCATTAAGAAGATGTAATGCACGCACTGTCTTGGTGCCTGATGTAAAAGTCACTAAAGCCAATGGAAGTGTATCTGTGCATTTCACAGACTGTGGTTTGAGAGAATCCTGTGCAAAAACCGTATTTTATGGCTCTGCAACACAAATATCCTTTAGTTCTAATGGAAGCTTTGCTGGCCCAAAGTAAGGTGTTTTTATTAATCTGTAGTCTGCATTTTGTTAATGAGAATGCAATTTAGCCTGTCTGTTAAATCTAAAAGGTATATCTTTACTGTGGTATGTAGCACTCAAGAGGGAAAACAGGATTCTGTAGCAGCAGCGAAACCTGCATTTTTTACATGGCAATGCTATTTATTTTCATTTAAGATAATCATCTGCTTGATAGAAAACTGGGGTGGCATCAGCCATTTGAAAGTACTTTGTTAAAGCCTTTTTTCTGAAAGGATCAGGCAGAGTTTGGAAAGCCAAGAAGTAAACCCTGATGGCCCCGTTCTTCAAACACACGTGTCAGCAGAAGTAGTTCCAGCGGATCAGGAGCACTGCTTCCTTCAGTTACGCTGCTGAAGACGACAGGCATTTTCAGGACTGGCCCTTGGCATTTGGTTTGTTCTTGCAATCCCGAGTACGAAAAAAATTTTAATGCCTTTTTGATTTTATTATGGAAATGAGATTGGACAGTCTTCATCTGGCACTAAAAGAGTGGCAAGATTCCTTGTTTCTCCTGATCTCTGCTCGTGTAAGTATAGAAATTTGAAATCAAGCCATACACACTATTGCCAGTTGTTTTAAGGCCACCACATTTACACCTTCAAATGAAAACCTTTAAAAGAGTCATTATAATTATAGACAGCAGCCTTGTTATTTAATTACATCCCAGCGTAGCCCCTGCAACTCAAAAAGTTTACAGGCAGTCTAAGAACTGAGAACTTAAATGTATTTTAAAATGTGTACACTGTGGTGCTTCTGAATAATTCTTTGCTACTAGTCAGTGCCAGCTCAGAATTTCACACCCTTGAACAGATTGACTGGTTTGGCTTGTGTAATAGGTACCCTGCTATCCTGGACTACGTGGTGGGTGGGTGGAGATGGGTGCTTTTGGAAATGCCAATTGATAGCTAACCATAACAAGTTGGAGTTATGTGTGAGTTGGGAAGGTAGGAACATCTATCTGAAGCAAAAGGGATCTACTGAGACGCCTGGGGAGGAACCATGAAACTAGAAAGGACGCTTTGCAAATCAGCCAAGGCCTGGTTTTGAGGCCATTGACAAGGTTTCTGGTGGGTTTTTTGGGGACCAGCCGCAGGGAAACCGGCCCTGCAGTGTCGGGGGCCGCTTATCGTAAGGCAGTCACTCTCCATGACAGTATTGAATTGCCTGACATCCTTTTGCTTTCCAAACAGGAAAGGTAGGTACATGGAATGTCTAGAAAAGGGGTATTTTAATTCAAAGACTCCATATAACACCCCCCTCAAAATATTCATTCATAGAATCATAGAATCGTTAGGGTTGGAAGGGACCTTAAAGATCATCTAGTTCCAACCCCCTGCCATGGGCAGGGAGATTCCCATAGTGTAAGCTATCGAGAGAAAGACTACCGTCTTTGAATTGGTTATGCCTACCATAACTCATTGAATAAAACTCCGTGGATTTTTGTCTTTCCATCTGGAGAGGAAACACAGGCTGGTGTCTTGCGTTATTTAAGGGCCAACTTATTTGAGGTTCAGGTTTGTTGTTTGTTTTTTTTTTGTTTTTTTTTTCTTTCCAAAAAAGATGTCAAAACTGAATTGCATTAATTTTTAATTAATTCTTACATTGGAAACGCTGTTAGTGGTGCTCTCTGTTGTGAGCAACATCTTTGCCTGGGAGTCACTGTGATATTTAAGGACTTAAAGGCAAGCTTGCCTGTTCGCTTAACGAGCTGACTGCTGTCAAAGTCACCTTAGCCCAACAGGTCTGGCCAGAAACGTCTGCAATCCTCCCAGGTCTTGGGAAGACAGGCTGCCTGAGACCCTATCGGGTGCTGCTGGCAGCACGGGGCACATTCCGGGGTTTACAGGCCCTCCACGATATTTCAGGCAGCTCTTGTTTCTGCGGCTATGACCTGTTGCTGAGAGTCAAGCCGCTATGTAAACACAAAGGACTTCAAACTCGCAGTGTGCTGCTTTCCAGAGCAAGTGGTCATTTGTTCCAGTTTCCCATGACCACATTACTGCTTGGGTTTGCTGTTCAGAAAAGAAAAAAATACATCAATTTGCAGCATTAATGCTAGGCAGGGAAGAGGGGTTGGAAATACGGGCTGCATTAGTACGTATTATTAAATGTGCCAAGAGGATAATGTTACCTTATCCCCGGTTTCAGCACTTTAAAATGCTCTCCTTATTAAAATAAAAAATGTTCAAACATTCAGGCTTGTGTAGCCAAAGTCCAACTTAGGAAATACATTATTTAGCTATTAGCAAGACGATCTGACTTTTAAACTCCATCCATGATACCAATTTCTCCGCTGATGCCATTCAAAATCATTTATTTTTCATTGCATTTATAACTCTGGCCAGAAAGAGAAAGGAAAAGCAGTATCAGAGAATAATTTACATTACACCGGATTTTACTGCAGCTTGGCATCGTGAATGAATCTTTGGAATACTTGAAAAGTATATGAGGAAAAAGTCAGTTTCTAATTTGCTGAAGAAAATATTCTGACACGGTGATAAGTGAGGTAACCAAAAAATCGTGGCTTAAGAAACATTCTGAACGATTGCTGTTTCAGCTGTCCCAATCCACAAGCTGGTATTAAAACGGACTGGTAGTAAAAAACACTCACAGCCTTTTTCTACCTGAGAATATTAACTCTCACTCGGTGGCTGTTAGACAGAATTAATGTGGACGTTTCCAGTCATATGCATTAGCACAGCTTTTGTTTGCAGAATCAGAGATTTGCATTTAGTAGTGTGCAGCAATAAAATAGGGACTGATTTGACATCTTTAATACGCATGTAAATACAAGGCAACTACTCTAAAGTTACTGGGGTTTCTTCAGATTTATATCACCGTTGCTAAAAATAGAATCCGATGGTCTATTTTTAGATAACCCAGACCTGTTATACGTTGAAACCTTGTAGCTGTGTTACCTGCTCTGGTGTCTTCATGGCAAAGCTCCAGCACCTTTGAAAATACACGATTTATTTTAATACAGTTTGGAAAACCTTCTTTACATGCAAATATGCCACAGCCTTCAGGAGTCTTGTGTCTACTGCTGTATCTAATTGCTGATGGATGAAGGTCCTTTCTCTCTGCGGAACCTTTGTTTGTGCCACAGGAATTACTTTTTTCAAACACTTGAAGAGTACCTAAATATTTAATATGGCTCATTTTTTCAGCCGATGGGAGATGTGTTGATTTTGCTGATTCTCTTTTGTCCCAGCTGCCTCAAAAGACAGCAAAAGCATTCCTCGCCCAGAACGAGGAAAACCAGAAGTGCTAGCAACAAAGCCCATGGAAATATTTTTCCCTTTCAATAGTCTGCCTCGCACAGCAAGAAGAAAGCAGCGAGTGATGCTAGGGGAAGGGAACACCCCTATTCATGGGGGATCCCACCAGCGTGAATCTGTCCGAGCGTACCCAGACAGAGCCAGTGGTCAGGGCAGCCAAACTTCCCAGGCCTAGCAATTAAGTATAAAAAGCCTGTCTTCATCCAAAGAGACTGTCTATATTTTGGAAATTTCCACCACACTTCCTTCTGAAGTCCTACTTTTCTTAAAGCGCACAGCAGCACCATCAGCAATAGTTATGCTGGGATAGCAGCCGCTGTAAAGTCATCCATGCTGAAGAACTAGGGCAATCTATTAAGTCAACATGAGTGATCCATGTCACTATCAATTTGTTTGCTCTTTTTAACGGTGGGTTGGGTGGGGTTTTTTTGTGTTGTTTTTTTTTTCTTTTTTTTTTTTTTTTTTAAAATCCTCCAAATTTTCCATTGTCTGCCAGAGATCAGCTGTTGTCAGTGAAAGTTTGACATGGGTGACAGTGGCCGTGGGTGGCACAGCCAGCATTTGGTGTTACCCTGGTGTTACTTGTAATCTGAGAAGACTTTGAGCTTTTAAGACTTTGGTGCCTTTCGTTGGGGCTTTGGTCAGACATTCCAGGAATAGCGGGGAAGCTCCAGTGCTGCTCCTGGAAATGGGGCGAGTGGGGTGGGGGGGGGCGGAGAAGGAAAAAAAGGGGGAAAATAAATAAATAAAAAAAAAGAAAAGGGGACTGGAACCCAGTGAAACGTTACTGAATCAGCAGCATCGCAATCACCAGTTTTTCAGAATTCATGAAACAAATCCTCAAAAGTGAGGTTGGCTTCAGAATAAAAAAAACCAAGAGCGACCAAACAAAAAAGAGGGAGAAACCCCGTCATGTACAAGTCTAAGCCAGGAATGTCAGTGTTTCATTCCATCCGTTCAACATTTTTTCATTTGTCTTCTGGTTTTTCACTTGTTAGGACTCATGCTTTTTTCAATAGTTACAAGGGACCGAGACCTAAAAATACTGGATCTAATTGCCTGAGAAAAAGAGTGAGGATTTTACAGAAACCACCAAATATCCTGTGACTGGTGATAAAATTGTAAGTGCTGGCAATACTGATTAGGATAGGCTTATTATTGTATTAACTCAGTTAAAAGGATTCAATAAATTGAGTATTTTGTTTTCTTTGATTAGTGTTGTGTATGATTGGAAGGAAAATTTTTATCCTCACTGTGGATCTCAGCCAAAGTTGTGATTAACAACTTCTTGTATCATTCAAGTGTTGAAGAAAGGGAAATATTGAGTGTTAAAATGTATCCTACCTTCTATAGATGAAATTCAGCAGGCAGAAAAAAAATAATTCTATTACCTACAGCAGCATAAAATTAAACTACTCAGTGTGTGTGGTATCTTTTATGTGGTATCTATTAAAAAATTGTAATTTTGAAATATTTTATGCAGATGCTTTTCTTTATATCTTAAAGTAATTCCATTAAAAACACCTAAACTTTAATATGTTGGGGGACATCTTGCAAAACCTGAGAGTTTCAAGACCTCAAAGCAGGCCACCAAGAACATGAAGCAAGGTGGGGCTTCACAACACACATGCCAAGTCTGGGGTAAAAGGTGCTTTGGAAGACATAACCTTAAAATGTGGGGTTTTAAAACAATATTTTCAGAAATATATTTTTGTACTTTCTACATCTTGAAAAAGGGAATAAAATGGGAGGAGAGGAAACAAAGTCAAATGTACACTTTTTGGCAATTCATGTTCAGGTGCATTCAGACAGCTGATATCCCAACTTTATGCTCTTCAGGCAGCAGATTTCCCTGCGCAAGTAGGTTTCCCTCCTTCCACTGCACATTTAGCTAAGACACCGCCTAGCAAATACACAGGAAAAATAAAAATTAAAATAATTCCTCCTGCTATTAGCATGATAATGAGCACTGTGAGAGTCCATCATACTTGTGCATCTTAATCAGTAACACAGACAAATTAATTGATAGGCATAAGAAGACACGTTATCCCTTCTCGCAGCGGGCAAGGGGAGGTGAGACGGGATGCAAGGGGATTTGCTCGCATTCCACCCTTTTGATGTACAGTGTGTTTGTGGCCACAGCATTGTGCAGAAAAGGCCAGAAAAAGCTGGAAAAAGACAATTGTGCTCTGATTGTGCCTGCCTGTTAATTCTTAGAAAACAAGTCTGCCTGTTGCCATGGCCCAGTTAAACCTCTGGGGCAATCCTTGTCTGCCCTACTGAGGTGGAACCTACCAGCAGGCCAGGTCATGTACATCCACCTTCTCTCTTCCCTTTCCACTCCATAGCTCCACCCTCAGAGATACCCATTACCCAAAAACCAAACTTTCCTAGTGTGGTTAAGACAGAGGCAAAGCACAGGCACCAGTCAAATACACACTCTGTACTCCGTTATATTAGCAAGGGCCAGCATGTTGGTCTGAATTTTGTCTTAATACAGCCTCCGAGAAATCTGTAAAGGAGAAAAGTTGGTTACTTTTAGCTAATCTCCTCCATGTGGCGGTCATACTTCTGGCAGTTTAGGGAAGCCGTGCTCAGCACCCCAGGAGTTGGACCCCGATGTGCTCTTGGGTTTGCCTTCACACTTTCACCGGTGACCCTCACTGGGTTGACCCTGAATCTCCCAGCACAGATTGTTTCTGGACGAAACACCAGCAGAAGAAATAGCTAGTAAGGAGATAGTGATGTCAAGTAGCGATTAGAGGAAGAAGATGAACTAGTGAACAGAGAAATTGACTTTTGTTTGCTTGGATAGAAATCTACCAAAAAACTAGATTGCTAGGGAGATTGCTCTCCTGGGGGGTATCCTTGACCCAAGGGTGGGGAAAAGGGGGAAGGGAGGGACAGCAGTTTTGGCAGCTCTAGACCAGGTGCCAAACACTCCCGATGCCTCCCGGAGGCATGAGGCATGGGCTGCATCCCTCCACCTTGGTCCCGGCACTGCTGCCGGGGCAGGAGTGGGGCTGGTTGATTCAGACACTGATCCTGGAACCAGAAAAACCCTGTTGGCCTGCCGGAGTGGCTAAAAGCAGCAAGTAACAAATATATCAAAGGATGTGGAAGGCAATTCAGACTTCCAGCAGTTGCTCCACTCATTTTAATAATTTTACGGTGTGTCGTTCGCACGGCATTGCCCTAAAGAAATGTAGCAGTTCTCGCTGTTTTTTACAGTCAGGTCTCCTAAGCCCTGCTAGTTTTCTAGGCTCGTATCACAACTGCAGCTAGCTACTGTGAAAAACAACACCTTCTTTTCCTCTTTTCCAGTGGTTTGGGTTATGACAAAAAAAATTCCCAAAAAATAAAAACCCAACAAAAAACATACTGCTAGTAACTGTGACCTACAACTGGAGCTGCTGCCAGAAGCTGAAACCATGATTTCTTTAAGTTATGAAATGTTTCACATAGCCTAATACCACAGCAGTGACCCTACTGGGTCTTTTCGGAACACGTTAAAAAAAAAAAAAAAAAAAAAAAAAAAGAAAAAGAGGAGGAAAAAGAAGGGAAGAAAACCAATGCTTTAAGCATCAAATTACTAAATAATAGAAATGGTATTTTCTGACTTAGATGTTTAAGAAAGGTTTCATGAAAGAGATGAATATTAAGCCAAACATTTGTTTGGCTTTGCTGCAGCCGGCTGCAGGAATGTAAACTTTTTTTTCAATGACTTCAGCTCCTAATTTAAAAGCTAGGATTTTTAGCAGTGAGCAAGAGACTATATTTGGCCAAAAAATTCTGCTGGCTTTACTTAGTTACCCGGCACATTCAAAACAATACTCCTTTATCAAAAAACAATAGTCTGTTTTATTCACAGCACATGTAGAAGTTGGACCATCCACCAAATTCCACTTTCTTCTCTTGCAATATGTCTGTTGCTGCCTAATGAGCTGCGACAGTGCCTGTGCTTCATTTTCAGCAAATTAAATTTATGCCTCGCAGGAATTGTGGTCTGGTCGTGGCACTGCTCCTAGGTATGGGTGGGGTTTGTTTCTTCAACCAGCTCTTGGTTAGCCACATGGGTACGTGCTGTCGCACCACACAACAAAATCTTCTCTATAATAACTGGTTTAAGTAGCCATCCACCCCACAAAAGTGGATCCCATTTAATTTACTTTGTGTTTACAGCGCTCCCTTTCAAACTGCATTGTTGGCACAGATGGGTATTTATACAACTTTTATTTTAAACTATTTATTTAGAGTTGGGACTTCAGTAACACTCGCTGTCAGATTTATAGTGCATGTTTAAAACCGAGGTTCTAAAAATGTAATATTTCAAAGAGGAGGAAGCAGACAATGAACTTATACACTTGGGAGTCTATTCTTTCTCTGGGTGTGATGGGAGGTGTGCACGCTGCTGACGAAGGAGTCGGCCCACGAAGCAGAGTGTTTGCATCCGTGTTTATACAATTGCGCTTGATCAAAAACTACTGAGATCACGTGCCGTCTTCGGATGTAATGGGAAACCAACAGACTGCTGGGGCAAAGTAGATTTTGAATGGTGGATTGCCGTGTCCCCCTGGCAGGGGTAGGTCTTGGTGGGATACTCCGTTGCCTATGGGTAGGGTCAGGTCTGGTGTTGACCTTGGAGGGAAATGAAATGAAGACAAGAAGGTGCACAAAAAAAGAAAAAGAGAAAATGGCTCTTGCTCAGCCACAGAAAACAGGGTTAATACGAAAATGGCTTTCAAAAAAACCTCCTCTTTCTTCAAAACCAGCAGGATAAAACCATCTTCCACTTTCCCGTAAGAGCTTTCAGGCAGGGGCCTGAAAGGGGGCCTGAAAGGGGCCTGTAGGGCAGGGGGAAGAATTATTTGGTCAATAAATAACAAAGTTCTTCATAAAAATGGGTATTATGAGCTGAGCATTTGCGGTCAGTGTCCCCGTTCTCCATGGCTAGCAGAAGAAAGAATGGCAATGTGTATGGGGCACAGAGAATACTTTATGTCTACAGGAGAAAAAGTTACTTTTAATGGAGGCAAAACTTGGCCTAAAAGGTTTGGTTCATCTTTTTTATAAATCTATGTAATTTCTCTTGTCTTGCCCCCTGCAAAAGTACTACCTCACAGATTTAGTTTAGAAAGCCACTGGTGTATACAACTCAGCGCTCCCTACAATGATTCAATAATGTGGAAAAAAATGAAGGAAAAATCCTTGTTAAAGATTGGATTTGTCAGGTTTCTTGCAAGTTGCAATAACAACCATGAAATCTCTTGGCAAACTCCTGCCCCTCCCTTTCTCCTGAGATTCCAAAATTAAAACTTCAATTTTTACAACATCACTGTGAAATAACATGGGAACAGGTGAAATGACATAACCACTCTTTCCTCAGGGATTCAGTGGAGGAAATAAACAGTAGATTTCAACACTCTTGACTCTCCATCCCATGTTGTAACTTCTAGTCTTTAAAGAGCTTATACTCTTAATGATATTTGCTACAAGCAGTTCTGCATAAATTGGATTATTTGTAGTGTGAGAACAGTTAAAGAACTTGAGCAAAATTTGGAAGGAGCCATGTCAGCCTCTTCTCTCTCTTCTCTGGTACGAAGTGTGAAGAAACATTTAAATAAAATAATAAAAAGTGATAGAAAATAAATACGTACACGCCAACATATATATGTATGCGTGTGTGTATATACGTATATAAGAGGGTTAGCCTTGAAACTTCACAATATGCTACTGTATAACTACATAACTTCACTATACCAATGTATACCTACTACACCTACTGTATAACTTCAATATATTCTCCACATTCAAATAGCTAACATGATGCCTTTTATTTATGTAAAGCAATAGAAACTGGACATGTAAAAATGTAACTGGTCAGAGCTGGCCTTTCAAAGGGCCCAATATTTAGGCTAGCGAGCACAAATGTGAGTGAGCTTGGCAAATGCATTACGATATTTATAGCGCAGGGTATGGAGTGGGGTGGTCACACAGACGGCGTCGGTGTTTCTGAACCCCCCTGAAATGCTCTGTAGCACAAGAATTGCCTTTTATCCCCACTGAGGGCACGCAGAGGGCTGACACAGGGGTCCCAGCGACCTGCCAGGCTCTGAGGACATGGCGTGACTTACTGTCCTCAGACACCCCAACAACCGCATCTCTTTCTGCGGATGAAGTGGGGAGAACAGGTGAATTTCACTTGCGCAGAGCAGAATTACATAATTGCAAATGTCAGTGCAGTACTCTTACTGAAGAGCTAGTGAAGGGAAAACATAATGAAACAATTCATAATTCATAATAAGATTATAATACTAATGGTGGTAATATAATCAATTGAGAGTTGATCTATATAGGACTTTTCATTACTTGTTTTCTGGGTCTCTGCAGAGGAGGAAAGTAATATTACACTAACCACATAATCAGATGCCTTTCAGGAGTTATTTACAGGACGGTCCTGCCTCAGAACTAGTGCTGTTACAAAGCCACGTAGGTAATTTTTGTTCCCATGGGGCTTTGAGAATACAAAGTCTTTGCAGAAGTGCAAAACCTTATTGCTATTGTTTCATCATCGTTTACCATGAGCTCTCCTCTTCCCATGAAACCACCAATGGTAAAATTATTGCCAGATGTATTGCGAAGGTGCAAGAAGACAAAGACGATGCAAAGATGATGCAAAGATGACGCAAAGATGCAAAGGGTGTAAGTTGGATGGCAGCATTTTTTTTTTCCAGATTACCTTTGTCTGCCTAATCGCCAAGAATATCTAGATTCCTATTTGTTTCCCTGTGCTGCATGGAGGCCGTGCCTGGAATGCTGCGTGAGCCATTTACAAAACGTGGGTAGGGTGGAAACCAGTTGCCAGAGCTGCGAGTGGAGTTTCAGGTAGTTACAGGCAAGTGCAGGTGGTCAACACTGCAAAAGTGTCATTGTTGAGCGTTTTATGTCATTTATAAGTGGTATAAGAAAGCCATTATGGCCACAAACCCCTTAGCCCTTACGGCCACGAAGTGGGGAGGGCACCGCCGAGCAGGCTTGCAGGAAATTCATTGTGTGCTGGCAGGCAATTCATTATAAGCAGTGTGGAGAGGGGTGTTTTTTTCCTTTTTTTTTTTTTTATTTTTAAAAAATAGTAATCATTCAAATGAAGGTGTTAGTGTAAACCGATTTGTAATCACCATACAGAGATTTCTGCAAACGTGTATGTGTGCTTTGGTGTTATTTTCGGTTATTTTGCACTCACTCCTCTTCAGGTGGTATAAACTGTGTATGTGAAATACAGTTCTGCCTGTAATAATCCCATATTCCTCATAATTATTTCAGTGGTGACTATAGAGTGCTTTAAGCTGGGCTGTCCTACAGAAATGGGACGGTGTTGGCTCACACTCAAAAATAATAGGAAGCTGAATTTGCTGTTTTTGCTTACATTGCCCTGTGTGATACAGTGCACAATTTAGGATGCTGGCATCTAAAAATAGTCCTGGGCTTTTTCCAAGAGAGTCAGAAAGTAGTACCCCTGTTAAAATGCCTTTCTAGAGTGTAAAGTAAAGGTAAACACTCAAGTAGAGCTCTTTGTACATAAATATTTTCTAGTAGAGTCTAAGGGATTTGGTTCTCAGAATGACAAAAAAAAAAAAAATGCCAAAACCAAACCAAACCAAAACCCAGAGAAATGAACAGTATAATTTTTGCTTCCAATTTTATTTTTGGAGAATTTTGTAAGCAAGATTTTTACTAAATTCAGGGTTTATTTGAAAGCCAGCAAAGATACTATGCTGCAATAAAAAATAAACAATTTCTATGTAGACTTTCAATTGTTAAATTATTTTATGTGAAAAGCTAGGAAATGAAATACTTCTAAATATAGTGTATTGGAATTTTCTTATCAGTTAATTTTTTAGAAGCTCTACACTTAAAAGCACCATAGTAACAGCTCTGCAAGCTGATTCTTCATTACAGTTATCCACCGAGAGCTTCACTGAAGACATTTCCTCTGGGATCAGAGAGACTAAAAATCAATTCTGATAATATTAGAACAAATTTAAAGAGCAAAAAGCCCTAGAAAGTATGTGATGAATAAAAAGGGAGATCTTTATTCCCTGTGTAATATTTTTTGCCTCTTTTCTTCTTTGTTGTGCTGTAAACAAATACTTTCGAGTTGGAAATGTTAACACCTTTTCATTCCTTCAAATGGTTTTGTGAAACTGGGGCTGAAATCATTCCCTCTGAATTACGAAAGCATTTAAGGTACACAAGTATTTAAGTTACTGAGCTACTAGTCTTTACAGAGCAGACTGTGAGAAGGTCAAAGGGATGAAAATAGTGATGAGATCTTTGTAAATAACTAATGGTTTGAAAATGTCTGCCTGGTGTACATTATCCTTGTAGCCTTGAATCTGCGTTGAGGGGGTGAATCATAACATCATCTACCTCCCCCCCAAAAAGCCCTCAGGTTATGACGATGAAGGCAGAAAGCTGAGGAGAAGTCCAGCCGTGTCTCGAGCCCCACGGTCTACCCAGGAGGGACTCTGTTTTGCACGGCTGATTCGACCTCACTCTGCAGCCTCCTGCTCCAACACCAACAAACTCTACCCAAGTATTGTGGTTTAACTTATTGCATTCGTGAAATGAGGCTTAGGTTGTCCTAATTAGATGCTATCAACAATTAAGAAACGCATTGTGTGCCGCAGAGCGGCTCGGTGCTCCTGGAGGGGAGCCAGCAGAGGTGTCACCTCCGTCCTACCTTGTCGGCAGCTGCAGCTCTCCTTTGGCTGTGCAAGCAGCAGCTGCGCTAGACAAAATAATCCGAATTCTCACACGCACTTTTCCTTTAGGAAACAACTCACACTGAATAGCATTTCTGGTACAAGGCGCTGCTACATCTGAGTGCTGGGTGTGCTGGAATAAAAATAAAATTAAATGTTTCATGAAAATAAAACATCGACTCGCCATCTTTTGTGACTTTAAGATGTGGTCTTCCATCATGCCATGTATACTTAGTCTGGAATGATGTCCAGCAAACACCTACCAACCTCAAAGCTGTCTGGGGGATGCTTGGTAATGTGTCTCAGCCTGCATGAACAACCCGTATCCAGGACACAACATCACTGGTGGTGTCAGAGCTTCTGGTGGCAGATCTGCATAAACAGGGAAAGGGATGGTTGTTGCTTATCTCACTTTCATAGAATCATAGAATCATTTTGGTTGGAAGGGACCTTTCAGATCATCGAGTCCAACCTTCAACCTAACACTGGCAAAGCAACCACTAAACCATGTCCCTCAGCACCACGTCTCCTGTGTTTTAAATACTCCAGGGATGGCGATTCCACCACTTCCCTGGGCAGCCTGTTCCAATGCTTGATAAGCCTTTCGGTGAAGAAATTTTTTCTAATACCCAATCTAAACCTCCCCTGGTGCAACTTGAGGCCATTCCCTCTTGTCCTACCGCCTGTTCCTTGGGAGAAGAGACCGACCCCCCCTGACTACCCCCTCCTTTCAGGGAGCTGTAGAGAGCGAGAAGGTCTCCCCTCAGCCTCCTTTCCTCCAGGCTGAACACCCCCAGCTCCCTCAGCTGCTCCTCACAAGACTTGTGCTCCAGACCCCTCACCAGCTCCGTTGTCCTTCTCTGGACACGCTCCAGCACCTCAGCATCTCTCCTGTAGTGAGGGGCCCAAAACTGGACGCAGCACTCGGGATGGGGTCTCACCAGTGCCCTGTACAGGGTGATGATCACTTCCCTTTCTCCACATTTTTCTTTGCTTTGCTTTTTAACACTGTTTTGGCTGAAGGTAGAATGAGATACGGTCTCCTTCAAAAACTTGAGTTAATAAAGAGCTTGAAGCTGCAGTGGCCGGAGCCGGGATCATCCCTGCTGTGACGGGTCACCGCTGGCTTGGGATGCAGGGAGGGTGCGGCGTCCCAGCTGCTGACAGCCAGCTCACTGAAATCCCCATGCAATTGTTTCTGGAAGTACAGTTGGCTTCAAAAGGGAGAACAACGGAGTCCTTTGTATCCTGGTGTGTGAAATCCACGTGCCCAGTCTGGCCCCAGGCCATGGCTTGGCTGGGTAGCTGGGGAGCTGCGAGGGCTGGCCCTGAGGCATCACAAACCCCCTCACGTTTGTCCAAAAATTGTTTACAGGTTAACTTTGCAAGCTTAAGCATCACCTGCCAAAGCACTCCACATTTCTGCCAAAGCAGATATTATCTTTCCTGAAGCTTACCTAAACCTGGCGTAAAGAAATAAGATTTCCAGTCTATAGCATGGCTTAAAAAACAGGTATTAGTGCAACCCCAGGGAGGTGCAGCGCAGGGTTCGGGGGCTTGGGACATGAGTGTCTGAGGCTGGCTTTGTTGCTAGAGAAAATGACACCATGCCTAACTCTGCCGTACCTGCTCGAACAAAATAATCCACTAACTCACACAAGCTCGGCGGCAGAGTTATTTGTGCAAGTGAATAGCGATGTTGAAGTCAATCATTTGGTTGGTATCCAGCATTATGGTGAAGCCATGTGTGCCTGGCGGCTGCAGACTGAGGGAGGTTTGGGTTATCTGTTGCAGACTGGGTTAGACGTTTTTAGTTAACAGTGTGGTGGCTAAACCCGAGGGTGCCAGTCTGAGGGGATGCTCGGCCTCCTGCAACGTCTACAGTCCTTGTTCTACCCAATCCGTGATCAAGCAAAAGTCTGATAAAACAAAAACGTAGAAGGCGATTATAAAATCAGTTTGAAGTGCATTTTGTCTAACTCGCTGTTTTATGAATTAAAGAATAATGTTGAGATGATTATCCCCTTAAGGGCGGCGGGAAATGTTGGGTTTTGTGGAGGGATTTGAGTACAGGTGAGTGTGTGTGGGGCGCGTGGGCCAGGAGAACGGGAGAGGTGGGAAGGAGTGGCAGAAAGGTGCTTTTGGAGGAAAAAAAGAAGAAAAAGCAAAGGGAGTTAGAAAAGGCAGGTCACTCTGTCCCCTTCAAGGGGTGGAGAGATATCCTGAAAGATGACAAAACCTTTGAAATGAATGCAAGGGGTTTGAAATGGGTTTACAAAATTTAGAATCTAGGAAAAGACCATAAAGGGAAGTAATACAACCCAGAGATGATTTTATTTTAACATTATTTTATGTTGGTTGGAGCAGTGAAGAGTAAGATCTGAATTTCAAACCTGGTTGCAACTTAGTCTCCATATAACCTCCTACAAAGAAAGAGCTACCAGTATTTAACATTTTTGTACTGCACTTGAAGATGTAAGGTGTATCTGGATGAAATACTGCCATAGTTAAGCAAAAATCCCAATGCATAACAACAGTTACACCAGCAGTTCAAGACCAGAATGGCTTCTAAATGACACAACAGTGATACTTTCCAATTATTAAATGCTATTTTTGAGGATATAATTTTGCAGCCAGTCTCATATGGAGATCTCAAAAAACTCAAGTTGTTTTAATAAGGAATGAATGAGGATTCACAACTTTGCCATGATATAGTGCAGGAAATGCTGTCAAAGAAATATATGGAGATGAGGAAAAAGAAATAATAGGAAGATGTGAAATTGCCCCATGTCACAGTTCTTCGCTCTTAATTCCATTTTTAGTCATCAATGCAAATAAAGGTGTTGTACTATCTCGGAGAGATGGTTAGGTAATATTATTTTGAAACACACCTTCAGTACATACAACTGAGTACCCTGTGCAATTTTCCAGAATCATTCACTGGGAATTAGTAATTTCTGGGCAGCAAAAGCGTACCAGGGGCAGGACGATGTCAGCACTTTCACCACAAAATCATCATTGTTCAGCAGACAGAGAAAATGTTTGAGTCATTTGAGTCTATGGGAGTGGCAACCATACAAGATGGAAAAAAAAAAAGGAAAATCTCCAGCCATTTTCTTGGTTAGAAACATTGGCGCCAAGGAAAAGGGAAATTTGCCACTTTGAGAACTCATCCCACACTTTTAAAAGCCTTGAAAAGAAAAGCCAGTGTTGGCTATCTTCATGCTGCAAGCCTACAGACTAGAAAACTGGGTGCAGCTCCATCGTTACGTGAACATGAGGCAACAGCGGGTTATGGCCCACCACAAAAAGCTTTTGGAGCAGGCTGTGCAGAGGTACAAGCAGGACAGGATCGAGTGAGGGCAGCGTGCTTCACCTGCGGCTGAAACACCTCTAACCGTGCGCTAGCTCTTATTATCTACATGTAGGAGAATTCTTCTGAAGCTGGACACTGCTGGCTGGAGTGGTTCAAAACCAAGCAATTGTTTTGGGGCTTTTTGTACCATTCTGGATTGGTTATGTTCTCACCGGCAGGCAGACGTTTGGGTGGGATATCTACTCTGAAGCCAGTAGTGAGCAAGATCTCACCTCCCTGAGCAGTACAAAATGGGTCATTTGCAGCTTCTTGGTGATCATTGTGGGCTTGGCAGGAGACGAATCACTAGTCACACAGAAGGACACACCAACATTAATGTTGTCTAAGGTCAACTATGTCTTGCTGGAAGAAGCAGAAAACTTCAGTGTTATGTGTCTGAGCCAGTATGACTGAGCAGCACACGCCTCCTCACACAACAAGGCTGGTATAAAAGGCTAGAGGATGAAATCTACCAAGTGCCTTCTAAATAAAGGTGTTGAGCTGTAGCAATACTAAACATCACACGCAAAAAGAAATCTCTGTAAACACATATGTCTGGAAGACAAACATGAAGCCTACCGTGGTCTGCAAATGAAGCTTCAGATGCTGTATTTCTATTTTTTCTGTTGGGTTCCCCCACGAACTGAGTTATACGGTGTCGCAAGGATTAGCTTACTGTCCCCATTTAGCTCTCCAATGAGGTGTGAATACTTTAGCACTGATGCACAGACCGTTTTCACTGGTGTTTCATCTGTGTTTCATCATGCTGGGAGAAATGAGTCTTTGGGCATTTCTGAGGGCTGCTGTGAAGAGGACAGGCATGTTTCCTCATCGTTTTGTCACGAGGTGTGGTGGGGCTCCTCTTTCATGCAGTGCCAACCTGATCTGGGGGAGTCTTGGAGTAAGTATGAAGAAGTGTGCTGGGTTCTTGTTTGTCAGGGCTTGCTTTGTGACTCTGGCACTGGCAGGGGTACATGAGCCTGAGTGGAGGCTGTGTGGTGGGCGCACAGAAGCAGTCAACTAATTTAGGGTAGAAAAACCCTCTTGTGATTTTCCTTTTTACGCATTTTGAAAGAGAAGGACTCAGCTTTATCTCTCACGCTACTTTTACGTTGTTAACAAGGTGACTGGTGTCAGTATGGTGGACCCCAGAGAGGAATACCAGAGGTAACGGTCGTTAGCAGGTATCATCAGCTTGACAGGACAAACACAACCCACAGATCTTCCCTGGTTAAAAGACACTGCTGTCCCTGAATGGGTGGCATTAAGCATCTTGGGGAAGAATTTCACAAATCTACGTTGCGATCAGGCTTGGGGTGTAATACTTTAACTCGGGTAAGCATTTCTTCTGTATCACATAAGCTGCCCTTTTGCCTTTAGTCCTTTGAGAAACAGTGACTGGTTCTATTATATGACAGTAGGTCTCTGTAAAGCAAGCATCTTAAACTTAGTTTTATCTTAATATTGACTCTAGCTTAATTTAGAGAAAAAATAGAAGAGTCAGCTTGCCTTCTTTAAATAAGGCGATGTGCTCCTGGAGTGCTGCCTCCTCTGTTCTCCTTTCAGAGCATCTCCTAGTCTCTGCGTGTCTCTCAGGGAAGCTCCCTGTTCATTAAGCCCTATCCTTTCTAAGATGAATACAGCTCAATGATGTCTGAACACAAAAGCTTGCTTTCACCTCAGACCGTACACATACAACTGGGCTAAATGACTGTAGGTGATGTTGCCCTGGTTCCAAAAAAGATGTGCTGGAATAAGATGATCCCTAAAGCAACTTAGGTCTGCCCCAAGCAGTGCTGGGAGGGTCAGGGCCTCGTTTATCACACCTGAAAGTACCTTATCTTCTCACACACTGCTGGTTGCTGCGGTGCTCCTGCAGGTTTGGGATTTGAGCCTCCCTCCTCTGCTCAGAGGTTGATAGCCTGAGCTTGGCTTGTTCCCAGCAGGCTGGGCAGGACAACGGTGAGAACAGTCCTTGGTTTGGCCTTTAGACCTGTTCAGCCTTCATGGCTTTCGGTCACAGGCTGTGTGCTGAAACCAACTGCCTTCTTCCTCCAGAGACCCTGTCCCTCCCCAGCAGCCAACCCAAAGCTGCCTTTGGCAGGTGAGGCACTCGCGCTCTGATGAGGGTATTAAATGAGGGTGTTGCAGCCTCTAGTATATTGCAAGCCCTTGGTATATTTGGGGTTGGACTAGATGATCTCCAGAGGTCCCTGCCAGCCCCTACCACTCTGTGATTCCGTGATATTGCAAGTCCCCATGGCGAGTCTCCTGTAACAGACCGGTGCATATCACTATGTACCTCTTCACTGATTACCATTGCTTTTTATATGAAAAAAGATGCGTGTTGCATAGGCTGCGAACATGCATGAATCAAAATTCTTCAAGTCCTTAATTAATACCGTTAGAGCGACTGGGGTGCTGCATGTGCCTGCTGGACCCCGGCAGACCTCCTGGCAGGTGATGTGGCTCTGTTTTCCCGTAAGAATTCCACAGAAACACGTGCTGTGTAACATAATACCATACTGTTCCTTTTCCAAGTCTATAATTTGCAGTTGTGAGGAAAAAACCTAGTTGCTGTTTTATAGTTTAATGCTACTTCATTTGTGAGTGATTAGTTAATATATTTAATTTATTAACTGGGTTAAAAGGGGAGATGTACTATGCCAATGGAAATCAGTCCTGCTGTCATAAATGAAAGCTCTTATCCATTCCCAGCTTCCATAGATAACCTCATATACGTCTCCCTTAAAATCACAGGGATTTCAAGAGTACTGAGGTCTATCCGAAGCCATCGACACAACGAAGGCTAGCCTTAGGGTGAGACTTGAATCCAGCAGGAATGGAAATCTTTAACCATTGCTTAGGTCATGGAAAAAGACTGAGCTCGCAGCTCTCAGATATCTGTCCCTGTGCACACAACAACTGCATACCTCCTAAGCCTCCGTCCCCTCCCCCTGCCCCAGAGCAGCAGCAGTGACGGCAGTTCCCAGCCCTCGATTCCTGATATGCCAACATATGTTGGCAGAGCTTCACTTTGCACAAATTTAAATTTCTCTTGGGAGCAGGTTTCACTGGTCTGAGAAAGTAACAGACTGTTCTCTACTTCCCTCTCCTACATCTGGGTATATACCCCTCCTGTATCCCGTAGGTTGGCTCTGACATATATATCATACCTACGGCCATGAGATGCAGCCAAATTTCAGAGCTGCCCTTTGTCCAAATGCCCGAACAATTATAGCGTCTCGTTTGACTTCAAGTTTTGGAGCAGGAATGATAAAAAACTAAAAGTAGCAACGGTTTTAATGTGGGCATGTGTCTCTGGGGCTTTGGGAAATCCAGCAGCGTGTTAGGGTTTTGCATTTCCAGGTCTATAAAACTGTGCTGCTCTCGACATGCGCTTACAGGAAGCAACAGGCAGCATGTATGTACCATAACTACACACACAGTTTGAGATATGGTATCCTGTACTGCTCCTGGTCAGACTTCACTTCCAGCTGATCCTGTCCTTACCCTCAGACCAGCCCTTCCACTATACAAGGAAGAGTATGCAAAGGTTAAGTGCCATCTTTTATGCAGGAATGCCCTCCTCCTCTCAGCTGTCGCTGTTCTGTCATGGTCAATCTCTGTTGGCCTTACATTTCTTTAAGGTGTATTAAGTAAGTATTCCATTAAAAAGCTGCAATTTCTTTGTGGCAATTCACTTGCAAAAGCAATTTGAGAATAGTTGGATTTGCTTTTACTCCTTCTGGAGACTCTGCCTGAAGGCGGTGCCTCCCTTACCTGTATGTCCAGATACTTTGGCATCACTTTGGCATCAAGATCAGTCAGCCACACTATAGTGAAGTAGTTTAATAGGTGGCTGGGAAAGGATGGCTGTATTAGAGCACAGTTTGACACAGAAAATACCTCCATGCACTGTGACGATGTTGTATGGCGTGATGTAAAGCTAAAATTCACATCAGTGTTGTGCAGTCATAGGAAAAGGGAGTAGGTTACAAAAGAGAGGAATACAATGAAGAAAAAGTGAAATTTCACTTGCTCTTGGAAAATTTACAGATACCTCAAAAGAAGGTTTTAGTTATGCCAGTGGAGTTAGTATCTGATAAATGTACATTAAGCAGGTTCACAAATTTGGGTAGTCAACATAAGGCATTAAGCAAAAGCCTCATGCCAGTTTCAGAGGTCTTGTGGCCAGTCAAAGATCAGTCGACTCTTGAAAAGTGAATGAGAAGGGAAGAGAGAGAAGAGAAAGAGGCTGCTTCGAAAACTTCAGCAGAGCTCCAAGCCCTGCAGAGCAGCTCCTGTAGCCCTGCCAGCATTTTGCTTGGGCTGTGTGAGATTTATTTGGTGCAATGCTGCCTGCTTCGTCCTGCGCTTTGAGGATGTGAAGAAAGGTGCGGGCAAGGGAAAACATTGTCAGATAAAGTCTCGCGGAAGGACTGAAGCCGAGAGAGGAGCTCTACACTGCTGCACAGCCGTCAGCCGAACTTTCCAACCTCTGTGTGTGCGCAAGCTTAACCCACAAACAGACGGTCTTTGTGCTGGAGCAGCATTCAGATCATGGGGGGTGGGTTTCCTTTCATTTTCATTTTCATTTTCATTTTCATTTTCATTTTCATTTTCATTTTCATTTTCATTTTCTTTTTTTTTTTTTTGAATTATAGAGGTAAATGAATTTCTCCAGCATTTTCTTAAAGCTAGCAGATGCTCACTTAGATCCCAACAAGCAATCACCAAACAAACGTGTTCTTCCCCCAAACCAGGATATCCATTTTCCTTGCTGTACCTTTTTGTGAGGCTCTGTAAAAGTTCTACATTTGCAAAGTTACCTTAGGACTGCTATTAAAACCCAAGAGCTGTATTATCAATCTCACAGTCCTTCTTGGGGCCAGACCCAGATTTCCTGCTTCAAACTGATTATTTGGTAGTAGTTTCATTGATTTCAGTGGGACTGAGTCTGACACAGGCTATTCAAGCTTCACAAGCTCATCTGAATCTGGCCCGTGATGATCCCACCCTTTCTCTGTAGATCAGCCTTGCAGAGAGACCTTGTATTCTTTCAGCTTTACTAAACACTTACAGCATCCCTGGATATACTGTGAAAAACTGTTCAAGCATTTTTGTTACAGCATCCTTTTTTCCCCAAGAGAAATTGGCTGTATTGCAGCCCCTAAGTAAATAGATATAGTTTATATCTTCTGGCAGGAATAAGAAAGCAAAAATAAAACAAGCCCTCACAATTCTTGGCGAGATGAATCTTCCAGGGTTTGATCCCTTGGCAGAGCTCTGTGGTTTGGCTTTCTCTCTTCTCTTAGTATTGTGTGTGTATGCCTCATTTTCTTTGATTTCATAGCACTATTTATGTTTATCTGCTAGCTTTTGTCTCAGTTGCCAGTTCCTTTTCCTTTTCAAGATACTTCATCTACTTGGCTATTAAATGCCTTCTTCTCCCTACAGTTTGGCTACCTCATTTCTTCAGTGTCCATTGCTCAGGACAAGACTCTATATAACCCACATCTGCTGCTTTCTCCCTTTTTTCTGTCTATCTCTTTCCCAATTTCCCTTTTCCCCCTGTAACATTGTCACTGTGTGCTTCTAACCCTGCTTTTTGGAAATCTGTCCTCCAAGTGAAGCTCCCTCTTCTTTTGGTTTTGTTTTTTCTTTTCTTCTAGGCTTTTTACCTTTTGCTGTTATAAATAGTGCCGTACCTGATACAATTATTGCTACTTGCTTTTGTGTTTCCATAACAAATTCCAACATTTTGCTTCATTAGGCATTTTGGAATCTATGTCGAAATCAAAACTGCCTTCTTATCTTGCTTCTGGTTTGAAGGACACTTCCTGAATTATTAATGAAACTGGAAGTGGCAACAGTATCTCTCAGTCTATTTTCTTCAGCAAAATGAAACATGTATTTTCAGTTAAAGGTTTTTGTCACTGAAAAAGGAATTTTGGACCAAACCAGAGTATTTACTGTTTTGCCAGTAGAGAAGTTATGACACAACTTCTTGGTGTTGTGTTGAAGACATCTGTGGAAATAGTCCTTCTGGGCTCACTGGTGTTTCCTCTGAATTCAGCTGTCGATCTCTCATTGATTGAATGTGAGTAGCATTGGGTCCATGGTGTAGGACCTGGAAAACAGTTTTCAGTCCCAGGATTTATTAGTATTTGTTATATTGCAAGAGTTCAGAGCTGCAAGAACCTGTGCTGTTGGCCTGCAAATTGAGGCTGCTCTGTGAATTTCAGAGCTACTTGATTCCCAGAACAGCTGATAGTGGAGTGGGCATAGGACAGATAGTCAGGGATGCTAATCTTATCTGCCTTCATAGTTTAAGTTGTTCCTGCTCATCGTTACTTAGCTCCTAAGGGAAAAAAAAAAAACAATCTCATTTAGTAACAACAGTGTCTATCCACGTGCCCTGGTACAAATAATTTAATGGTGAGCTGCTTTTGCATAATCGAATCTGGATTTTTAGGATTAATTAATTTTATTTGCTCCAAAGTGCATTACAAATGTTATTCAGCTTGGTAGACATTGTTCTAAAAGATATTTTTTCAAATATACTGGATTTAATAGAGTCTAATGGAAATGGTTAAACATATATTTATTTTAATTACTGAAAATTAAAAGGAACATCTTAACTTAAACTCTAATTTGGTGTTCTGCCAATTCAAGCAAAGATGAATGAGGCATATTAAAAATGAACACGGTTCTTATTTTTATTGGTTATATGGCCACCTTTCTCACTACATACATCAGTGAGCAAAGTCTGCTTTCAGCAGTGGAAATTTCATTATCACTTCTAATTCTGGTTTTGTAGCACATTAAAGTTTCCAACAGTTAATGACTCTGGTTTCTTTCTGTGCAGGTTTACCTTTCATGAAAGAACATGGAAGAGGAAAGAAATGACAGTAAGACTGAATTATGAACTCTCAGAAGTTGAGAACAAGAACTGATTGTATTATGGAAGCTGAATTCACTGCTCTTGATTAATGCTGGGCAAGGGTGATCGCACGCATGAGATTGCTGAAGCAGATGTAGCTCATGTATTACTCATGCAGGTTAGAAGAGACAAAAAGAAAACATTTATTCCAGTTTTCAATTCGGTATTTTAAGAGTACCACAAACACCACTTTAAAAGTCTGTCAGTTGCTTGAAAACTGATGCCAGGAGTTCCTCGCCTTAACTGAAGCTCCTTTCCACCCTTGGACAGAGATCATCTTCCTCCAGACTTCTTTACCAACATTGAACTTTCATCTTCTCAGCTCTGGCTTGTGCACTCATGGCCCAGAGATGTGGTATCAGGCCCTTTCCATCAGCAGTGCCGTCATCATGCCCCTATGCTGTCCATGCCATTTTCACCCTTACATCTGGTGGTTACTGAAACCAGAACACTGCAGTTACTTCTTGGGTATTCACCTGAGCGACCTAGCATCTCTCGGAGGGTCACCCTGCTGTGGGCTGACTGCAGTCGTATCTCACAGAGGTGTCACGGCTCTTAATTACATCTTCTGCAAAGTGCTTGGAGGTTCCCTGACAAAAGTGGTTTTGGCATGCAAAATACTGCAGCAAAATAAACTAATCTAGATAGCAGAGGTCAGTGCTGTCTGCCTACGTTAACCTAACAGGCTGTGCTTTTCCTCTTCCCTTCACCATTTGCCAAAACAGATACAGTTTGTTTTTCCTTTGATCACATGGAGTTGACAGTGACAGATTACTTTCAGTTTGTCATCTCAAACCTTCCCACTTTCCTGATGATGTGACCCATGACATGAGGAAGATCTGTAATCACAGACAGCTGCCTCTCTGAGCCATGTCCAGATACTGCTGGAGAGGTGGGATGGGACCACACAGAAGTCACCATCTTCCCAGCGCAGCCGCAGGGTCCCAAGGAGAAGTGGTGAGAAATAGCTGTGTGAGGAGCAAGGTTTTTTCAAAAGCTGTGTGAGCGTTTAGATTTTCACAAGGCAGCTCACTACTCTAAAGAGTCTCATTTTCTCAATGGAGTAGGGGTTTCAGGACATTTTGAGTGTAGAAACAAAAGACTCTCTCCCTGTGTAGCATGAACTTTGTTTTTGTGATATTTTCACATCAGTCTGTGCTACTGGGAATAGCAGTATTTTTGTGTTCAGTCTTCCAAAAATGGAAAACTGCTGAAAATGGGTTTTGTCAGTGAAGAGATCCAGTGATGTGCCGTATGTACACCACAGGTACCAAGCACATAACCAGGACTACGGGTAACAAGAGGCTTAACAACTGCCAAGATAAGTCTGCCCTGTTATTCCCCACATCCCAAAGCTCTTAGTGTACTTCACAGTAGAATAGAACCAAATTATATCTCATAAAACCATATGAAATGCGACATCAAAAAAAATTATCAGCAGAAGATTAATCAAAATTATCCGAGAGTTTTAAAATACTGAGCATAGAGTATTTTATTCATGCTGGAAGGGATCTCGGGAGGTCTCCTGTCCCACTTTCTCCTCAAAGCAGGGCCAACTCGGACATCTGACGGGGATGTTCAGGGCTTTTTGCGGCCCCCTCTTGAAAACCTGTGAGGCTGGAAAGCAGGCAGCCTCCCTGGGCTACCTGCCTCACTGTCCGGCATCCTCATAAGGAGAAAGTCTCTTGTACCCAGCTCAAATCTCTCCTATTATCACTTGTCCTCCCACCACGTACTACCTTGAAGGGCGTGCCTCCATCTCCTTGATGGGCCTCTGGGTCCGGTGGTCACCCCCCATTTGGTGTTATCTGCAAACTTGGCAGGAGAACACTCCAGCAACAACTCCATGCCACTAATAAAGATGCTAAATGGGACAGGTCCCACAAATATTTGGACAAGTAGTCACCATTGATACTAGTCTGTGATGTCAGTACACCACGTAATTTGCTTTAAAGAACAAAAGCAGACTGTAAGACCTAGAAGAGATCGGCAGGGTGGAGAACTCATGGAGGAAAACACAGCGATATGTAAGAGACACAAAGTGATTCTGTACTGGAGACAGCTCATCCACTGAAATTCATTACCTAACTCAATGACTCCTTAACTTTTGCAGCTCTTGAAATCTGTCGCTTTCAGTAAGATCTTGATCACAGCCTAACACACCTGATTAAAAGCAAAGGGATTGAATTTTGCCTTTTTCAGGGGTTCCATGTAAGAAATAATAACTAACTAATTAATTATACTATGTTTTTTAAAGAGTTTTCCAAACTCCTTTAACGAATGTCTGACTGTAAAGATTTGGGTTTTTAGAAGCTAATAATGAAACCTGTTGTAAAGTGTCCTTTGGCAGTGTTATTGACATGTCTACCAGGGCACAGAATAGTCACACAATGACAATTTTCAGCAGAACTGTTTTGTGGGACAGACTTCTCCAGGAGCACTGTCAGCCCTAAATAGTAAAAAGCTCCTACATTAGGGCTCATCGAAGCTCATGCTTGAAGGCCTTCAGGGCAAGACACAAGGAACAGTATTTAACTTTTGTCTGATTGTGTTTTCACTTGTTTTGCTTTGGTAAACTCAACTCCCATAACGAAGTTATTTACATAGCCTTGGCAGCCACAGTGGTCAGTTTATGTAGTACGTCGGTTGTCTGAGCAAGGGTAATTTTTTGTTGTTCTTGGTTGAACTCTATAAATCAGCTAAAGGCTGGAGGTACTATATAAATCACAAGATGGTGTCAGCAACTTCTAGGTTAATGCTTTACTTTATGCAAAGTAACACATTCTGTTATCCAGTACTGTTGGTGTACAGTAAGTACAAATATCTTGCAATGTACAGGAATTTTTTTAGAGGTAGAAACTGTCTGACAGTTCTGCAATGGAAAACCTGGTCATATGCAACAAAAAATTTGTCCTTCTCCTGAAGAAATATTCTCTCATTATGCAATACACAAAGTAACCTGTCTTTTGGCCAGAGTGTAATAGGCATACAAGTATAAAAATTTCTGTTCAAAGTTTTGTACATTGTTACAGCTATTTTGGAATAACATTTTGAAAACTTTCCTATGAAACTCTCAAAGGTCACTCCTAAAACAAGGTACTCATACATGCCCATAGGAATAGCACTGTCTGTGTCATCCTACAACTGTGTAGCACCAATTTAATTCTACCATATCTCTGTGCAGGTGCAGTAAATCCACTCCTGGGAGAATTGCCTTCACTCCATAGGTACAGCATAAGTTGTATGTCTCTGCACTTGGGCCATTTGCCTACAATTTATGCCTGTCCATGTCCCGTAATCCCACTGGAGCTATTGCTATAGCTCTCCTCCAGCTGGGCGGACAGACATCCAGAAATCCCCGTATCCAGAAATTGTTGAAAACCATACATATTTCTCAGCTTTTGGGGCAGTGAATGAAATCAGAGGCAAGGAAACTTGGATGGCATAATACAGCAACCGTAGACCGACTCTTACTGCTGTTGGCAGACATCAAACCTACATATCCACCTTTTAAATATGTTGAGACACATCTGATGTAACTCATTAACTTATAACAGCTGGAGTTAAGTCCCTTAACTATTTTCGAAAATACAGCCTTCAGATTTGGTCTCTGAGCTTTTTCAGTACTGTTAGAAAATAAAACAGTAGATGGACTTGCAAGAGGAATAATAACAAATGCATAAATATGTGCCTAAATACTTCCAGCAAATAGCAATTGCATCTTACCCTTTATCAATATGATGGAGATGTAATTAATTGCATCATAGTCTGTATTATTAAAATTATATATTAAATAAATGACAGACTCTACTTAAAAAATACAGCTTTGAGATGATCCCACAGAAAAAGCAACTGAAGACTCTATCCTGTGGAGGCTGCAAAAACCCATCCTGCCTACAGCAAAATACACCACCACTCTCCATGTGGAAGAAATACTTGAGTGACTTTTGCAAAAGCAAACACTTAAATGCAGCTTCTTAGAAGGCCAAGTGTCACTGAGTGTGACTCCCTACCTTGGGGGTTTAGTGTTTTCTCTGTCCTAGCGAGGCTTCTCTGTATAATTCCTTTTTTTCCTGGTAGGCCAGTTTACGCTGACGCCTCAAAGGCTAAAACCCTTTCCCTTCCCTCCCACTACTCGATTTGCTTTTCTATGGCCGCACGCTGCACAAGCGAGGTGGAGCTGCCTTTGAACTTCAGAGATCAGCACGATAGGAGGGCAGTGGAAATCGAACAAACCTTCAAAAACACAAGGGCAGAGAGGCACCCACAAAACTAGCACTTGGTTCCAAAACTAGATGGGTGGCCAGGTTTATCCCAGACAGTCCATCAACAGCCTAACCACAGGTCAGACCAACTCCAACGTTGCTCATGCTGTCCTCTGGCGTTCACCAAGAAGCCAGATATTTCTGTCCAAGGAATTTCCTCTGCAGGGATTGCCTTTAAAGAGGGAGGGGGAAGTCAGTCTCCTAGAGAAAATGCACATGTATGCCACCTAATGAAAGACTTAAAAAACTAAAAAAAAAAAAAAGGCAAATAAAACCTACGTTGTTGATTGTATAATCGTGGGGAAATGGGAATTGGGGTTCCACCTCATTTCACATCAGACTGAATTTTCCTAGACTCAAGGAGAAAAAGAAAAATTAAAAAAAAGTTCATAACAGTTTGTTTTTCTATGTAAATTAGCTCAGGTGGGGTTCTGCTAATTCAGTCCCTGCCCATTCAGTTGCCAGTATAAGTATCCCAAACGTCACTTTTTGAGGCTTGCTTCCTGCAGTTGAACAACTGTTGGCTGTTCTTCATTTCATATTTCTGGTGTAAGACAGAGGATCCAGGTACTTTTGGCCTGTGGTCAGCTATGTTATGTGTTACAAATGCACATATTCATAAGCTAGGGACCCGCTTGGGCCAAAATGATGGTTAAACAGAAAAATAACAGCCCCAGCCCCGAAGATCCTGCAGTCTGAGACAATAGACAATGCACCCATGTTCATTTAATATAAACTTTAGCACCAGTTGTTTGATTCAGTCCATTTAGGTGTTGAAGACTGCCTTAAACAGGCCACCAAAGGGCAGCCGGTGAGAATCTCAGAGGGCAGATGAATCCATCCATGTGTAAGCATGTGTGGAGGAGCCCGAAGTTCTCCATGGCAAGGTTTGGGTTCAATCCCTGTTTTAGCTTTTCAGTCGCCGCCCAACTCTGTGCTTTAAAGCAAATTCCTGTAAAAAACCCAAAAGCCCAAGCTAAATGTACCTGGTCTCTTTCCCTTTGCCTTCAGCTTTCCTACCTACTTATGCTTCTGTCTGTTAAACAGAAATGACTGGTTTTGTAATAAGAAAAAGTGTGATTTCCAGCTCTTGATCCAATTTCTTGTTAACAGAATTTTGACTATAAGACACACGTAGGGACGTGGATGAGGTGTGGTTTTAAGGAACCAGTATAGAAAAAGTGCTAATAACCAAGATTTTCAATTGTGTGTGCTTGAGGAGCCGAAGCATTCTTCGGATGATCTGTCTGGAGGGACACCGAGTAGGAAGAAGTTGGTAAAATTCCAAGGCATTGTGCCGGTAGTTCTGCCCTAAATTCTGTAGAGCAGACGAGGGGCAGCAGTACCTCACACTTTTCGGTAATTAGCTTTCACTGAACTGTGCAGGAAAATCTTTGATTTACGTATGGCTGCAGTTTCCAATCAGTTAAGCTGTGTGTTATGCTGTTGTAAAGGATCTTTGCTACTTACCGACTAGAACAAGGCAGGCATTAACTTTTTGCCACAGAACAAAGTGAAATTCTGTGTAATCCCCATGTTATGGCTCCTGTTCTCTCTAGTTTAATCTACAACACTGGGAATTTGTTATACAACAAGAAACACATTTTAAGAATTGTCACATTTTGTAATTCCTTTTTGTGTTTGGAGCGTCACAAGCATTGTGGCTCCGGTTCAAGCCAACTGCAGCCTGGAAAATGAAATATAATCTAAAAATACCATAAAAATGGAAATTTTTAGCGTTAATCTCGTGAAAGGCTTTTACATGCTGTAGTGAAACTATCTGAACCTGAAAGAGGCTCTGACTGAAAACCGAGGATCTTTGCAGTTGTTTGTAGCTCCTCTCATCCACCCAGGCTGCGCCCATGGGTCCCGTTCATCAAAGGGTCTTTGTGGGGAGACCTTGCTCCATCCAAGGACCTATCAAAAAGCCTGCAGGAGCTTTCATGACAGGGTGGCTCTGTATCAAAGGAAAGCACAGAGGATTAGCGGCACCAAAGGAGGATGAGGGCAAGAATGGCTCAGCAGATAAAGGCAACGGTTTAAAATTCGGGCAATCTGGGTTGTAGTTCCTCTCCTCTTGCTGGTTTCTGGTGAAGCCCTGGGCATATCTCGTACTCTGTGTCACAGGTGGTTGACCACGTAATGGGGAGATCAGCCCTGAAGAGAATGACAGCAAGGATATTTGCAGAAAAAGGAAGGAAGGAGGTGTGGGATGTCTATCCCATACCAGATAACAGGGTTCCCAGGGCGGGTAGATATGATCAGCCCTCCAGTCCCATGCAGATCCATCAGAAAAGCTAGGCAGCTCCTGGATGTACCTCTTCAGGACCTCCAGCATCTTGTGAGGAGCCAAGAGCTGGCAGGATGTGCTTTGTTATAAGTGATTGCAAGTGCCACGTATGTTAAGCTGAACAACCAATGGGACCTTCCCGCCCCACCACTTTCAATTATGCAAAATTCTGTAATTTACACAGGTTGTATGTCAGGGCTGAATAGGGGCATATAAAGTTTGCAAATATGCTTTAACAAATTATCGTGCTGCCAAAATAATTTGTATTTGTAACACATCTAATGCTCTTAAGCAGTGCTGTGGGTGAACCTGAAAGGCAGAAGTAGTATTTTTATGCTAATATGCTGTAAAATGTCTTAGCAAAATAAGCAAGTCCCTCCGCAGTGGGTGTTTATTTTCCTTGATATGATTTAGAAGATCCTCATGTGACAATCTTTTGTGTTGTATTTGTAAAATGATCTGTATGAGAATAGCACACTATTATAATACATTACAATCTAAAGTTGCTTGAGCAGCAGAAAGCCCCTAATACAGCGCTCCACAATGGAGCACTTAAACAGTTTAGTGCAGCTTTCATGTACAGTATTTTAAAGAACTGCTACAAGCCATGTTTGCAGTGCTTTCGGGAAAGCAGGGTAATATTGAGGAGAAAGCTCCTTACCAGCGAGCTTCCTGTCATTGAACGATCATGTTGCGGTTCCAGAAAATCCAGGTGGGAACATTTTCAAGGAAATGTCGAATACTTCTCCTTTTGCCCAGAAACAGCATAGCTATTTTTAGGGATATTTTCCATTGGCCTGCAGCACATTTCAGTTGCTGTAGCATAATGGAGAGTGGCATATTGTATGTTACGTTGAATTGAGAAAATGACTATGTTGCATCATGTCTGTATTTGGCACTGAAGGATGCTGAGATATTCATATTTCCTCATATTTGTGCCAATTTGTATGCAACGCAGATATATCATAAATAGAATGTAGGGTATGGGATCCATCCTGCGCTTGTTTAACCCTGCGACACCTCGATAACGTATGACTTTTTTGAGGGAGTCTGGAATCAGTCCCAGTGTGTGCCGGTCACAGGCTGTTTGTGGTACTTAAATATAAGGCACTGTTGGTGCTGTGGAAGGAGGTGTTATTGTCATGTATACTTTGTGGTCTCTGCCTATATAGACACGTGAGGCTCAAAAATATAAATATCCAAAAATTATTCACTCTCTTCAGAGCACTTTCTAATTAAAGAGACACAAGTTAATGCCCTTCATGTGAACCCCCTTGAGTGGAAAACCTGAGGTATGCTCCCCAGAGTAATCGGGTTCAGATCCCCAGGGGGAACAGGCTGCCCAGTGGGCAGATGCATCTCCACGGTCAGGAGGTCCCTCTCTCCTGAAAAGCACCACAGTTGTGTGGGGAGATCTGCACCCATTCTGCTTCGTCCCCATCTACCCCGTGACACCCTCTCTGCTGGGGAATGCAGCGGGGCAGGATCAGACTCTGCTGCCTCTGTTGCACTTGAGAGCAGATGAGCAAATGAGCTCCATGGCCAGGCCAAAATGGGGGCCAGATAATCCGCTGCAAAATTTCTTGATGCTGATTTCCTCCTCAAATCCTGTATCACATTTATAGAGGGGAAAAAAAAAGGTCTTAGGCACAGTTTTTTAATCTATGTAACTCTTATTCATACAACTAGTATAATGTCAAGTCAACTTCATATCACTGACCAAAATGTGGACAATTAAACAACTGCCTTCGGAGATATAGAAATTGCAGTGATTTTCCATATGGAAATTGCAGTGATTTTCCATGTTTGGTTTGTGAGCAAGAGGAGTCTGTGCTCAGCAGTAATCTATCTCACCCTGCTTGATGGAAGCCACTAGGCTGATGTTTGCACAGCATTGCCTTACCGTTAACCCTCAGGACTGACACTGACCAAGCAACGGGGACATCACGAGCTCGTATTTTAACGCTGACGTTAGAAACAGGAGATTTTAATTTTCAATTCTGCCATTATTTCAACCTGTAGGTACATGCATCTCTATTGCCTCGGAAAATGGCACATCTTTTATGTGCGGATCTCAGCAATAACCAAGAAAAGACTTTCTGATTTAAATTGGAAAGATCAGCTACACTCTGTTTGGCAAGCTGAAGTGCATATTAAAGTCACTTTTGATTTAGTCATTTTAAGAGATCTGTCCCTATCACTGTTGTTTTCTTTAGCCCTTGACAGTGAGTTGAGGATGCACTTCATTTTTATATCTAATTTAGCTAGAATAGCAAATAAATATATTTCCAAAAGTACTTCTGAACTATTTTTCAAGTGGTTGGGGAATATTAAGTAAATTAATTCATCTAGGCAGTCCAACTTGCTGAGTCAAAAGATAATATTTTAAATAGCTCTAAGAAACAGCAGTTTTGGGACAATTTGGGGCAGAAGCCCCTCGTCCACATCAAGCTCCATGAATGCCAGCGAGGACTTTGCCACCGATGCCAGGTTAGGATTTGAGTCAGGATAAAGTATCAGTGTATTGATATTTAACCCTGTATTCTCAGCTGGCAGTAAATTAAGTAGCAGCTCATTAGGAGGCCTCATTTGTCCTGTGGACTGAAGCGGCGATGAGGATTTCATGCCCTTGCGTGGTTCTCACGGCTGCCTGGAATGTAATCTGATGTTGTACATATCTTTAAAAAATGAAGACACGAGCCACATTTTTCTTTTTACTTCCTATCTGTTCAAATGCAGGCTGTAACATGCAGCGCTATCACTGCTCATAACTATCACACTTAATTACGCTTCATGCGCCGAATTTGGGATCTGAATGTCACTCAAGTGGTTCTTGCACACTTTATGATGGATATTTAATCCAAAAAACCTGAAGAAAACAGATCATTTAATTTTCTAATCAGTTTACCAGATACAGGCTGTGAGGCATGGAAATATTTTGAGCATTTTCTATGTTTTTTAATGAAGTGTTACTACAATGAGAGGTGGATGTTACAGCCCAGCTGTTGCTATACGCAGCGGCGGCTGCTGTGCTCTGCGTCGAGCATCACGCGCCGGCTCGCGGCGAAGCTCCAGGCCTCCAGCCAAGGACGGCCGACAGCAAGCTGGAGACGGTGCTGGTTTCCATTTTTTTTTGGTGTTATTTCTTATTCCCTCCCCTCCCCCAACCCCCTGCAGTGGATAAACACCCTCAAAAATTTCAGAATTTAAGGCTGAATATTGCTAGAGGAGGAAAAAGGGAGGATGGGTACTTTTTCCTTCTGCTTTTGCAGAGGTGTGGGCTGGGGGTTTGTATCTCCCAGGATATCCACGAGTGAAGGAGACCCGCCGGACACTGTCTCCATCAGGGTATGTTTGCTTCTCCATCATACTGCCCCTTCTGCTCTTTCCTCCTCCCTTCAAGTTAATCCTCTCAACTGATGATATTCTGTGGAGACACGAGATTTATGTGTTCCCTGAAAGACGCGGAGCAAGTTTTTCCTCTCAGAGTGTAGAGATAATGGGGAACAACACGCTAGCCAGAAACAAATGTGCATCAGATCCCTGGGGCACTCAGATGCCATGCGTGCAGTGTTTCCTCCAAGCACCTGAGAACCAGCATCATTGTTCTTCTTCCAGCACGTTTCTGAAGCAAAGGAAACAACAGGATGTGCCCATAAATCCTCACACGTGACCATGCGAAGCTGAAAGACTCAGACTTTATGTTTGAAGAGTACACGACACGGGAAGGTGTAACAGGCTCATCAGAGTCTTCACTTCCCAGGTATTCCTTGTGAATGAATAAATGCACACACACTTTTCCTACTGAAGGAAACATGTATGTTTTGGGGTTATTTTTAGGTTTTTTTTGTTTTTTTGGTTGTTGGTTTGTTTGTTTTTCCCAATAACTAAATTACCTTTGGAAGAATTCTGTGTGGCTACAGAAACCTGAAAGTGAAATAAATGCTCTACCCATACACACCTTATTTTTTTAGGAGTAGGGTATGTACTACAGCTAAAGAGCTGTTACTCTCTGAAGTGAAAACCGAGAAGCATCCATAGGATGTCAGCATCCCAAGGCCTCTTAGACCTGCAGCCAGCTACTAGGCGGCTGCAGAGATTGAAATTGATTTTGTTTGAAAGAGATTATTTCAAAGTGATTGGATAAAACAGAGAGGTGTGTTATAAAACAGCTGAGGTAAATATTTCTTATCCTGGGAGAGAAGATATACCTTTTGTTTGAGTGGCCGTGGCTCAATACTTCATGCGTTGCCCCTATTATCGTTATATGCATTTGAAATCAGATAATAGGTGTACAGCAGTAAAAAACAACATAAGTGGAAAGAAGGAAGCCTGTATTCCCCAGGACATTGATTCATTTACATGATTAGGAGTCAGAGCTCATAGATATTTATGCTTTAAATAAATGCACTGCGAAACAACCTACTACTGACTTGAAAAGATGGAATCTGTGGTGTTAAGCTTTCCTGGGAGGTGCCGAGCACTTTTGTCTTTTAGCAACATTTCTAGGAACTAAGCTTGCCTTGTGGCTCATTGACATGGAACCCTACAGAGGCAGGGAAATTTCCCATCCTTTCCTAACTTTAATCCTGCTTCCCTCGTGGTCTGGTACACGCGCCACAGCCCCTCAGCGAGTTGGGGCTCAGTTGTCCCAGGAGGTTGCTGTTGGATGTTGTGAAGAACCTTCTAACATCCAGGTCCTGAGCAGGTGCTGCCACACCGTTTCCAGTCCCTCACGATACTAGAGTAAGGGTCTAAAGAAGGAAAATAAACTTCTCCAGCACTTGGAATTTCACTTAGAGCCTTTAACCGACCCATCATTCCCTCCCCTTGCTTTTCGCCTTGCAGTACCTCTGAAATAGCTGTCTCTCTGACCCTGCTCTATAACATTACTCAGTGTCTGAGAGCAGTGGGTGACTTCTTAAAGGATGAGATATCAACTAGGGCAAAATTATTACAGTAATTGTTGGTAGCTCTTATTGTCTTTTTGTATAATATTTCTTTAATTTATTTTTAACAGAATGGATATTGGGAATCCTTATAATCATTTTGAAGATTAAACTCTGCTCTTGGCTCGGTCGGCGTTTGGCCTTTTGAAACCGTGTCAGATAGATAGATTAATTAATAATTACTCAATTTATTTATTAAAATAATCATTTTATCAGACTATACCTTCCCTGTACAGTCTAGATAGCGATACGGAAGTCCTTCTCGATGGCACAAGTATTTGCTGTCCCTGCTGAAAAATGTTGTTACTTTATTAACATGGCAAACCTAAAAATAAGTACTTGAATACTTTTATACAGTGCTGAAATTGAGTCCAGTCACACACAATGTCAAGTGTTTTCTAACTTAATATTTGGGAATTCAGCCAAGAAACTGTGCTTTTCTGCCAGAAGTAGAATAACACAGCAAGAATATTTCAGTACTCAACAGCATTCTTATTAAAAGAACAGAGCCCTTAACAAGTTTTGCATTATTTTGTCTCTCTCTAGGTAATTCAGGTGTTATCTTCAGATCTGCATATATTTTGCATGCATTTCATGCAAACAGAGACTAATTACATAGCCAATTATTTTTAATCATTAACCAGCTTACATGGTAGTAAGCTCATTTGTTTTTAAGACATTACTGATTCTCTGTTCGCCAAATTCAGCTGGGTACAGTCAGGCTGTTGCGAAGAGGTGGCAGTGAGTTGGCCTCCATAGACATCCATGAATATGGATGTAAAATACCTCAAATGTGGCCAATGCACAGTAGAGCCTGTTGGCAAATGTCTTCTTGCAGTGGGATTCCACACGATACCGCGAACTGTAGTAACCGATCCTTGTGCGAGATGGCTGCACAATTGCAGAGTTATTATTTTCTCCTTATATGGATTTCAATTAGTTTCTATTTTTCAAAGCTGAATACTCAAAAATTCTCGGCAATATGTTCGCATTGGAATCAGGCATCGGCTTTACTGGAAGCAGACTGAGACTCAAAACTTTAAACACTTGTGGTCTAGTGCTTCTAGGAAGCCTCTGTATACATACAGAAAATGTTTTGCTCAGCTGAAATAGTAGGGATTTTTTTTTTCTCCTTTGTCTTTATTCTGTCAGAATTTCCAAGGACATATACTAATATTTTCCAAGGAAAATCTATTTATCCATATCTGTATAATATCTAAATAGTCCTAAATTAGGCTTTCAAAGCTCCGTACATACAATAAAGAATCAACACAAAATCCTTGCAAGTTTGGGAAAAGCAATAACTTCATTTTACACAGCAGGAAACCAAGGCAGGAATTATGAAGTGACTTGAATAAGCATTGCAAAACAGAAAATTTCAGGCTTGCTAATCCTAGGAATTTTACAGAGTAGGTTATATCTCTAAAACTGATTTCCCAGTTTTTGGCTGTCACAGTAAAATATGCAGAAATAAATTTCTGAGTCCTTAGTATATAGTATTTGCTTTATAGGTTATGCACATGGTTAGGTAACGTCCTGGTTAATTTATATGGTGCCCTAAGTGTATTCTTGTAGGCGACAGAAGCTTACAAATGGTATTTGATACATTTCAATTCATGACATCTTGATGTTATAAGAAATCAGTTCGCAGTTATATAAAGATCTGTGCATAAGTCCCCAGTAAAAACTGTAAAACACGTAATCCAAAGCAAGGCAATCAATAGAAGCAAGTTGTCCTCGAGAGGCACCTGGGTTCCCGAGAAACAGATAAAAAAGTAGCCACAGATGTGCGTCTGATGTTACAGAAATTGTCTATGTCCACATCTGCTTACTGGGGGAAGACTATAAAAGACACATTTTCAGTGTTTATGTTTCACAGGAAAATTATAAACAATCCTCCTGAAAAGGAAAAAAATGAAATAAATACTTCTGGCTCCATAACATTAAGTTCGTTAAAAAGGCAATGTGGTTATGGTGACATGAATATACATCAGCGGTAAACTCATAGAACACAAGTCAGCACAGAGATGTTCCTCAAAAGCTCAAATGGAGAAGTGAACATATGGTTCCAGGCCCCTTTTTCTAGATAAATAGTAAAATTAAACCTGAATTATCTTAAGAAGTTGGTGATTTCTTGATATCAAGCAATTATTAAGAGTGTTTCTTTTACATTAATGCATTGTAAGGTGTTTAAGATATGGGCTACTAATTACAAGGACATTATTTCTGAATCAGGTCTCTGAACCACCAGTTGGAGGTTGGAGGAGTACTCAGGGAAGCTGTGACCACGTACCCATCTCTATAATCCATCTGCAGACACCAATTTCCCAGTCACGAGTGGAAGGCAGGTAATGGGCTGGACGTACCTCTGCTTGGAGGCAGGGTGGCCACTCTTGTATTCTGAAGTTCTTATGTTGGTATAGAATATATTAACTCCATGTTATTCGATTTCATCCTTCTCCCTGATTTCAGCTTCTTCACAAGGCACAGACACAGGGGTTTATAATCTCCTTCAGTTACTCCAGTACATCTTACACATGCATGAGGACTCGTGGACTGTCTGGTGTCCCTGGTCTTCAGTTTTCAATGTTAACGACCCAACGTATGGTGCAATCTCAGCGTGACTGTCACGCTGCCCTGTCTCATTGCTTAAGTACACCCCTGCTAAAATTACCACACCACCACTGGGGGTGAATGAATACAAGATAAGAACTGCAGTTTGACAGTTTCAAAGGAAATGGCATAGGGATTTAATTAGACCCTCTGCGTGCGCCTCATTGATTCCTAGAGAGGTTTTCATTCTAGTGGAAGCAGATGTGGATGGTGGTGTCAGAGTTAGGATTGTTTTGCATGTTTTTTGTAGGTAACTTCAGAAAGAGTAACAGAGCCAGGCATTAGAGGCCTAAACAGCAAACCAAGAGATTGGCTAGTTCAGGAATTAGCTGTGTAATTTTTTCCATTTTTCTGATGCACAATGTGTATTAAAACCAAGAAGCAGAATGCAGCTGCAAGGCTATCAGGCTGCACAGAGGAGTCATGGCTACGTTTGGTCCCTGTTGGATGGCTTACCAAGTTATACTGAAGAAGCTGCATAATCTCATCCGGTCGTGACCTGAACGTCTTCAGCATCCGCAGGACACAAAGCAAGACATGTGTCTTTGTTATTTACAATTTGAATGAACAGAAGGCAAAAGAACCCCAAGATCTACAGAAAACCGGTGAAATTTTGCGGCAGTGTCAATAATCCAAGGCCAGCACTTGGAAAGCTCAACGTTTTTGCAGCCGTTGCAGCAGACTCGGGTGGAGAGCTGAAGGAAGCTGGAGCGCAGTTCAGAGATGCTCCCGAGAAGGCACACACAAAACTAACCGCTAATCACACCTCACGGAAGGACGTTCCCTCTGCATCAGTTTCCTCCAGCTGGAGCAACGGACAGATGAGCAGGCAATAAATGAAGGTGACATAATTAACTACATTGTTTTCCTTGAGCTTTTGAGATACATAGAGAATGGCAGTCTGGAGCTGCACATCTAGGATAGTCGAGACATTTTTGTTGGTGCCAACCACAGGTTTCTGAGCAGGACCTTTGGCCAGTGTTGCCTATTGACACCCTGGAAGACTGGTGGGGTCAGGAATCACGGCCTCCTAGTTCCACCCATAGAGCAACCACAGGCATCGTTACTGGCAGTGACTTTTAATGCCTGCTTCTGACATTGAAATATCGTGTCAGAATAGAATGGCTTCCATAAAGAAAGTGGCCTGCACAAGAAGTGATCACTTGAAGCTTCCAGGTGCCACTTATTTTGAGCTGTTCTTTGAAAAGAAGACTGAGGAAGTTTTGACAGATGTCTTTCGCAATATTCACTTTGATTTTCTGCACAGGCTGGAGTGCGGGACCGGGCTCGTTCTGCTGACTTATCATCTCTTTTCGGCTTCGGAGTAAGACATAGTAATTCTTTTACATTCAGTCTTTTATGCCACTGACCATGAGTTGCTGCTGAAAAGTCTGAGGATAAAACTGAGTGGCACAATGCATCATCCTCGGTAAATGCTCCAATTACTGCGTGATAACCACAGTTGCTCACTTTTCCCTTTATTATGACCCTACACAGGCACAGATAGCTGTTTCAGCCCTGGCTGTTTACTGTGCAAGACACTGTCCAAAAGGCATTAGCTGAAAGCATTAATTCACAGTTAACAGGGAATGCACAGCTCTCTGCAGATCTACTCACTGAAATTTGGGTGAATTCAGCAATAGGTGCTTGCCAAGCCTGAGCTTTGCATATCGTTGATGCACGTGCATAAAGGAATTATATTCCTCTTTTTTTTTTCTTTTTTTTTTTTCTTTTCTTTCAGCAGATGGCCACTGTGTACAAGTCTCAGAGTAACGATTCACATCAAAAGCTTTCCCTGGAACCCGTGCTATGCAGCAGGCCAGCTCATGACAGCGAAGTACAGTGAAAGTTTACATAGCGAGACTTCATCTGTGTGATACGTGTCTTGTATTTCCATCCTGTTCCTAACAGGTCACCCTTTGATCTGCTTATTATTCTCCTTCATGCTGAAAGGTTTCAGCTTTCCTATACAGAAGCTGATAGAATGAGGGGTTTTATTGTCTCAGCATGTTTGATTTCCAGACTCTCACAAAGAGGATGGAGGAAGCAGACCAGATGCTCGTTCGGATATGACGGCTCTGGTATCTCCCTGCTTCCAATATAGCTCTCTTCTGGGGGTGAACATTCAAACTCCATGCGTGGCTATCCACTTCATAGCTTTTCCCATCTTGCAGTCTGATTTTCTCTGCGATCATGGAGTGTTGCAAAATATATTTTCTCCAGGGCCAGCACGTCACACGTGTGTCACACGTCCAATGATAGCACTAGAGAAGAAACCGTGGCTAGCAACTGATAGCACTCAGACCCCAGCTTCATTTGCTCTGCTCTGCTTTTTTCTATTACAGTTTATTTCTTAAAATACACTCAATATACCCTCCTGCCTCCAAATCATTATACTTCTTCCCTATCTTATGAGGAGTCCTTACTGTGAAGATATCACAGGAGTTGGAATTGGTCAGAGGGTTATTTTTTTCTCCTTTGGAAAACAGGAGATGACAGAAAAATTCCTGTCAAAATCTGGGAAAAATATATTTTCTTTCTCTTTCTATAATTTCCCAGTAATCCTGCTATAAAATCGCTTACTGCTTCGCTCTCTCCTTAACTTCATGTATGTTTAGGTAACTTGAGAATTTTTGACCAAGCTTTTGAAAACTGGACAATTTTAGAAGAAGTTGATATATTTAATGGAAAATTTTCCACTAAATCTATTTATATACCTAGGCCTGGTATTTAAAGTTATAGTTAGCTAATACTTAATGATTTTTATAAATAAAAATGTTGTTATTTTCTCCTGTCCCAAGAAGACAGGGCTTCATTTATGGAAGAATTATCTGAAAATAATGACATTTTCTTTGCAATCACATCATCAAACCATTCATCAGAAGCAGATACGTTTGCTTACTTTGGTGGAATAAGACTGGAAGTTTGTATCACATCTTTATTCCATCAACCTCCTAAACTGAGAGCATCAACAAAGCAGTTTTGTGAACGTTTCTTTTTTTGGCATTCACTAACCTAATATATAGAGTTGGAAATCAGTTAGGGCAAGACACTGATCTTATGAAGAATTGATCTGCCAAATCTCTGTAGAGTAGAAGAAATATCAGGAAAATTTAGGCTGTTGAAAGCAATTTACTCGACTAAAAGGATTTGAAAATTGTGAATGAAGAGGATCAATAGTAATATGCAGGAAAACAAAACAAAAAAACTTTTGTTTATATGAGCACCATCTATCCAATGGTAGATTTTCTTAAGTGAAATGGAATGGCTTGAGTCCAAGCAAGCTGTGAAAGGATTAAAGCGTTTCTCAATATGTGAGTGCATTACTTTTCAGGCAGGCTGCTTTTCCTGATCAGCTCAGGCTATGATTTCCTCTCTCACATGCAGGGCCTGATGCAAAGCACCTCCCTGCCAGTGGAAAACCTTTATTAGCTTCAGACTCACAGGATACTTTAAAGAAGAGAACATTATTGTTTAAAAAGGTTGCTTTATTTTGAGCTTTGGTCCATGCATTCACACCGGATAGAGGGTATCACTTCATTAACTAAAGTCTCCTTACAAGCACTTAAAAGCAATCCAAGGTCAGGCTGTGCACAAATTATACCCCTCCTAGGCATGACAGACCAGGAAAAGCCCTGGGTTGCCTTATCTACTTGACGTTGGCCAGGTGACCTGCCTGTCTCACGCTTGGTGGGGCCATACCTTGCCCTACACTTCATGTAGGATTTGCTCACATAGGGTTTCACCACGACACCCTTCTTGTGCTGGGGGACTTAGTAGGATTAAAGTGTCTATGCTGCTCCATTAACTATGAAGCTGGGTAAATAATTAATTTCTGGCTGGTAACAGAACTAGGGAAAATCTCAAAAACTGAGTGAAAATGAAATGAGGGGTTCCCTCATTTTGTAAAAATGTGAAAAAATTGTAAAAATTGAAATTTTTATTTATGGACTACCCTTAGGATTTTTTTGTTCTAACATTAAACAGTTTACCGTGCAGTAATTCCCTTCAGCCTTTTTGAATTCACAATGAAAGATATTCCTGTTAAAAAATGTTAGAACAAAACACACTGGGCTTCTCCAAAACAATAGCTTGATGGGGAAAAGGCTGAAATTACATTTTTTTAAACTCTAATCTCTCCCTTGACAAGGAATTTTTTGGCATTTAGAAAAAGAAGTCAAGTACTATTATTATTAATATTATAATTTTTTTCCTTATCCCATTGCCATGGAAGGCAATGTTGAGCTGGATCAAAGGAAAGAATTAACACAGACTTGTAATATGTTTACAAATCATATTTCCTCCCTCCCTTCCTATAAATGGCTGAAACCCACAATTAAATGTAAAGCTTTTGTGAAGTAAAAGCTTATTTTAGTTGCTGATGAGGCAAAAAGTTCATCAGGATGGCAGGACGAACATGATGTCAGCAGCAGTTCTTGACAGAGTTGCAGAACAGCATTGCTATTTCTGGGTTTTCATTCAGAACTATGAATGATTGATTGCATTCTACATTGCTTTCCATTTTCATAAATTATTGTAAAATTATATATTAACAGAGTGAGATCTTTAAATGCAGAGGGAAGAGGAAAATGCAGTCTGTTTGGAAATTTAGATTCAGATAGTCTTTCAAGATCTGAATTTTCACGTGCCGCTGCTGCCGGTGACTGTTTTTGTGGCTGACCCCTGTTCACCTCATTTGTTGCATCAGTCATCTCTGCGTAGATCGATGCAGCTGTTTGTCTCATTATTACCTTGATGAGATTAATTATCTCTGATTATGTTAGACCTCTAAAATACGTATTCTGCCAGTATTGTATAACAGAGGAAGTTAGAATTGTTACCCTTTGAAAACAACCTTGCAGTATCTGCAGTATCTGTTGACAGACACTCCTTTTTAAAAGATAAGACTTAAAGGAAGAAAAATGGTATTTTTTTTTGGAGAATGATTTTTTTTCCCCCTCAATTAAGTATTGTGATGGAAAATATGTTTAAATATAACATAATCTTGCAAACCTCCTTATAAAGGCCTGATAAACAGCTGATACAAATGTGATATATTTTGGATGCTTAGGAGTCTGAACACCGGAACTCTCCTCCCAGAAGTCAGTTTTTTCTACTGCAGCTAAGATGGGGGTTATGAGCCAGAAAAGCTCTGAAGGTGGGCGTGAAGAGCATGACACTTGGTGAGGTGCCCTGTGTGCTCAGGTGGCCCAAGGAGCTTCTGTTGTTTTTGTCCTTGTCTTCTATTCTGTAAAAAAAAGGCCTGCAGTGCAGGTGCCCTGAACCTGGAGAACTCCACAAAGAAGGACCTTACTGCATCCGTGCCCCTCGATTCATACTGGGGACTAAAAACCAGCACTGGGCTGGTATGTTTCACTCTTTCCATCAGACAGGAGTAAGAAGCTCTCTTTAGCTGGCTGTTTCCCTCTGCACAGAACTTTATTATTTCTGTCAGCTTTCTTGATATTGTTCTGCAACTATTCCCATTGTCCTACAAGGGTACCAGGTTACCCTTGCTGAAATTGCTGGACTACGGTCTTCTCTAGGCAAGCAAGAAGCCAGCTAGCAGCAGAAGACCTTCTAAATGATCTTATTAATACTTTCTCAGGGTTTTGGACTTCCCCTTTTAAAAAAGGCTCAGGCCACTCACTGCTTTGGTCCAGTCCTAGGTTTTACATCCCTACTGATACAGTGCTGACAAGTGACATCGCACATTCACATTTACAGACCTCAAAGATCTGCTTGAAAGAAAACAGGAGGTAGAAGAGAAGCAGAGAAACAGCCAGAGAACAGGCCCTGTGTGTCCTGATCACCAGCTGAGTAGCCATCTCAAATCTCAAAGTATCTCAAATCCCCCTCAAGAATTGGTGCAGCAATATCCAAGAGGAGATAATGTGTGTGTATCAACATAAACGTTTTTCTCCAAGGTAGCCCATCTTCTCCCAGGCTCCGTGAGCAGAGGAGAAGGTCTCTACTCATCAAGTTCAGGGGTCACGCTGCTGTCCTCAGCATTGCCTCACAAAGTCCAAATACGACAAAGCTGCCACTTTGGGCGCTGCTTTACAAAGGTTATCTTAGTGCAGGGTGAAATTGCCTTCTTCCATAAATGGAGGAAGACAGTGCCTGGAGAAACCATGCAGGAGCTGCAAGTTTCCATAAAGACATACATCTTTGTCTCAACAAATCACAAAGGTTTCATCGATTTCCCAACTAGGAAAACTAGGAATTACTCCATTTGTCTCCTGCTGATCTGAGGAAAGGCCAAGAGAGGGACTCTTTTAATCTTTTCTTTCCCAGGAGAAACCACCCTGTTTATGTTTTTATTTTCCATTCATGAGGACAGTAGATGGTACAGTGCTTTCCAGTTTCGACAGTCTTCACTTCATGAAAAGCACTGCATAAGCCTCAGCCAGTGGATCTTGCATGGCTCCTTTGGGTGTCAGGAGGGTTTCAGTTTTGCAGGAGCAGATATTTCAGCAGGAAATCTCCCCCATGCCCTTACATATGTAACTTCTGAAAGATGTAAAGCTGTTTTGTGAAGCTCATCCAGAGCTTTTGACAGTTGAGATGCAGCCACTTCTGGGATGAGAGAAAAGCACAGGGAAAGCTAGGCTGTGGATACACTAAAATGAATACAATTATTCAAACTGGAATTCAAGTCAAAACACTGTGCTGGGGCATTAGCTGAGTACAGCTCGCTGGGAAAGGTGCCATCTGATGAATCACCAAGAAGCCTTTGTGATTCTGTCCTCTGCGGTGCTTGGAAATCACGTTCCCAGCTCCTACTTGCCAAAAAGAAGGGCTCAGGTTGGGATCTGCATGGTTGCCAACAGGCAGCCTCACAGGTTCGGACTTGGCAACATTGACACATCTGCATTCGTACATCTTGACAACCAATGTGTAGAGCAAAAATTCTCCACTTCTGAATCACAGAGGTAAAACAAGAAGCCCAAATTAATTCTTGTGATAACCCACCTTGAATCACATATGCACAGTTCCCACTGGCTTGCTGCAGGTTGCCACTTCCATCATGGGAGTATTTTGCCTCTTGTGCAAGTGCAGGATGACAAAACATCTGGGGCATACTTTGGTGTTCACAGAGTGCTTTCCTACCATGTACTTTATTGACTGTATGAGCCAAAAGCATTTTAAGGAACTTTCCACATGGATAAAGAAATTACTGGGGACTGAACTATGAAACCTTGATGAGAATCAAGGTCACGATTGCACAGAAGCATCGACTGGAGAGGAGTACATAAAATGCTTGACGAAGAACTTGATTTCTGCATATTTAAATATTCACAGCACCTACAAGTTTTGGTGCTACTCTGTGAAATACAGCTTCATTTGCCAGTGAATCAGGCTTATAAAAATGGTAATTGTGAAGTGCAGTTGCTAACTGTATCAAGAGAAAAGGGATTTTACGTGTAATGGAGATTCTTTTTAATGATAAATTATCTAGCTCCTGGCTACCATGTATGAGCTCTATTAACTGCCAATAAATTGTTCATCGTTAAATCTAGTTCACTCTTCTTAATTAGGCCAAGGGGTTTTTTTTTTCCCTTTAAATCTTTTCCTTACTTTAATATGGAAAGATATTTGAAATCCCAATGTTCCTAACAGCTGCACCAGACACTACTGTAGAGTCACTTAAGGACTGATGTTACACAACTGAAATCTGGAAAGATCTGAAAACATATGCATTAGACAAATCAGGGTTTGAAACACACAGTTAATAGAAGTGCCTGGTTATAGCTGCAGCAAAATTCTGAGCACACACCTATTATTCAGTTTAAAAAAAACCTCACAGCAACACACCACAAGCTTGTTGGTTCAAGAAAAGATGCATACAGTTTCCTGGTTACTTGAAATGGATTAAAAGACATATTATACAAAAAAATAAGTAAGGAAAATATTAAGCCTATGAACTGCTGATTAGGGAGCTCTGTGTGACTATTGTATTGGAACAAAATACAGAATATTTCAGAGAAATAGAGAGAAATTCATAGAAAGGCAGAGATTACCTTTCTGAAAGCTACTTCATGGACCATTCGGGGAGGTGAAATAGATTTTGCCAAACTACAATACTGATTTTTCTTTTAATTTTTAATGTTAACTTTCATTTTTAATGCATCACTACACAATGAGTAACAACCTTTAGTCTTAGCTTAGTCCAACAGATCTCCGTAGTCTTTCATCAGCACAACTCTATTGTCAGCAATTCTAAACGTGGACCTACATAAAATGTTGTCTAGAAAAGGTAATTAAGATTTGTAGGTGCTGGCTTTCTAGTGTTGGAAACTTGTGTTTCCATTCTACCTTTAGTTGCCCACCTGAAATAATAGGGCAAATGCACGTGTACTTGATGTATGCATTATCGCTCACTTTGCATTGCTAACTGGCTCTCTGGATACCATTTAAGGTTTGGACTTAATCAGTCAGCAATTTTCATACCTCTCCTGCAAGATGTGAATCTTTTCTCCAGGGCAGACAGAGGGCTGGACTTGAGCGACAGCAATTGCGACTGCAGGGAATCCCAGTTGTCAGAGCTGGAGTTGAGTCAAACTCATGTGACTTTTCCCATGGGATATAGTTAGCAAATCTCCCTGACAGAGGCTAGAGGCAAGAAGAGATCAGATGTGCTAGAGCTAAAACGTGTTTGTGTGCACCGAAAGATAGCTCCGCTCTATCTGCTGAGCAATGAGGAGCAGATTAGACAATTGTACCCCTGCGTTATGCCCCTCCTGCGAGTGTCCTTTTCTGCAATTTACCCTACTCCGGCAGACTTCACATCAGTGGTAATTTCAGGGCATCGAACATGTACTGTCCAGAGTGAGCAATGAGAAGGGAAAAAAAAAAATAATGACTGTAGATTTAAAATATTATTAAAAACATCAGCTCCATGGTAACAAACTTCTGGGGCAGAACAAACGCTTGTTTTGGTTTGAATAGGTTTTGAGAATTTCTAAAAGCTACATCAAAACACTCAATTTTAACTATTTGCTTTGGTATCAGTATTTTATATCAATTTATACAAACATACATCTTTCCAGAACAAAATATATTGCATATAGAAAAAGAAAAACTTCTACTCTTTCCCAATTTTAGGGGGCACAAGGAGGGATGTATGAATTTGAGTTGATCAAAACAAGAATTATTTTCTCCAACAAGCTTTTTATCATTAAGTTTTATTTGGCGTGTGATATTTCAGTGTAGTTTTATCTGGTCCAGTAGATATTTATAGATGCTCATCCTTCAGATATAATGAAATTCTTGGGAATTATTTATATTTAGTATACCAGTTACAACACATTCACTCTCTTTGCGCATTAGAGACATTTATTCTTGCTTTCCACCTTCCCTCCTCTCCCCAGAACTCTTTCACACTTCCTCACAAAAAGGCACATTCAAAACATTACTTTTAAGTGGTCAATTTAAATCAGATAGCAGCAGAAGGCATGCTTCTCCCCTTTTCCCTGCGCAAGCCAGGTGCCCTCCAGCTCTTATTGTTTCCCAGCAATGTTTTGTCTCAGTGGGTTACAGCATTACAGCAGACTTAATAATCAATAGCTAGCCTTCTCACTTCAAAAATATTCTCAACTATATTAGATTGGATATGTTTGATGGAATATTAGGCATGTTGGAAAAGTGCCTGCAAATCAGAGAGCAACTGGCTTGGAGGACAAATGTAGATTCATTCCTTTCTTTTACCTATTTTATATGGTATTTATGTTCCTAGTTGCTTATCACTCACAATGTATTTCACTTTAATGATCAAAATATCACTGGTGGATTGTCAGTGATTGTTTAATTGACGTGTAAGTTCAGAGTTAAATATCAGCATTTGAACCACATGCAAATCAATGCCAGTCACTAAACAGGGCAAAGCTAGCTGTAGATCCAAAGGCATAAACATGTCCTAAATCTTAATAGATTTATTGCTTCTCTCACCTCCCTCCAAGGTTTCGATAAGGCATAATCTCTTGCATGTTGCATATTAAGACCACAGTAAAAGATCTGTTTTTTCTCCACATCTTTAATAGCCAAGAACACAGTAAAACAAGAACTTAAAATGAGAATTTTGAGTCACCCTTGAACTCCCTCTTTCAGGCAGTCATACCTGCAGCCGAGCACTTGATTAAAAACTACTGTGGGTTCAATGTAAAACTTTTGCCAACTCAGGTTAAAAAAAAAATAAATTTGGTTAATGTATTTTTGGAGTCTGATCTTTCAGTGTGGTAAACGACTTCAAGTCCTGTCCAATCCAATAAATCCTTAGGACATCCAGTTTTACTCAGAATGCACTCAGCATCTTTCAGATTAGTTCCTTGAATTGTAACATCATTGTGTTTATTTTGCTTTTGTTTCCTTTCTTACTGCAGCAATGGTTTGCTCTTCTAAAATGTTTGTTATAGAGCTTATAAATAATTGAACCTCTACTTTTCAAGGATAAAATCCTGAAAGAAGGATAAAGTTTTAGATTTCCTGTTCATAAAATATGTTTTCAGCCTTTCATCTTTTAATTTAAATGTATCTAAGTGATGTCTCAAGTCTTTTATGAATAATTAGTGCATCGTATTAACTGACAAAGAAATCATACTGAAACTACGCCTTGCTGTAATTAAATACTGCTGCACTAAATAGGTTCTGACCATTTTTTTTTTCTCCCACCACACAAAGCAATTTTAAACAGAAACAAAAACCAAGAAGGAGATTGAGGAGCAGCCCGGCCTTTCTGCCTTTCTGTGCTGCGGTCTGGAGAAGGGACCGCATGCAGGATAACAACATCTCTAGCCCAGCAAGTCATCATCTCCCATTCAATTTTGCTAATTCCCTGTCTCTGCCTCGCCTCCTCCTCCGAACAGCAAAGCTGCCTCAGCTCGCTGAAATGGGGGAAATGAAAAAAGAGAGTATCGAGAAAAAATACCTTAAAAAAGACCATATAGAAAGGGGTCTGCATCTAGCAGTGTCTGGGGGTTCAGCTGTGAAAGGTGGGACAGAGATGTGAGATATCCTCACCTCCGTGTTGCCTCTGTGTGGGATGGCAGGGCTGCTCGGCTCCTGGCTTTGCAGCACATCTTGTGTCTTAACCGCAGGATTTCTCGGGCAGGGTTTTTTCCTTGGCTGACATTTCTTGTCTAATAGCAATGACAGGATTCAGTGTTACTGAAACTCCAGATTCACCCAGGATTGATGAATATCAGCGCTGGAAGAGAGAGGGATGAAAAAGCTGCGGTGTATTTACATGGACACCTTGCAAGTCTACTCCATCATCTCTGCCTGCGGGGTAATACTTAATATTAAAACAGAGACCTACCGAACAAAAAACGTTCTTGTGCAACAACGCGGGAGAAACTGATTGTCATTTGGCAGAACCTGGGTCTGAAATGAAGGTGCTGGAAACATGCAGTCAGTCCTCAGCAGAGTAAAGTTGTTGGGAAAGGCAGGCTTAAAAATATAAAAGAATGAAAAGTTTTGTTCCAGGTCTTACGAAAAAATAAGGCACATAGTCGTGGGGGGTGGGTGTGGAAAAAAAAGGCACATAAAAGTTATTTTTCGCACTAGCTCTGTCTAGCCCTGTATAATGTCTTACCCATAAAATAATCTCAGCAAGCATGGAAGCTATTGATAGGTCTGCATTATAGAGCAGGGAATGCACGAGAGCAGCTGCCTGTTACCTCCTGTCACTCTGGAGGGAAAGAGAAGAAAGGAAATACAAAGGAAAAATAAAGAGATGATCGTCCTGTGGAGAACCCGCGGCCTCTGCCTCCCCTCACCCAACTCTTCCCCTCCTCTCCTGAATGAACTGTGAAAAGACCTGGAGCTATTATAGAGCTACAAAGAAATAAGGAACTGGTACCAGATGGGACCTCTTGTCTCCATCTCTCTCCAGCCCAAACAATCTGCTGCAGAATTTAGAAGAGAAGGGTGGAGAATCTAATAGTGTCTCAGAGTCGGAAAGATGGCTCTGGCTCGAGCACTGCCAGCCTGTTCTGGAGGAGGATTATTATTATTCTGTGTGCCAAAGGATATGGCTATTTTTCTCTCTCACTCGCTCTTTGCAACAAACATTTGGCTACTATTAGCCAGCTGGCAAATATAAATGAAACATCACGTACCACTTAGCACGGAGAGTGCCATCCGCGCCTTGCCAGCCGTGCAGCGGTCTGACTGCCAGTGCACATCGCGGCATGTGCCGCACGTCTCCTCCTTCGTCCCAGAGCACGTGGGAAACCTGCTGGGGAGGGAGAAAGTCCGTGGCAGGCTTACAAGACATCTTACGGGAAACTCGGGCCAAGATCTGTCTAGTAAAAGATGGTGGACTGGCGGTAACGCTCCTCAATGCTCCCACGTCGCTTGTTTATAGTGAACACCCTCCTCTACAGTTACACAGAATGGAACGCAGAAATGCTGAAATTGCATGTGGAGAGGACGATGTTTATACCTGATGTGAATATGGATCCTTGGGAGTGGGTATAAACAAGCCGCAGACCAGGAAGCTCGTTCCGCGCTCAGCTACACCCCTGCAGCTTCAGCCCGCGGTGTTGCCGGGGTGTAACTGAGAGCAGGATCTGGCCTCGTGCCATTGCTCTCCTCCTCCAGCTCTCCAGCTTGCCATTCTCACTGCCTCTCTTTTCACCTCTTATTTTTGCCCCTCTTATTTTCCCCCTGATTCTTATAAATGTTTATTTTATGTTTTTTCACCGGTCGTGTCAAAGACCATTCAATTACTATTTTTCTTTTACATCTAACTTCTCCATCTCTCCTCTCAAATAATTTTTAGACATGGAGTATGAGGTACATTTATTTCATTGGCAGGCAATATCCTAGTGACCTATATTTAGTTGTACGGTAGCCTGGCAAGCCGAGTATTTCAATACTTCTAATTGTCTCCTATCAGAGTTAACATTCAAGACTTGAATATTTGCTCTTCGAACAAACAATGCCGTGTGGTATCATAAAATTGTTCCCAAAGACTTTACAGCAAAACTAAGTAGCTATTTACTTTAAATATGCCAATTAAGCGTTACTAATGTACAGTACATTTCTAGGCTAAGGATGATTGATAGTAGCATGCAGTGAAATGTTCTAAAACTGCAGTTGGAAAATATAAATGTTCAAAATGAAAAAAAAAATCCTCACCAACTGACAGCACTATTTACATGTTTCAAAACAACACTTACAAATTGTTCTTTTATTGTTCTTTAAAGCTTTTTCTGCTCTGTTCTTCAACAAGGTGGTAGGCAATGCAGTCTTATCAAAAGTTCTTTAAGGCTAGAATATTATTTAATATGTAGTTCTAAAAGACCTTACTCCAGTTTCCTTTACTTAATGACAATATCATTGTTTTGGGTACAGAGTGAGGGAGAACAGGGGCTTGACAAAAAAACAAGAATTAGATTGTGAAAAAATGTCAAGGTTTCCAGGTGTGGGTTTTGTTTTTTTATTTTTTATTTTGTATGAAAGCAAAGCCAATCATTTAAATGAGAGACAATGAGAACGAATGAAGGCATTTCACATCTCCAGAAAGGCCCAACAGACCCAAGAAGCCCATGAAAGGACATTTTTGCCAGAGTCACTATATTTCTTTGAGTTGCAAAATTGACAGTTCTGTGATGTTATGATTTAATTCTCTGACCCTGGTGGGGAAAATGGTCTGCTTGGGTTGATCCTCAGCATAGTGACTACTGAAACAATAAAAAACACCAAAAAGGTATTCTGTGGCCTGGTTATGGTAGTAGTGTACCATTCCAGGTACTCTGGGGCTATCTGCTGCCTTAAGATGAACCGTACGCTTTTGAGCAAAGTCTTTGGCTGTTGTTTCGCTTTCTTTAATCCGGGAGGAATCCAGCACGTGTATTGTTTGCAGAGAAGCACTGTTATTCTCCTCCAAGCTGGAACAATCTGCAAGTCCATGGATTTTTGACTAGTTGCAGTTGTGAAAATGTATAATTATTTTATTATTTTTTTTCTCAGAAAAAGATTAATCAAAAAGATGCTGACCATTTGCACTGGAGATTTATCTTAAAAGCAAATAGTAATCCATCACATGCCTCTTGCCATATTAGGTAGGTGATTGAAAAGATTAATTAGTGTAATTTGCTTTACTGCTGTCGGGACCTGATCCTATATATGCGTTTGATGCCCTCAATTTTTATTGGCTCTTGAGGTTGGATAGAAATCGAGGGGTACATTTCTTCTGATTTTAATGAGCTTTGGATCATGTTGCAAAAAAATACAGACATAACAGGCAGTGAAACTCCTATCAGCAAAGAATTCACTTAGCTGGGTGCCCATTTTACCTGACGTATTTATACTGGGTAATTTGACAGCAGTGGAGTATGTGCAGTTGAGCCATACACTGTCATTTCTTACTAACAACACTCACTGGCTTTGTGAGACAGTGTTAATAAGCACATTTCAGTTTCAAAGGCATCACCTGCATTATTCTTTCGGATTCCAACAGGTAGAGCAAATAGACACTTGTTTGTGATGGAAAGGTCTTGACTCAATAAATCATTAATGCAAAAGTAACTTATTTGTCGAAAGGCCCTTTGGGACTTCTCTTGAGTATCAAAGTCCAGTAACCACATTTCTAGAATAAAGATAAAATTTTGAACTCAGTGGATAGCTTTCAATATACTTATTTGTCGTTTTCACACCTAAGAATTTTTTATTTTTAAAAAATGTATTTAAACCTTCTCTATGTTCTCTTATACTAGAATCTATAGGACTTGCCAACTTTCCTGGTAATTAACAAAGTAAAGTTGCTCAAATGTCTTCTCTCTGGATTTTATTTTCCAATAGTATTTAAAGTTCTACACAGGGAAGAGATTTTTCTGGCTGAAAGCATCACAGTCAAGAAATCTGACATTTATGAACAGTGGTCTACCCACCAGCATGATCCATTAGCAGTCGCCTGTAGCAGCAGCAGCAGCCAAAAATTGTCAAGCCATCTACCAGTCAGGATTATTCCCAGTGACAAAGAATAACCATTGACACTTCACTTCCACAGAACATCGGGTCTTTTGTTTGTTAAACAGCTAGTAATTTCAGGAATTTCAGCACATTAGCCATTGTAGTGGAGAGTGCAAACAGCTATGCAAGAGACCTGAACCTTCTGGTCTGAAATATTTGTGGTCCATTGCTGCTAACAGCCTGGCACACCTGGGATACGCTGCTCCCTCTCTCCTCCTTAATTTCCTTCCTCCCCATCGTGTCAGTTTTTATGTTGCTTTATTAAAAATGTATTGTTGTTATAAACTTCTGAGTTAAAAATCCTTCCTCAGCTGAGAGCAAAGAAGCAGCAACTTGGGTAGTAAGTTGATGCTGTGATGTATACGTGCTGGAGGATGAGGAGCCTCTCATGGACTCACCACTACCCATAAGAGCTCTCTACCCACCCCTTCTAGAAGACGCTGTGCTGATTTGTCTGTTTCAGTGCCTGTGCTCCAAAACAGCTCTGTGCAAGGATCTGATTGAAAAAAAAAACAACAAACCCACTTTTTTTATCAGGTGGCCTCAAAGACCCTCTTAGAGCATGGCAAGACCAATAACTGAATCATCTCTACTGAGGTACACTAGATCATATTTTACAAGAGTGTAACCGTGACAGAAAAAGGGGATGAAGGAAATACCCGGTCTCTGAGACTAGACTTCCTGACTAAAAGGATCGCATTGAAGATAAAAGGCCTATTTTTGGGTTTTTTTTGTCTGTTTGATTGGTTTTTTTTCCCAACTGTTCCACCATTTCGTATCTTTTTGAAGAGAGTATTTGGCTTAAGACAATTTTTGCTTGCACTGATACTTTTATACTTCCACAAAACATTTGTTCTTCTCTCTCTGTTGTACTACAGTTGTCACATTAAAGGACAACTACAGACATCATTAAATAATGCACTAAAATAAATAGGCCCGAACTTTACATTTTCTTTTGATTTTAAATACACCTATAATTGCCAAAGTGATTTTTCATTTAGATACCTGCAATAAAAATAAAATATGCCCTGTATACCCTGCCTTCTTTGGTGCTTGTGTGTAAGTTTGTGGGGAGAGGGAGACACTTCAAGCCTCAGCAGAAGGTAAGAGGTGGGGAAGACGTAGAAGAGCTCTGTTAAAGATGCTGTTGAAGAACCTCACCTCTCTCTGTAGCCTGGGTGGAGAGGAAAGCTCTCTTGGTACCCTGTGATAGATGGGGGACAGGCATCTTGTGGAAGCATTTCCACAGCATGTTAGAGAAACAAAGAGGCATCAGTGACACCAAAGGGAATGGATCCATGCTCAAACTTTTGCTTGTTAAAGAGAGAGAGGTGGTATTTCCCTCTTTGCTACTTTTTCACTCTGTAGAGGAGTGCCAGAAATTCCACTGCAGGCACAACCAAGTGCTCAATAGTTGCAAGGAGTTAAAATGACATTAGAGGTCTCGGTTTTGGGGAGCTGAGCTCAAGACACTCGCTTTCTTAGATGAGGCATTGCTCACCTCTAATTGCCTCAAGTTGGGCATCTGAAAACTGGAGCCCTTGAGATGATTAGTAAGTGTAGAAAAATTTGGCTCCGGTTCATACATATGCTTGCAGAGAGCAGACATCAGGCAGAGGTACTGCACCAAAGAGCATGTGTTTTCAGACATTCACCCATATGGGATATCTTTCAGCGTATCTGAAAGGGTTTTAATTGCTCTGTCGATGACCTAGTTGAATACTGGAGTGTGTATGGACGGTAACTTAAAAGAGAGTAAGAATGAGGTAGGGACTTGACATCACATGCCAAGATTGCATTCCTCATTAATGTTGCTACAGGGAGAGGAATTTGTTTTGCTGGCCAAAAGGTGGTGGGTACTAGACAAAATAATTCTATATTTGGAAATTTCTGGTGAACAGAGTGATTGACAATTAGGAGAGAAGGGGGGAAAAAAAAGCCTTGGCTCTGAATTGCAGATCTTTTGCTTGGGTCATACAGTTCAGAGTTCAAAAAGTTGGCTCTTGGGAACTCTGTGTTCAATTTCCAGCCTTGGAAAATGAAAAGGAATATTCCAATGACACACAGTCAATGCACGGTAGTAGTGGGAATCCTGGAAATATTACTCAGTAGTGCAAAGGCCTGAATCTTGTTCAACTTCTATTAAAGCTATGGGGAACCTCTGATAGTCCAAATAACAAAATTCTTGAGCAAATAATTTACTGTATTCAAACATATTTATAAAAATATACTGTTGTTGTAAGGACTATAAAAAACATGGCTGGTGAAGTCCATATTTTTGCGGTGATATCCAATTTTTTAATGCTATTTTCACAGTTTCAGTGACGTATTCACAGATTCTGGTATGAAAGTAACAAGGATTTGGTGCACTGAGATATCTTCTCTTGGCAAACAGAAGCAGGTAAACAAAGCTGTCCATGTTAACTTTATCTCCCTTTGAAACCCAAGGATTAAAAAACAACCCCAAAACTGGGTTCTTCAGGTTGAAAAGGCAAAAATCTTCTCATCAGACAGTAGTAATAAATGCAACAACTACAACAGGAGTCTGAAATCCTAAATGACCCTATAAGCAAAGACCGCTGGGAATGCATTGTCTGTGTGACCACCTTTACTACAGGCAGCTATGAGGTTGATGAAAAGTCAAGAGTTAGCTCCAAAAACATTTTCCATGTGATTTTGCTATTTACCTCCAGCCTTTTCAGAGAGACAGTGTCTATTTTGAACTGTGGCACTCCAAACCTTTGCTGACAAAATCCTTGCAGCCAAGGATTTCTGTAGAGAGAGCTATGCTAGCTCTTTGCAAAAATTAGGACATTATCATCAGAATTCTTACCATGCTTACCACAAACGCAGGAAATAATATTTTCATTGCAGAGTTTCAACGATCATCTATTAACTGTCTGTCATTTATGTGTCACTCTAAGTATTCACTCTGTTTTCCAGAGCTCTATTCCTCACCCGCACTCCTTCGATCCTAAAGTAGACAGACCGAGATCTTTTGTGAGTTGCAACCAGCCCCCCCAAGATATGCTGAAAATAGCCCTTCCTCTGTCACTTCCAAGAAGCCTGCGTGGTCTCTGGTGGTAGCTGAAGGACTGCCCCTCCTAACATATTCTGTGATTAGCATGTTTGGATTAGCACGTTATGGTGGCAATGAGGCTTTTTGCTTCGGGATTGCTTGAATTTTCCTGTGCTGAAGCGTCAGGCGCAATGACTGTAAAGACCCCATGAGGTCTGAGTGCAAGCCCCACCGTCCCAGCAAGTGCTGCAGAGGTAGAAGTGTACATCTTCTATTTGAAACACCATAAACTCATTTCATGGAATTTAAGGCAAGGAGAGTGAAATTCAGCCTCTCCGCTGCACTGGAGAGGTTAAACACATGAATGAAATGCTGCAGCTATGGATCTGAAGAGAGAACAGCCTTGAAAAGAGAGGAATAAATTCAGAGAGGCCAGGGATGATTTAACACAAAAGCAGCTGTTTGTCATACAGCAGAGCTTCATCTTGCTATAGGTGAATGATATCATCATTTGCCTTAAGAAAACAAATGTGCAAACATGTGTGCAAAATGTGAGTGACCCTCTTCCATGTGATGAAGCAGTTTAGTGTTATACACATTTTCTGGAGTGAACTTTGTGAACTCTTGCTTAGAAACAAAGTTTTCCTTCATCCCCCCTAAATATCAATTATTGCAGACATTATAGTCATAATATTTGTTACCTTCACCATCAGCCTGATGGTGGTTTACACATGCGGTCATGGTTTAGACTCTCAAAGATGAGCTCAGATGGTCACAGTAGATGTTTTTTACTTCAGAAAGTATGATTGTGGCCCCAGTTATCAGGCAGAAAATGTTTTGGTACTTTAATAGGGAAAAATAGCACTCCACAGTTGCTTTGTGTGCAAAGTTTGATTTACTTATCCCCACACTCCCCTATTCCTATGTATCAGTGAAAGAAGAGTAAAAGTATTACCACTGCTCCTTGGCATGTTTGTCAGAGTGCTCAAAATCAGAGGAGTTATTCGGAACTCATTCTTTTACATACTGTTTCTTTGAATAAAATACTATTTAAAAAAATCATAGAATCATAGAATGGTTTTGGGTTAGAAGGGATCTTAAAGAAATATCTAGTTCCAACTCCCCTGCCCTGGGCAGGGACACCTCCCACCAGCCCAGGTTGCTCCAAGCCCTGTCCAGCCTGGCCTTGAGCCCCTCCAGGGATGGGGCAGCCACAGCTTCTCTGGGCAGCCTGGGCCAGGGGCTCACCACCCTCACAGCAAAGAATTTCTTCCTAATATCTAATCTAAACCTGCCCTCTTCCAATTTTAAGCCATTACCCCTCATCCTATCACTCCACAACCTGATGAAGAGTCTCTCCCCAGCTTTCCTGCAGGCCCCTTTAGGTACTGGAAGGCTGCCATAAGGTCTCCCCAGAGCCTTCTCTTCTCCAGGCTGAACAACCCCAACTCTCCCAGCGTGTCCTCACAGCAGAGGTGCTCCAGCTGTCTGATCATCTTTGTGGCCTTCTCTAGACTCTCCAACAGGTCCAGGTCCTTCTTGTGTTGGGGCCCCCAGAGCTGGATGCAGCACTGCAGGGGGGTCTCCTTTGAGCGAAACAGAGGGGCAGAATCACCTCCCTTGACCTGCTGGTCTAATTTCTTTTGATGCATCCCAGGATGGGGTTGACTTTCTGGGCTGTGAGCACACATTGCTGGCTCATGTTGAGTTTCTCATCCACCAATACTCCAAGTCACTCTTCTCAGGGCTGCTCTCAATCCATTCTCTGCCCAGCCTGTATTTGTGCATGGGATTGCCCTGACCCAGGTGCGGGACCTTGCACTTTGCCTTGTTGAGCTTTATGAGCTTGGCACAGGCTCACCTCTCAAGCCTGTCAACATCCCTCTGGATGGCATCCCTTCACTCCAGCTTGTTGACCACACCACACAGCTTGGTGTCATCCACAAACTGGCTGAGGGTGCACTCAATCCCAACATCCATGCCACTGACAAAGATGCTAAATAATACTAATCCCAATACCAACCCCTGAGGAACACCACTCATCATGGCTCACTGCTTCTACATTGAGCTGTTGACCGCAACTCTTTGAGTGCAGCAATCCAGCCAGTTCCTTACCCATCAAGTGGTCCATCCGTCAAATCCATGCCTATCCAATTTAGAGACAAGGATGTCATGTGGGACAGTGTCAAATGTCCAGGTAGATGATGTCAATTTCTCTTCCCTTATCCATCAGTGCTGTAATGCATTGCACGTAGAAGGCCACCAAACTGGTAGTGTACCAGCAGTCATATAAAAACATACACCAGTTTATGAGAACCAATTATAACGTTTACATGATGGAGCTGGGCATGCTGCAAACTGAATGGACAGCAGTAAGCATTAATGGAGAAGGCATACGATGGCTGTTTCCAGCAATGAGATCACAAGATCAGATGCTTTGGCAAAACTGTAACATCTCATATCCAATAGGCAATGCTGATGATTGCGGATAACTTTCTGAGGACTGGATCTGTCTGGTTAGGACTGAGTGATGAGACACCTAATAAATACTTGCAACAATAATACCACCGAGCACCGGTTCCCATGTTCAGTCATTTCATAAAATGATTTTTATTCTTCAGTGTTTGTGAAGATAGAAAGCTACAGGTAAAAAGAATTATGTTATATTCTTCAAGGAGGGAGAGTGTGCAGTTTAAGCCAGAAGATTCAAAAGGCAAGAGTGTTTTACTGAATTTTGAATTCTTATTTCCTTTGAATACAAGATATGTTGACCATATGTGCTCTAGGTTCTACCTGAATCTCTTCTCATCCATATATCATCAGTTTTAACACAGGATATAGCATGACTGGCAGACAATCTGGAATCAATCTGTTTATCTTTAAAATGCTGCTGAAAAGTTTTAGAAGTTGCAAGGTCCTGAACTGGAAACAAAATCTTGGAAGTAACAACAAAGAAGTATTGGAAAGACAGACAATAACTTCAGAGTCATCTATCTGGATCCTGTTGTGCAAAAGCATATATGCCATCTCTCAGAAAACCATTTCAGTGGAATAAAGTCTTCTCGTTTATTAATACAACCAGGAATCAACCAGGCAGTTTTTAATTAGCATTGTAATTTTCAAGAAGTGAAAGATGGTTGCTTTATAGACTTCATATGCAGCTCAGAAGGGGCTCCAAACACAGCTGCATTTGTTTATAATATACTGCTATTTTTTAAGAGGATGCATCTGAGATACTGTATGTACTTGAAGACCTTGTGCTGCAGAGCTGGAAAAATTTTATCAAAAGCCATGAATTCAATGTATTGCAATTTTGCTCTCTGATGCTTTTCTAAGCATTAGAAATCATAGGCTGTAGATGGTTTGCAAATAACCACTCTAGAAGAAAGCTTCCACATGTATATTAATAAGAATAATATAAATATTCCACAAATAGATGACTGCTTATTGAGGGGCAAGTATAGGGCAAATCTTCTGTGTTTTGTTTGTTCTGCATTTCAGCAGTATCTGACATTTAACTGCAATATTTTGCATTCCTTTATCTCTGATATTCAAGGATCAGACAAATACTTTACAAACATCAGTGGGCTAAGTCTCAAAACATTTCTGAAAATAGGACTTGTACGTGCCTGAAGTTTATTTCTACAGTTCATAACTTTCTTACCATGCACATTATCCCACTGTTTTCTGAATTAACTATAATCATCTTAGCAGGGTTAGTGGACCTTTCTGCTCTCATGTAGTAGGTTCTGCTTGGAACTATATATGTTTTTCATATTTTACATATTTCGTTGTTGACTAAGAGAAAGAATCTTGCCCCTTTTCCTCAATAACAGCAAGATTATCGATTAGCTTCACAATAACATGATCTGATTTCAGGAGCTGCAGAGTTCCGATTGATTCATAGAGGAGAGACAGCGTAACTGAGGGACAAGTTTGGCCATAAGTTCCTGAATTAATGAACCATTCCTTTGCTACTCATAGATACTGCACCTTGTGGATGCTGAGGAAAAAAAAAAAAAGGAACCCATTTTTTAGTGCTTACTTTGAGGCCTCTGCAAACAATGTCTTTCAAAATTTTGTTTTCTCCCCTAAGGTCAGTTTTTAGGGACATTTAATCCTTTTCTGCAACAACTTGCAAAGGCTGATACGCTCAAGCTTATTAAAAAATCCTTTGCCAAGGAGTACTAAGAAACAAGGCTGTCATAAGATGCAGATTCTCCCCTGTTGTTTTCCATCTGAGCCATGTTGAGCATTTTATTGATGAAAGGAATAAGCAAAGGTTTCAGATTTGGCTCATATCCCTTAATTGTCCATAATTATTCAAAGTATCTTAAAGGACTTGCATAATCTAAGTTGGTAGGGCTTGAAGGTGAACTCAGGGAAGGTTTCCAGGCTGATTTCCATAAATACGGTAACTTCTCCACACTCACAATAGGCGCAGCACTCAAGGTCTAATATCCAAACTCTTGCTGCGGCTAACAAGATGCAGCCAGCATTTCTGGCTGGAGCTCCTGCCTGGCTCTTGTGTACTCACTCCGAACATGTGGCTCGGTCCTGTGAAGTACTGACTGTTTTCTTCTCCCCTAGAAGTCAATGGAAACTGTTTAAAGTGCCCAGCAGTTCTGAGGATCAAGCACACAAAAAATGCTATTGTTTGGAGACTGAATTGCGGTAAGCCCCGCTTTTGTACCGTGAGTTCATTGCTATATATGTTCACATTTCCCCACAATTCCTGCTTAAACATATTTTGAACAGCAAGCCCCCATGTTTTATTTGCTCAATCTGGTGCTAGTTTAGAGACATTTTGGTTTGTTTAGGTTTTGTTCTTCCCCACGGGGTATACACTTACTTTCACTAGATAGGAAAGTAAGGACGGCTCCAGGATGACGAGCGTCAAAAATCAATCAAATCAGCTAAGGCTCTGTGTCTAAAGCATCTACACCTAAACAAGGGGACCAAAACCTTGAATAAAGACATCCTTTTTTTTTTGTTTGTTTGGTTGGGTTTTTTTTGTATTTTCCAGCAACTTTCCTAATTTTTAATTTTCTGCCATTGCTGTTCATGTGATGCTCTCAAGTTGTTTGCTGTCTGCTAGCAAAAGCCATCACTGCAACTCCTGCTTCAGCAAGGGACTTAAGTACAAGCCTTCCTCTGAGCACATGGTAATTCCCCCTGCAGTCAGTAGGGCCAGGTTTTTTTAAGTTTAAATCCCTTGCGGAATCCTGGTCCAACACCATGCGGACACTGGGAATACTTTTTCATTTATTTATTCGGTTTCCCTTGAAGGACAAGGAGGAAAATTTTATATATGAAAAAAAAATAAAGGAAATTAACAGAGTAAGAAGCCAAAGTGAGCTTTTTCTTCAAAAAGCAAATTTACAGAAACTTCCATGGAAGGTTATAAAACCTACACTGTTTGCCCGAGAGACTTTTCTAATCACTTAGGTAAACATGGGAGGTAGACTGGGTAAATACATATCTAGGATAGGCTAAATATTGAGGTATTTTAAAGGAATATTTATTGAGTTAAATATATTTATGTGTACACACACATACATATTGGTACCTGAAGAATATATATTTTAGTGTACTACCTCAGAGCCATAACAACTCTTAGGTGTACAAATTTGGCAGTAGGAGGAATCCAATTTAAAATTCAATATTGAGCAAATCATGAAAAAATAATTCTATTAAATTACTGAGTTGCAGTACATAGATGATAATCTTTTCTCAGTTCAGTGATACTGAGGCCTCAGAAATTTGATGGAATCTCAAAATAATGTTAGCAACCGTTGTTCATTTGTGTGAGGCCTATAGAAATAAATTGTTGTTATTTAAATAGCTGTTTCCTTTGTGATGAGCATATTATATAGCCATTGCCTTAAAATCCGGAGGACAGAAGAACAGCTGGCAAAATTTTGCTTGCCGTACACTTTCTTGGATGATGAAGTTTAAGAAAGGAAACTTGAAACAAATCACTTGTAAGTGGAACTTTTCCATTTAGAAGAAAACTGAAGTAGCTTGAAAAACTGAAATTAATACTGCAGGTGATCTTTAAAATTCTCTATTATGGACACTGGGAAGTTACTCTGTGATATTATTCATCCTGTTTGAAATACCCCTGTTGGCAGACAAACCTCAGGGAACTTCGCAGGAAGATGATTTAATTTATGAACTGTAAAACAGAGTGATTAAAGAAATAAACACTAAATAGATGTTCTGACAAGTGTCATTGATGGGAAAGCTTCCAGAGGAGCGTTAAGAAACAAATTCAAACAAAGATGTAAAAAAAAAAGGGGTAAATATAGGACAGGAAGGTAGATATTAAGCCATCACTGGTCACAGGCAAAATGCCTTATAAGTTTTGAGTTTCCACACTGTCTCTCTGGTCAGCAGTCCTTTTAAATGAAGTTGTTACTGAGAGCAGTTTGTACTTAAAATGAGTGAATTAAAAAGTAGAGAAAACGACACTTAAGACAGCTGTATATACCATGAGTGCCACTGGTGAGACAAGTGAGAAAGAAGATATCAAATCTTCTTCACTGTTTAGAAGCAGGCAGCTGCTAATACTTTTTAATTATGATTTGTTGTTGCTTTTATCCCAGCCATATTTTACTTTGTGGCTAGGCTCCCTGTTTCCATGTAAGCTTCCTCTGGGAGCGCAAACTGCTGACTCCGCATCTACAGACAGAACTGCCACAACATAAGTTTAAAAAAAAAAAAAAAATTAACAAAAAACCCAATCCCAACTTGTTGCATTTTGGATGTGGGGTGCAATGACAGATAAAAAGCCACTGTGCAGCCGCCTCGTGTGAAACCCTCCAGCTGAGCACTGATAAAATTTATCACAGGGGCACACATAGGAGTGAGCAGCTTTGCAAAGCAGCCTGCGGTAAAACGTGTAACAACTAAATATCTGAAGGGATGCTGTAGCTTGACAATGAAACGGTGGCAAAAAAAAAAAAAAAAAGCTAATAACGGGGGCTAGTATGGTGTGTAACCGGGGGGCTGCTGGGTTTGGTTACCAAGCCCTGCTCCAGGTGTTTCGTCCCCAGACCTGGAGCAGAGGGCAGGGTGCCGCGTACTTGAACCCTCCCAAATAGCTCGTGTTCCTGCCGCGGGGTGGGGAACGCAAGAGCGGGGATGGTACCAGCACTCGAAGCAGTCTGATGCTGGGCTTTTGTCACTTAAAAGTTCAACTCCTGCATTTTTTTAAATTTTTTTTTTTCCTCCGAAAAAGCGATTTCTCAACTAAGCCTAAAAAATGAGGAAGCCTTCCCAGAGTACATCTGACCCAAAAGTACTCAGAATCCCACCAAAAACCCTGGTCCTGTGAGGTCATCAGGTGTTTCGATGAGTTCAGAAAAAGCTCCAGAATGAAGCAAGATGCAGTGCGGCTTCTTTCATTAAATGGAAATACGTGCGTAAGGCTTCGCTTTTGTCTCTCCGTTTGCTCTTGCAAACTTGCTCTTGCACTGCTCACCGTCCAAGGGGGTAAACACGACACGTGGATACCTGACTCCATGTGTGTATTTTTAGCTCAGTTCTCCTGAGGTCTGGAAGCTGTAAAAAAAAAAAAAAAAAAAAAAAGAAAAAAAGAAAAAAAAAGAAAAAAAAAGTATCCCCAAAATCAAAGTGAAACATCCTCTCGTTTAAAGAAAAATCTGGATTAAAGGAGCCCTTGGGAACAATGGAGAGCTGGAGGGTTAAGCAATAGCATGAGAGGGTTTGTGAGAGACCAGGCATGGATTAGGAGTGATTGGTGACTCACACAGATTTTGCTCATATGTATCTGACACTCCTGAAAGTCTGCTGATTCACTCCGGGAAGGACAGGTTCTCCTTTCTCTTCTGCTGACATTTACAAGCAGCATAAACGAAAATGGTGGTATTTTACACCTGTGTCACACATGTGTAAACGACTGTAGGAAGAGCACAGCAGCTGCAAATCAGGTCCAGAGAGTTGAAACGAGAAGAAGCAGAAGGTTCATAAAAGAGCATAAGCTAAAGACTATTGCCAACATGGACAAAGAAGAGAGAGAGAGAAGCAGAGAGGAAAAGGTCAAAGGAAGCGAGAGAGAGATAGACAGAAACTGGAACCAGGTTCACAACAAAGAGGACAGGAAAAAAGTGGTGTTTTTTGTTGTTTTTTTTTTTTTTTAAATGAAACCATCCGCAAGCAAAAAGCAGGGACTATTAACATGGAAAAGGGACAAGAAGACAAGAACATGGAAAAGGGACAAGAATATTCTCCTTCTATTCTCAGACAAGCAAAAGTTAACCCCTCCCCACCATGAAAAATCTACAGGGGTTTAAAAAAAAAATAATTAAAATACACTTCTCAGGTATTTTATTGCAGGGAAGCTGCATGAAGGGATTTAGACAACATGACCCCAGAGAAAAGAAAAAATCACACTGGGACCCTCTGTGGGCTTTTCCTGGGCGGGTGTGCTGCTACCACCACACATGTCTCTGGGGCGGTTGTCCCTTTGGCGCCTTTTCTCGGCGGTGCAGCCTCCTCTGCGTGATACGGGGTGTTTATTTAGCATCCTCGGCGCTGCCCAAGGGGACCCAGCCCCTGTCCCAAACAACCGGTGAGGCACGAGAGTGTAAGTGCTGATGAACGTGTCGCAATTAGCAGCGGGGGGGACGACGACACAGCTGCTCTGGTGCCAATTCCACGTGGCACGAAGTCCTTTCTGTCCGGCGAGGGTCCCGTCCCGCTTTTAACCTGCAAAAGGAGGGATTATTTGCCAGGGTGGTAGACACATTTCTGTCCTCAAGAACACTGCGATATCATTAATCTTCTGGCAAGTCGGCAAGGGCGGGTTATGTGGATGCAAGTATTTCGCAGGGCTATAAATAAAATTTAAAGAGAGAAAGAGACAGAAAGAGAAGATGCTTTCCTGGGATTTCTGTTGCTACAATACAGACGATGTTAACACTGCCATAGCTTACTGGTAATAACACTTAAAAAAAAAAATCCCCTTTTTATGGTTTTTCAACATCTGTCCAGAAAAGTGGAACATAAAATCCTAATACCATAATATAAATTTTCTAATCCTGTCTATAAAACAGGTAGTTGATCAAACAAAGCACAAAACATAACTCACGTGCCTGTAATTGTTGTGCTGAGCTGTTTTCATGGCTATTGCTATAGGCATAAATATCTGAAAGGAAAGGAAAGACAATGATAGCGGGTGCAATATGAAGGTTTGTCAGAAAGAAGGTATGATAGATAGCCACATTAGTCACACGTAGCAAAGATATAATTGCCTTATGCAGGTTGTCTTTACACATCCATACTGTGCATTCTGCATGGGCCTCGTATGCTTTATGTCTGTCCTCCTGTCTCAGATGAGGGTCTGGGACACAGAAAAAAACAGGAATGCCTCTCTTCTCCTCTTGGAAACAGCACCTTAACATCTTTGCTGCCCTAACAAACTCCAACAAAATAGGTCAAACAGAACAGAAAATATAATTTTAAGGTCTTGTGCCCTCTTGTGCACCTCTGAAGGTGTGAGTAGAGACTGATTCGTATGGGGAACCTTCCCCAGTGATGTAAAATACCTTTTCTAACTATGTGAAGTTGAAATAAATCAGATTTTAAACTAGGTAGTTTTTCAGTATGAGTTAATAATTATTGCCAGCTTTGGAGAAGAAAAATGGACATTCGAAAGGGGGATAAAGCTGTTTATGACTTCTGCATGCGGTCAAAAAATACTGTCTCTCTGGAGTTGCTCTGTGATATGGAATGGTAGAAATAATTCCAACAAAACCAGGTGGTCAAATTGGCATGATAAGCCTTAAAATTTTGTGATGCATTTTTTTTGATCACATGGCCCTGCCACTTATCAGACAGATATCATCACAGCTTACAGGAAGCATTAATTCTAGTTTTGAGAGTTAGAGCATGGCTACTATTGATTTCATTTGTCCCAACAGGGGTTGGTTACTTTTACACAATCTGCTTATACTACCACATTACCCAGACAAGGTAGAATTGCGTGGTGTTGAAAGGGCACACAGGAAAGTCATTGCTGATTTTATTTCAATGCTGTAGATTTTTATTAGATTAATTCAAAAAGGCACTTTTTTTCTCCCCGTTTTGTCAGGGTCACATTTTTCTCCTGCCTTGAGTAGGTATGGAAAAGAAAGCAAGGGCTTGAACCTTGATGTCACTTCTGAGTGCAAGCACCAAGGAAATCTTAAATGAAGCACCCTTAAGTGAATTGAGGTTGTAATGTGCTGTGGGACTCGGGGAAAAAAAAAAATATTGTCTCTCAAGAGGTTTTTTTGGCTCAGTTAAAGCTGAATTGAATGGAGACCCTTGCTGTAATTCCAAACTATTGGGAAGTTCAATACACTTAGAATAGAGGGAATATGGATGGAAAGTGGGAAGGGATATGCTGGAGAAAGGAAAACCATATGTGGCCTTTACTCCCCTCACCAGCTCAACTTGTAAGGTTCTTGGAGGGCACATTCAGCCTCGGCTGCCCAGTGAAACATACCTGGGTGCAACTTGGTTTATATCTGTATGCTACCAGCACGTGACTTGGCAAAGGTGTGAAGCTCTGGTTTGCGATCACAGGTCTCAGTCTCCCATTCACTGGGTTAGTGGATTTATCCCTGGAAAAGTACTTCCTGGACCATCAGGTCTAGGACCTGCTGCCCTCGGTCTAGACCTAATTATATGTTTAGGTCATGCAGTCAGTTTAGGAAACACGTAAAAATGTCTGTATTTGCATACAGTTTGGTTTGCAGACTTCTCTACTCCTACTGAAAGAGTTTGCAGAATCCTCTAACAATTGGGAATAGTCCTCTGATTACAAGCATACACTTACTCATTGCAGTTTGTACACATTTGTTCTTGTGCCAACGCTGTCCTTCACTAGCAGTTGTTCTTTACTACTAATGTATTTATAGACTGCAGTCATATCAAAATCTCAGCCCGGGTTTTGCAAACTAAAAGAAGCCAGACCCTTTTCATTCCCGCTCGTGAGACAGGCTCTTGGTTTCCCCCGCTGTCTTAGCAGGCTGTCCCTGTTCACATGCCGGACCCGGTGAACCTTTTGTCTGGCTGGTCGTAGCTGTGGACAATAGTCCAAATGTAATTTCATTGGTGCTTTGCACAGCGGAGTGAATACTTCTGCATTTCTACAGGAATATCGCACCCTAGCATTTTTTATGGACGCAGTATTAGTAACTCATAATCATGCAATGAGCAATTAGTCTACCAAAGTCTTTCTCCCGCTGTATTATTTCCAACTGATGAGCTCCAGCTGATAGCAGGAATTCCTGCTATTAGCCCCCAAGTTCATGCTGTTGCACTTTGTACTATTAAATTTCATCACATTCCTCTATCTTCACTCTTCAAGGTCATCCAGTTCTTTCCCTGCAATGATGCATTGCAAAAGTGCTGGCTTACTCCACTACTCACTGTTAAAATAGGCAGGGCTGTGGTTTTTTTCTCACAACAGGTTACAAGCTGAGCCTCCTGCCCAAATCATCTGCTTATCTCATAGCTCTCCGCAGCCTGGTAATATTCTGCCTCAGTCCATGCTCCATGAGCAGAATACTTCTGGGAACTGTACTACATTGTTTTCCCCAAGGAAACCCTTTTCATTTGCAGTTTTTGGTAGTTTGAGAACAAAAGGCATCAGAGCGAGAGAGTGACTAGTAAATGGAGGACAATCATTTTCAGGTGTGAAGCCATCCTTGGGATTTTTTTTAAAGCCTCCAACCTTCCTACATGGATGTCAGTATCATGCAATCCAGATGTTGTTGGCTTCTGTTCAACACGGCCCTCGTCTGAAATGGAAGGTGTTAAATTGAAGAGAGGTGAACAGGACTCCGGCAACAGAGAACAGGAGGACCAGAGGCAGATCCAGCAGGCACCAAGGTCCCGTATTAACGGGGGTCACGCTTTCTTCCTCAAAGTTAACCCCTTTCCCGCCTCCCTTAGAGAGATGCCGAGGGGCATGTCCTCCCTTGAGGCAAGTCAAGGTCTTCATGGACCTGAGGTGGCTTGCTTCAGCTCGGGACCTGAAAACCAGGACGATTGCTCTGGCTCCTTCTCCAGATCCTGGACTGAGCTTGAAGAAAAAAAAAAAGTTATGTGTGAAGCTAGACTGGGTTTTAGGGGTTTTCTCATGGTCCTACTGTGGCGGCAAGTTAAGGTTATTTGACTACCTTGGGTCTCTACTTAACGTACCTCAATGTACTAGGCTTTCTTTTCAGAAATGAATTTACTGCATCTGTAATTTCTGGCTTGTGGATAACTATCATAGCAGCTGTTTTCCTTTTAAATCACTGAAATGTGCTTTACCTCTCAATCCCCTGTAATGCCGTTCCTTGGGCCTGTCTGACTGGCACACCACTCCCCATCGTGAATATAGATTTATATTCATAGATATTTAGCAGAGGGAGTTTGGGAAAGGGGAGGGCTTGAACAAATTTCAAGAAGCTATTGTTGTGAAAATGTACATTCTAACCTTAAATAAAATGAGCTCCGATGAAACTTTGTTGAATCAGAGCTGAATTTGCTCCCAAGTTCCTAGCTTTGTTACTCATACCTTATTTTGATTTCATCTTTTCACGTTACAAACTCAACATTTCTAAATGTCATGCCATGGAATCCATTTGGAAAAAGCCACGTGATCCCAGACAGGCATTTTGTAGTCTTTAATACTCTCTGTCTTATTGCGCTTGCTTCCACTGTAACATTATTTGCTGTGCAGGAGCTGTGTCTTGGCTTCTGCAATAGTTTGCCATTAACAGGGTAGAGCATGTCATAAATAACCCTCCAATATGTGCAATAATTAACTTTTAAGACTACCATTAAATCCTTCTAAAGTGGATTGATTAGGTTTCAATTTTGTACGTTGCTTCAGATTTTCATCTAAACTGAAGTGTTTCTTTAGGCCATTCTGCAGCTGTGCTTGCTTTGTAGCACTGACAGTCATTCAAATCCATCTTGTGCTATTGTAACCTGCTGTTAGCCCATTAGTTGCAATCTGTGGGAGGAGAAGGAGACAAATTGTGTCACTATTCCTTATCAAGGGACCACACAGTTGTTTGCCACTTTGACTCCGTGATGGATAGTTATCTTGAGATGTGACAGGTGTGAGACTGGAAATTTAGAAGGAAACAATGCAGGAGCCCAGTAGCATTTTGTTATTGACACTTGCTAGATAACAGCACAGGGTTAATCAATCTCTTGTGTTGTTCTTAACCCCCTATTCTTTTTGTCTTCAAGATGCAGTTTTTCTCATCAGACTGACACAGCAGGAAAAAGGTTCAAGTAGATAGCAGACATTTTTCCTTTACCACGTACTGGATGTACAATGTCAAATTCCATGAAAAACACATCTTTGTTTCCTTTGACATTTTTTTAAAAGCTCTTTGAAAGTGGGTCAGGGGCTGGAGAAAGTACAGTTTGAATATCAGAAAGCATCTGCACCTAGACATCCTTTCTTTGAAAGAGAAACGGTCTTTTTCCAACTTGATTTTTATTGTCAACAGGTTTTCTATCATTATGTTTCCACAAATTAACTTGCCGTAGCCCGTCTCTTATTATTTCCTTCCCAGATATGAGCTAAAGTAACTGTGTTGAAAAAAGCAAATACCCTGAACGTTAAATGATCACATTTACTTAGCTCTGCTTGAAACACACAGTTCAAGGAAATGTAGATCCGGGACAATTTATGCTGATATTTTAGACCAGGTTTGGTTCTTTTATGACCTTCAGATAATTGAATACTAGTACAAAATTCACAGGGTTGTAAAAAAATCGTAAAAGTGCTGTTCAATATGTTTAGGAAACACTGAAAGAATGACGGGAGTTTATGTACGAGCTAAGGTGCACGTTGAATAAGGACCTATGGTAACAGCTAGAAAATGATAAAGCTATAGAAGTTCAAAGAAACCTCAATGAAAATAGGACTCCTACTGTACAAGCATGAAATAAGAGGCATTGGGTCCAAAGAGTTCACAGTTGAAATACCCAAGACAAAAGATGAGGAGGACATTATTCTCATTTCACTAAAAGGGATAAAATCATATAAACAATAGAGACTTCCTTGAGGTCTCCAGGAAGCTTGCAGAAGCTGAAGACCAACCTCCCAGATCATAGGCTCATGTCTAATCTACAAGGCATTGGTAATTAATCTTAGTTTTGGATGTATCTCTTTGCTATATTTTTTTGTCCTGTGATATTGTCTTGTAGAAATGAAGTTTTTTAGGCAAAGATTCCTGCTGATGGTAAAGGGACAATTTCAAGTGCACTAGCAATGCTCTCGAGTGGTTACACGGTAAAGGACCAGCTTGCTCATACTCTGCATATCGTATTGACAGTGTTAAAATATTCTTATATGTTTGGATAGGGTTTAAACAGTGTGTTTTGTGCCACAAAACAAATCGGAAAAGAGGCAAAGACTCGCTTTACTAAGTCTGAGGGATGAGTGCCCTGCTCACAGGCCATTTGAAAACCTACAGGAGCACCCAGCAGAGGCTGCACACGTGGAAGCCCCAGCACCCATCCTGAAGGTTTTCGGAAGGGGCCAAGGGAGCCGTATGGTAGCCAGGATGCTCTATGCTGCTCTTCATCCCCTCATGAATTGTGACACAACAGGTTGGTGAGTTGGTGTAAAAGCACATTCATTCCCTGATGTCACGTTTCCAAGGTCTAGCTGGAAGGAGGAGACTTGGGACTCACTTCACTCCTGCCTGCTCCTTCTTCTTCAAAAATTTGCATTTGTTTGGCCATGTACCTTCTGCATGGCCATGCTTGGCAGGGCAGAGTTATGATATACACCGTATCAACTTCTTCTGCCTGACAGACATTCGCACAAGCTCCTTTCATCTCCACTGTGGGAAATGCTAAGGATGGAGAGTGATATGCCACTACAGTTCTGAAATGTCTCTATCAAGTTTCCACATTAGCCTGCTTTCACCACTTCTTTTCCCTTGCCTTCTGAGTTTAAGTAGCTGCCAATGAAATCTCAGAAAGGTCTCATTAGATTTGAAGCTCCTGTCAGACAGAGCTGGAGGAAAATTTATCATGTGAGCTTCATATATGAGATTTGAGAAACTTGTTTCTGTCCATCCAAATCACATTCAGGTTCTGCGAAGTGAACAGTAATTAATCAAAGGCAGTGCTATAGGAAATAAAAAATTCTGATGCACGAGCGTAACTAGCAACTCCTCACGCAACACTCTCCCTTTAGCAGTTGACCACCCAGTTCAGCACGATTAGTGTAAGCAACATCTGTTCCCGTGTCACTGTGGCTTCCCTGAGCAGAAAGGTACTTTGTGTGCCTTATAGCTGCCACATGGCTGACATTGTCATTCCATAACCTTATGGCCCTGCTCTTGCGCCCTGTGCCCCTAAACCTTGGCTCTTGCATGCTTCTCTGCCTTCCCCCCTAACGCCGTAACAGCTGAACAGCACAAATGCCCAGCAGCAACTGGGATTCCTAAGCAAAAGCAGTAATAAAATAACATACCTCCAAGATGAAGGAGACGTGCAGGTTTCTGAATGCTTGAGTGACAGTTTTTAGTCTACACGATAGACAGAATTTGATCTTTTACGAAGAATTACTTTGAGTCAGTTAAATAGAGGAGGTTAATCAGGAAAATATTTAAGAAGATGCTCCTGTCACCAGGACTGATGATCTAGGTCCACGTCCAGTCTAGCTGCAGAATTTCTGTGAAGTGCTGAAACACTGCAGCCCAGCTTCTTGAAGGTATTTGAAAACTACTGAAATCCGGCTGCTTTTCAGACAGAACAGGAAAAAAGCTTTTCACCAAGTGTGTCATTGTTCAAAACAGAGCAAAGGATTGCATTGAATCAGAAATTACCAGGCTGCAGTACACATATTAATCTTTGTATCTGAAATACCTCCAAGTAGTACCCAGCAACTACTCTGGGTTGTCTCTGTGCCGTGTATTCACAACCTGTGGCACACAAATGAAAGCTTGTGGACCCCAGCATTAAATACAGCTTCCTTGTGCAAAGAGAATTAAACACCTAAATATCGTTAAAGACCTACGCTTTGCTATCCTACTTTTAAAATAGGGATTATTTTATAACATTTCTGCCAGTTACTATAATATAAACTTCTAGAAAAAAGGAGTGTTTGATACGCTGCTGTGCTGTGTTCAGTGCATATTATGGTGGGTCTTGATTTTGACTGGGGCTTGATCACTACTGTAATACAAACAAATAATAATAATAGCTTAAGGATATCAAACAGAGAAGGAGGACAGAATGCCTTTTATACTTACAAAAAGATGATGTCAATTGATCTAGATTTCAGAAAGCAGTAGAAGAGAAGACAAGTGTAACTTGTTATTGTTAAAAGGTAGAAATCTGTTAGCCTTTGATTTATTCGCAACGCTGTTTAGCACACTGTTAAGTACAAAAAGAGTCAGAAGAACATAATATACCAGTGTAGTTGCTAATATTCTTTAGAAAGAGCTAGTGAGGAACAAAGAGAAAAGGCAGGAGAGGATTTTATCTAATACATTTCTTTGCTCAGTCTCAAGCAATGTTCTATCTAATGCAATGCTTTTCTCCCTGGTTAATCAGAACAGGGTTCAGACGAAATCAAATAATTTGCAGATGAATTGCTAATATGTCCTGTCATGCATGGCCTTCTAACAGCATGTCTTTCTAGCCTGTTGAAATACTTACATCATATGGAGAGACCTGAAAAGTTTGAACATTTTGGTTCACTGCCAAGAAAAATTATTTATCAATGGCACATACTGTGCTGATATATACCACAAGAACAGATTTTTAACTAGGAACGAACATTAGGACAAGACCCTTTCCCTTCCTTTAGTGCTTTAAGACAGACTGGGATGCTGTGCTCTCTTCTCCAGAACCTCCGGGAAGAAGCCTCAAATCACAGAATCACAGAATCTTCATGGTTGGAAAGGACCCTTAAGATCATCAAGTCCAACCAAACAACCTACAGTTTCTGCCCTTCAGAGCATGCCCTGAAGTGCCACATCTAGAGGTTTCTTAAATCCCTCTAGGGATGGTGACTCAACGCCCTCCCTGGGCAGGCTGTTCCAGTGCCTGACCACTCTTTCAGTAAAGTAATTCTTCCTAATATCTAACCTAAACCTCCCCTGCCACAGCTTCACACCATTTCCTCTGGTCCTGTCATTATTCACCTGGGAGAAGAGGCCAACACCCACCTCTCTCCACCCTCCTTTCAGGGAGCTGTAGAGGGCAATGAGGTCTCCCCTCAGCCTCCTCTTCTCCAAGCTAAACATGCCCAGCTCCCTCAGCCTCTCCTCATATGCCCTGGTCTCCAGACCCCTCACCAGCCTGGTCACTCTCCTCTGGACACGCTCCAGCACTTCAATGTCCCTCTTGTACAGAGGGGCCCAGAACTGAACACAGCACTCGAGGTGAGGCCTCACTGGTGCTGAGTACAGAGGCACCACGACTTCCCTGCTTCTGCTGGCCACGCTATTCCTGATAGAAACCAGAATGCTGCTGGCCTTCTTGGCCCCCTGGGCACACTGCTGGCTCATGTTAAGCTGGCCGTCCACCAGCACCCCCAGGTCCTTTTCTGCTGGGCAGCTTTCCAGCCACTCTTCCCCAAGCCTGTAGAGCTGCTTGGGGTTGTTGTGCCCGAAATGCAGGACCGGGCACTTGGCCTTATTAAACCTCATACAGTTGGCCTTGGCCCATCGATCCAGCCTGTCCAGGTCCCTCTGTAGAGCCTTCCTACCCTCCAGCAGATCAACACTCCCGCCTAGTTTGGTGTCATCTGCAAACTTACTGAGGGTGCACTCAATCCCCTCATACAGATCATTGACACAGATATTAAACAAAACTGGTCCCAAAACTGAGCCCTGAAGGACACCACTGATGACCGGCCGCCAAGAGGATTTCACCCCATTAATCACAACTCTCTGGGCACGGCCATCCAGCCAGTTTTTAACCCAGTGAAGAGTACACTTGTCTATGCCATGATTCGCCAGCTTCTCCAGGAGAATGCTGTGGGGGACGGTGTCAAAGGCCTTACCAAAATCCAGATAGACATCGTCCACAGCCTTCCCCGCATCCAGAAGGTGGGTCACGTGGTCATAGAAAGAGATCAGGTTGGTTAAGCAGGACCTCCCCTTCCTAAACCCATGCTGGCTGGCCCTGATCCCTTGGCTGCCCTGCACTTGCCGTGAGAGCTCGCTCAAGATGACCCTCTCCATGATCTTTCCTGGTACCGAGGTCAGGCTGACAGGCCTGTAGTTCCCCAGATCCACCTTCCGACGCTTCTTGTAGATGGGCGTCACATTAGCCACCCTCCAGTCATCTGGCACCTGCCCTGTTGACCAGGATTGCTGATAAACGATGGAGAGAGGCTTGGTGATCTCTCCCACTGGCTCCCTGAGTACTTTTGGGTGAATCCCATCCGGCCCCATAGACTTATGTGCGTCTAGGTGCAGAAGCAGATCATTGACTACTTCTTCCTGGCTTATGGGTGGATTGTGCTGCTCTCCATCCTTGTCTTCCAGCTCAGGAGGCTGAATCCCCTGCAGATAGCTGGTCTGATTGTTGAAGACGGAGGCAAAGAAGGCATTAAGTATCTCAGCCTTCTCCTCGTCCTTTGTTGCAACTTTCCCCTCAGCATCCAGTAAGGGATGGAAATTCTCCCTGGATTTCTTTTTGTTGATGTATTTATAAAAGCTTTTTTTGTTGTCCTTAATGTTAGCGACCAAATCCATCTTCACTAGTGGCCAAATCCATCTTCGCTACTAATGTGGCTCAATTAAACACAGTACTGGGGTGCTTATAGGATTCGAAGTCATTAATCTCACAAGGCTCCTGAGAAGTAGCGCCATGCTGTTCTCTCATTTTATGGATGGAGCACTGAGGTGCTGGTGTGTAGGTGGCTGTAGATGGTAGGATGTGCTGGCATGCCTGGAAGGGCAAGTGTTGATTGACTGGGCATACTATGTCATAGCCCTTCTCCATAAAATGCATTCCCATGTATTTAACAAAAAGTGCCAGTTTTGCTGGAGGACAGCCGCTGACTCTGAAAACCCTTAACTGGCTCAGCACATTTGCAGTAGTCATCTATTCCTCAAAGTAATTTCTGGAGTAAATACTTGCTCATCACATTAGGCTCCAGTTTCAAGAATGATCTTTTTCTCCATTGCTTCTGCAGGGAATAGTGTGTCATGAAAAAGGCTTTGTTCCCTTTGGCAGTCAAGCTAACGCCATCAAAGAAGCTCAGGGAGAGGGAGCTCAAAGTTGTCATTAGAATTTCAGGCGGATCTTGCTTGGGCTGCGGAGGATTGCTATCATTACAACTTGGTACGCTCCAAAGGTCAGTCAGATCAAAAGCTCTGCACAGCAGCCAATTAATATATTGTTTAATATCAGGGAAAATAGGAAAAAAAAGAAATACAATTAAAATTTCAATAAAGAAAATGCAAGTGACTGCAATGTAGCCTACAAGTGCCACCCAGGAGGGCTGGGATAATTTGCTATGATAGGATTAATTTACACTCCTCTTGCTTTTGGGGGGTTTAAGTCTTCAACTTTAATATTTCTTTGGTGCATTATCTGCATTTGCATTTATCATTGGCTCGTACAATGGAATTTTCACAGGACTTGACATTTTGAAGTCCTAACTTAGGGCTTGGTCCAACTGCCTTTGAAGTCAACAAGAAGATTGCCACTAAGTTCAATGAGAAGTTGGATCAGGCTCCATAATCACTATGGACTCATTATAATCTCACAGCTGGTAACAACCGTTTAGAAGTGTAGTATAAAAACTGTGATACTGCCAGGATGAGTTCACTGAGAAGCACAATCCCTTCAAGTCTAATGTAAGTTGAACAATTTAAACAGATTTTGGAATTATCTGCTCTCTTTGCACACTAACATCTGACGACTCTTTCTGAAATTTACTGAGAAGGCAAAGAGCCTCTATATTTGCACTATGAGCTGCCTAAATCCTTTAATATGCCTTTGTTTCTTTAACTCCAAATCAAAGCAAGAACGAATTTTTCCTCTATCTCTCTGTTGCCACAGAAAACAGTTTTCATCAAAATGGTTGCTTTTCCAGTGCTTTGCTAAAATGGCTGCTGCCAGGACTAGGTCTAGGAACATGGCAATCACAAAAGCTAACCCCTTTCCCATTACATTTCACAGTTTGCATACAGGCAGCAGCGCTGCGTTCTTGCTGTGTGAATGCTCAGATTGCTGTGATGAACAAATTGAGGGCTGATCCCTTTGAAATGAATCGAGGCTTTCCAATAGTTTTGCAAGAAGAGACTGTCGGAGCTCAGGGTATGATTATAAACTAGAAAGGGAACATTTCTGCTGGGATCGAGGGGTCCCCAGGGTTCAGGTGAGGTTCTGGCAGGCCGGCCAACACAGGTTTAGAGTAACCTAAATGGGATGTATGTTGCTCTTGTGCAATCACTCTCCTTTCTGTCCTTCAAGTATACTCGCAAGTGTCAGTGCAAAGAGGTCTTAAAGCTGAACGGGGAGAAAAGCTTAAGGTGGAAGAAGGTGGGCTCGCAAGTGCCTAGGTGACTCGCAGACTGCACATTTACCCATGCAGGAAAATGACGCATGCTTGAAACGATGTTCCTTTTTGTGCGTGTCGTTCAGGATTTGTCCTTTCAGAGAGTATCCTAAAATCCTTACAAAACCCCAAACTGCTTCCAGAACTGCTGTTTCCTCCTAAAACAGGAGATTTCCCAGAAGAACACATCTCCTTCTTCGGACCAGATGCAAGGGAAGCTACTTTGAATGTCAGTGTGGTTACTTTTCATGGGTGAGGAAAAAGGCAGCAACTTCCCTTCCACAGAGTGTGCCTGGTAGAAGTGTGTGTTAGACCCTGGGTTGCCAGAGAAGACCTGCAGGTAGCAGGTGCTGCAATGACAAAGCACCTCGCATTGCCATTATCACGTGCCAGTTCTGCTTCTAATGAAGTCCTCAAATGTTGTTGGTGTCAGAGCTGCAAGGAAAATGTCAAAGGATGGTTTTCATTGATTTTTGGCACTTCTTTGTAGAACAGCAGGGGTTCAGGACACAACCCAAAGAACCCATCGAGTTTGCTCATAGTATTATAATTATCCTTACCCTATTGTTTTTTGCCTTTTTTCTTCTTTTTATTACTTTTTTTTCTGCTGTCCCGTAAACCAGATCACCTCCCATGCCGATGGTAAATAAGGCCTATATGGCGTAGACCTTGGTTTCCTATATTGGCTTCCCTTCAGGACTGAAATATATGAAGCTTCAGGACCCATACATACTCGCACACAAATACACATAGAGAAAGACAGAATAATCCTCCGTATCATGCTGCAGTAGTAATCTAGCTTAATGCAATCTTGGAGGGTCGGCTAAGCCAGTGAACCATTTCTACTTCACTGATGTGGTTTCTGTGAGGCACAGAGCCCCGGGAGAGAACGATTTCCTTGTTATGTAGCAGTCCATCCATTACTTTGTATATTGAACCAATCAATTGACTTGTTTATGACATGCTTAATGTTTGGGGAATCCGAACTTCTGATTCACTTCAAGTCCTTTTAATTACAGTATATTCCTTGAAAACAGATGGTTTTAATATTCAACTTGAGCGTTTTATAAGCCATGCAAATATTTTATTTGTGGTATTTTTCTAGTGCTCACAGCCAAAACATGCTAGTCAATTTTTCAGAACACTATTTTATCTCACTGAAACCTAGGGAAATTCATCTTCCCAAAAGTTGCTTTTTCCTTTGCAGACTATACATTTTACTTTACCATAAATTTTATGCTGTATCATATCTTCTTGAGTTTTCTCCACTACAGAAATGAAGGTACAATAAAAATACATAAATAAATCTTTGGTCCTTTGGACTAAATGAAGGAGTGAGGTCATTTGGCAGCATTTTATGTTGAAGATTTTTTTTTTGTCATTGTACATCTAGGTTAGCTGTGGAAAGGCTGGAAATCCTAGAATAAAGCTTTTCTACTCATGTGCTACATTTTGAAGAAGTGAACCCACGGCAGTTTGCAGGGAGGTGCTGGCTTAAGGAAACCAGTTAAAGAAACAAAACTGAGCAGCACAGAATTGCAAGCATGGGTGCACAGCTAGGTATCTGAAATTTGATCGCGAATCATCTTTTCTCTGTTACATTCCCACAGATAAACTCTAAAAATAAAGATAAGCATAATGATAATCATGCCAGAGGAACAGGGATTGGCAAGAAAGGGCCACTCAGAGGCTGGTAGAGGAAAGGAAAGAAATCCACCCCCCAACCTGCAAACCCCAGACTCTCAGACGCACAACACTGGTATGTCTACCAGTACATGGTAAGCTTACCATTGCTCCTAGCTCTTTCTAATGTTTCACAGTGGATGCATAGTTTCCACCAAAACAGAAAACAAACCTGAAAGTCCCTTTTGAAGCAAATGCCTGTACTATAAACGGTGCTGAATGCAGAATTTATGTAACAGGGAAGAAAAGAAAGAATGATCATTAAAGTTTTCCATTTACAGAAACAAAAGCATGGAAATACGCTAAAATATGTATTTCTTAATGTGTATATCCTGAAAAGCTTGGAGCTCTTTTGTTGGAGCGCTGTTTTCCTGAGGCCTGGTTATGTCTCCCTGATTCTCAGGGCCAGGCTGCACTTAGTTGTGCTTATCCACTCAAAAATATAACGGATATTCCTCAGCAGTCAGTGGTAGTCCTGACCTTCTTCCATTGCTCTCCCTCCCATCTCCCCCAGGCATGCAACGGGTCTCTCAGCCCATTTTTCCGTTTCTTAGTTTGCAAGATAACTATTATTCCCGGCTGAACTCCTTTCCCACTGGGCTGCAGCAGACCCTTGCAAAGGTGCCAGCTGCAAGGGAAAGGGTTGTGCTTAACCTCACTGCCTTGCTGTAATCAACAGAGAAGTCAATAACAAAGCTCTTTATCTCCCTCCCTTCAGCAAACAATCCACCCCCAAAGCCATGGGCAACTTTTTTCTGAACACTACTGCATTCACCAACGTCTTCCAGTGATGGGTTGCACAGCACTGGATGCTATTTCTCTTTTCACAGAGATGTCTTCCTGGGTTGAACGTGGAGCAGAATTGCTTTCTCTTTTTCTTTAGTATCTCATATTCAGCCAAAATTAGACTTGCTTTTCTGATTAAAAATATATTGCAAAAATGCTACCTAATTTGGTGTTTGTTTCATCTCCTGGTCTTTTAAATATCATTGATTTCTGCACTTTACTTTCTTGGTGAATAGCATACACATGCACGCACGTATAAACAGACACTAACTGGTGTTTGCAAGTTGTATCTCCTTTTCCTGGATGGTCTGATTCTTCCAGTTCAGGCATTAGCACTTAGGTACGTGCTGAAATGCTTTCCTGATTCAGAGCCTGAGTGTTTAACAACGTGAGGTAAAATGGACGGACATTTTAATGTTTCCTCTTGTATGTGAAATACTCTTTCATCTCTGCATATTAGGAACATATTTTTGGGACCGTTCTGAAATAATGCTCTCTTGTTTAAGCCCAGAGCAGAAACACACATCCTGAATCACCCAGTGTGCTTTTCATTTGGGGATGGAGGAGCGGGCACTGAGGACGCTTTTGAAGCGGTTTTGTATGGTTGTGGGTGCTCGATATGCATGATTGCACCCACAGCTCAGCGTGCACACAGTCGGCACCAAGGACACATTTCAGAAGAGCACGAGTGAGGTTTTGCTCCCTCATCCCGAGCGCCTCCGTCCTTGCTTGAGAGAGGAGAATGTCATTTCTCAGAAGAAACTCCCAAGAAGGTCGTCGAGCTCAAATTTGTCTGACTGATGATTTTTCTTCTCCTCCATCTTTATAGCTCTACAGGAACAACCTCACACACTGTTGCTGGGATCTTGCCAGTGAGGTTTTTTTAAAGTTTGTTTTTATGATTTGGCTAAATTTCCGCCAAAAAAAAAAATAAATTTTTTTTTTTTGAAAAAAGGAACCTGCTAAGTCATTGCTCAGCACTCCATGAGTCTACAACAAAATTGTAAGCAATAAAAACAGATTGCACCCATTCCTACCGTTAAACACCATGAAAGAAACAAGAGCATTTACAGTATGCTGAAAGGAAAATGCCTTCTCCCACCCATAATAAAATGTGTGAGTTCAGGGTCACTTCCTAATAGGTGTTATTTCCTCTATTTTAATAAAGGTATTTTAACACCTGTATTCCATGCCAGACAGTATTGTCATTTTTTCCACTGATTGGCTTAACCAAATGCTGGAGGGGGGGCAGGAGCACTCTTCAAACATCGCTGCTTCACGCCAAACACAACTAATGTGCAGGAGGAGGAAGCCAGAGAAAGCAGCAACCGCCCCTAATTACAGCCAGACGACTTCCAGTCCAGCGAGGAACGGGGAGGCTTTCAGGATGGAAAAAGGTCAGGAAGCCCATCTAGGTCAGCCAGTCTCTGGCTTTGAATTGGCACTTGTGCTACCCTTACCCACCCCCACAGCCTCGCACACAGACTATTTTTGTTCTCCAAATAGTTGCCCAATGTGTGCTGAAAACTATTTATACTCGTTGGGACCGCTTCTGTCCTTAGTGCTTTTCTCCATACAGAGGGGTGACCTTTGCTAAGTTAAAGACCCAACGTTCTGTCTATGGGGAGCTCACTGGCTCCTACAGAAGTCAGCGAGAGGCTTTGAAAAAAAACCGAAGCTCTTATTGCAGGAGAATTTTATATTTCCATGGATCATTTTTTCTCTTTGCTGGAGTATTTTCTTCATAAAATGTCATTGCATCCTCCTTTCACTGGATGAGGAGCATAACAGGAAAGTTTATGTAAAGCAGAGATACTACACTCCTGTCACCCAGTTTTTTGGGCAGATCTCACAAGCTGGAGTATCCTGGGTTCTGTGTGAACGATTTCCTCAACGCCAGCCCATTTTGCATCCGTACTGATTTCCACACTGAATCTTGGATCCAGCTGGGCTGGGAACACGAAACCAACCAAATGGAGGCATGAATTTCTTATGGATTTGTCAAAAGACAACCAGAAGACCTGTGGTCACATGAAGCAGAGCACAGGCTCGCTCGAATAGTTTATGAAGCCTTAGCGGTTCTTGCAGCTTCACTCTTCGTTGCTGTAACAGAAGAAGAAACTACATATGTTTCCTGTGATTTGGGGTTTGGCAGCAAATGCACTACACAGGACGATGAATGTATGTAGCCTTTGTATATATTTTAAGCATTTGCTTGGAACTGGAAGGTCATTTTGCTGAGGCAAATTACAAATGTTCTGGGAGAAAAAAAGTAAGAACACTCTGTCAGATTTCTTAGCAAACTGCACCGTAAGTGCACTTTTTTTTTTTTTTTGCATGTTTCCTGTGTTTGACAACCAGAATGCAAAACTCCACTGCATCAGTATGACTGAAGGCCAGAGATCAAACAATAATTATCCATGACGTTGCAAAGGCATAAAAAATGCTCCCTGACCATTGCAATAAGCCACAGTGCACAGGCGACTTTGCTAAACTCAAGCACTCACCTCTAATAACTCTTCTGCACAGATGTAATTCATGTGAGCTTTTGTTCCACGTGACCGTGGGTTAGAGGATGGTGGCCAAAAAATGTCATTAGTGCAACCACAGTTTATTAGTCATATATGACTGGGCTTGTTGCAGGAATATTACTGGGAAGAACTCCACAACCTGCACCATGCCCAAGGTCAGACCAGTTGACCATAATGGTCTATCCTGGTTTTAAAATATATCAATTAATGTTCTTTCAGTACTTAGGCAATAGGCATAGCAATAGCCAAACTGACAAAGGCTAGCATTACATTCACAGCAGCACCAGAACTAGTTTTAGTACAAAACAGTACATAAATCAAATATATATATATATAAAAATATATATAAATATAAATACAAGAGGTAAGGGTCCAAAAGGCTTGTGGTGAGTTTGATACTAGCACTTCTCTCTCCCATTATAAAAAGCTCTGGACGGAAGGCAAAAATATTTTAAGCATCAAAGAGACTGATGAATAGGGATGCCAGGATATTCAAATACACTCAGAGACAGTATTGTCAGGAGTTGTTTTCCGAGCTATGATACTAAAGATAGTAGGAACCAGCAAAGAAAAGAACACTGTAAAAATGCAAATCTGCTAAATGTTGAATCTATTAATCCATAGCACACTTTCTTCTGAATCATACTTACTCAGATGTAGAGGCAACAAAAAGTATTTATAATATTTGCATAATTTCAAACACCCAGTTCATAAATTATTTATTGGTTGTGGTCAAATGAATGTTAGCGCTTTCATAATTATCTTTTGTGTGAAAGGTTGCACAGTTTACAGAGACATTTCAATGGCAACTGAAGATCTGTGAGTTCCTTTAATATTATAGAGAAGAAATGGCAGCTAATTGTAGAGTTGCTACACATTTGCTCTTGAAAAGTGGCAAAGCTAAAAGGATTACATTTAATTTGAATTTATTTTTAAAAGAATACTTACTTTTATGTAGAGTCCTAGTAACTCACATAGGGTCTCTGTGCTGGGGATTCAGGAACAGCCAAAAAAGGAGAATAATCTTGCAAGAGTGATTTTTTTTAACATTACAGACCTGCTGGAAGTTTTTCAGTGAAAAGAGGCCATATGTTTGTCATGTTCTGCAACGTTATCCATTATTTAGGCTGAATTCTGAATAAGTGAAATATTTTCTACAAGAGGACTATGAGTGAGCAGTCTTTGAGCACCCTCAGGAATAGTGGGGCCCCTTTTCCTTGCAGGGTGGGTAGACTTGGCATAAGAGAAGGGATGGAGAAGCACGTCAGAGCATACCCGAGCAGAGAAATGGGTAACTGCTAATGGGCACGGGGCAGAGGGCACAGAGCTGGTGGGTGCCTCTAAAGCTGCTGTTGGGATCTAGTGCCTCACAGATATAAATGGACTGGTCACACTTTGTTACTGCTAATTGTTCATTTAGGTGAATGTGCACATACTAAAACCAGCTGATGCTTTTAAACACAATTCTAATTACGAACATATAATAAAGGTGTAAATTTTAGAGACTTACTTTCTTGTTTTCCTTTCATTGGGTGCTGAGACTTTGATTTAATCCAATGTGCCAAATGTTGAAATTGTTGATGGGTACCTTAATCTCCCTCTTATTCTGAAAGGAAGAAAGATAAAAAAAGACAGAATTTCCTGAAATTTGCTAGCAACATGGGATTAAAGTGGTTAATTTAATACTCTAAAGAATAACAATCATACTAAGAAAGGCTATTTCTGTTATAATATGGGAGAAGACCTCATAGTGTGTAAAGAAATCATAAATGAGGAGGAGGTAGAAATGAGCTTTACCTTCACAATACAGTAAATGGAAATATACAGCTCAAGTCACCATACATGTCTAACGAACAGGTGACAATAAAGTCCAGGTACCACGCTTTCATTAAAAACACTGGTCAAATCCTACATAACCCATCACACCACTGCAAGTGAAAGAGGAAGGACAGAACCTGACGATCGAGAGCCTTCCAGCCTGAAACTCATCCCAACTCTGATTTTGGCTAGTTCACAGAAGTCCATGGGAATAAGACTCTAGTTCTGCTGTCTTTTGGAATAATACATCCAGATGCCAGTGAGCCTTCACAGAAAATGGCCTGGGAGTCAACATACAAGCATAAAATATAAGGTAGAAGAGAAATTTGAATTAGGTGTATGAATTCCTGTATGTAGACAGGGAATATGCTTTCCCACTTCAGTTTTTATGGAGAATACATCAGATTTGTAGAGCTGACTCATAACGTCATGTGCCGTGGTAAGTTAGACACAGTTAACTCATGCAATAAGAGCCAGCATATAACACGTTGAGTTTATTCTAAGAGGCAAACTCTGCTTGTAGTTAGATGGTATATTTTTTTAAAAAAAATATTTAATAAGATTACGTAAAGTTCTTGGTTAAAGAGCTTGGCTTCTTTGAAAAAGTTCAAAATCCACATATAATTTCTTGGAAACAATTCAAAATACTTTGCAAATACATTTAGTATCAGAATACATATGCCATGTGTCCTTTTATATGCAATAGATTTTATGTATTTTACACCAAATTATACAATTAATTTGGACACATTTGGCGGGAAATAAGTTTTTGTATGTATCGGAATTGATTGAGTAATGCAATGAGTGTGGCAGCCGAGTCAGACCTTTGTAAATGAATTAGGAAAGTTCCCTCTACTTTCCTCCAGGAGAAAGAAAAGTTGTTTAATATTTTATGAGTGTGAGTGTTTTAAACAGTTCGGAATGGTAAAACCACTCGTCAGAGGCTGTGTGAACATTGTGGTGCATCACAGCAATGCATTTGCTGTCAAAAGGGAATTGAACAGAAGTTTTTCTTTGCTACCACTTGCTCTTAAGAGCATTATGAGTCATGCAACTGGCTTAACCGGATTTGTAAATCTTCATGGATGGAGAGATTCTGGAACATTTATTTAAACTCATAACATCAATATGTGCATCTCTTGTATTTGGGAAGCCTTGTGAACTAGGAGACACTACAAGATTTGGAGAAAGGTCTTTTTCTTCTCTTTTCCCCAGCTGAAAATGTCAGGGATGGAGTGAACAGAAGTCAACAGTTTTCCATTCCTGAAAACTTCTCTCCAAAGGGAAATCCGCTGGCATCTGGGAGAAAGGCATCTTGGTGAGGACATGGAGAGAGAAAGAGAGAACACAGCTGGAAAAACGCTGTGGTATCAGCTGAATCCTGCTTAAGATTTAATTTTCACCAGTGATTGAACAGGATGTTCTGAATAATGGAGAAAATAAAACGAATCACCTAGGCCCAAGAGATGGAAAATAATTTCCTATGGAAAAAAAAAGATTATATTATTCAAAATTTCCTTTTATTGAGTCATTTTACTCAATGGGCGGAAATAAAACTCATGAATAAGGAGGAACAATGGGAGATGTTAAGTACAATCAGTGTGGAGGGGATTCGGATATGGAGAAGCCAAGGAAGGAAATACTGCAGTCCTAAATAGCCACCGAATACTCTGTTCTCTGGATTGTTTGAGAAAACAATCAGAATGACCATCTGCATATTTCCTTGTTGACATTCATTTAAAGCCACTGGAATTTTAAAAATTAAAACAGAAAAATGGTTATTTTAGAGTTTTCTAGATTTTTTAGTTTTTTTGAGGAAATAACGTGTCCTGTCTTTTAGAGCAGAATAAAAATTTTCTAAGAATGAGCAAAACTTTAACATGGAAAAAAAAAATAAATCTCTGCCCATAAGTACTTTCAAAATGTTTTTCGTGTTTGTCCAAATATCTTGGAATGAAACCTAGAAATGTTGCTCAGCTTCATTCTCCACTGCCGTGCAAATGCTACCACCCGTCTTTACTTGGCATTTTCCCAACAAAAGACACATACTCCTCTGAACACATTTGACTGAAAATGAAGAGGAAGCTGTAGTTCAAAGCTAATTACATCTCGCTAGATCTTCTTTTCTCAGTCATTCATTTCTGCTCACACATGCTACTGCTTAGCAGTCCGCACTGTTCTCGGCCTTCAGCAGAACCATCCTCATCTCTTCCTGCCGTTAGCTCACACCATAAAAATACACACAAGCAGAAAACAGCAATTAACAACTTTAAGCTTTCTTTACTGCACAAATCAATCAATAATGGCTGGCATGACTGGCAGCACAAAGTATGTTCTTCATTCCAGCCTTTGAAATGAAAACTATTTTCTTCAGAAACTTCCAGCTTTAGGGGGGTAGATTAGAGAGGCCAAACAGATTAAAGAGTGCAAAAGTCTAATCCAGACACAATGTACGACAACGTAATATGCTTCCTCCAGACTGGTCCAGATTGGTTTATGTGGTTTATATGGCAGTCACGAATACTGTAGCCCTGGAAGAAAAGCATGCCTTTGTGGGTGATTGCACTTTTCTGTTGTGCTTTGAAAGCTGCATTGACTTAGGTTCCATCAAACCACACCATCTTCTAAGTCCTGAATAACACGGTACCATTGTATGTCATTCAGTGACTACCCACATCACAGTCGCCATGTGGGAGAGTTATCCTTGGTCAGTAACCCCTCCAGTCCCTATCAATGGTTTAAAGTTAAGGCTTAAGTTGTATTCAAAAGCTGCCCAAAACGTGGCGTGCAATATGGGCACATGTGAGCATGTGATTTCATGTGTGCACGTCATGCGTGCACATTTAACGTGTTCACATTTCGTGCGTGCTATATTGCCATGGCTTTGATCCTCACGCAATCAGGAATCACAATGCCACATCAGTGTGGATGCTGTGCTTATAAATTCACAGAGTTTTTTCACTGTTTTTAGTTTCTCCCCTTGTTTGTAAGAACCAAAGGCTGGTGGAGTCCCACATCAAATAGCATCCTCCTGAAACACAATGTTGTAATACAAGTGGGACAGGAATATCTGATATTTGAACAGCACTTCAAAGATGCACACTTTTGGGCATTACAGTTATTCACCAAAAGAAGTATTTGATGAAGATGGGAAAATGAGGAAAGCTGAATGTGGAATTAGAAGGGCGTGAATTATTACCGATATATCTACACTTGTCTTTCCCCTGTTTTAATGGGTTTGGGTTCAAGTCCTCTGTTAAGTAAGAGAGAAGAGGGATGAATATGAGTAAAGGTGCACTCATCTGCATATCAGATCAATTGCAGGAAAATCGTTTTCATTCTTACAATGAATTTTTTTCCATAAATCTCCATTTTCTTCTAATTCCTTAAGTCCACTGAGATATTGCTTTAATTATTCTGCCCTTGGCCATTACTGATCCATTAAACAGTGCCTAACCAGTTTTAAAGATGATATAAGCTTGTGGCTTCTTAAGTAGGATATACTACAGACTGATCCAAAAGTCAATGAAGCCCAAGAGAAAGACTCCCATTGCCTTCAGTGAAGGTTGAATGGGGCACTTAACGGGAAATAAAAGCTGAACTGGAAATCCTCACACTGTGATCCTCACACTGTGCTATGGTTTCTAGGCTCTAATTAAGCAATCAAATTACAGATTGTAAGAATACCCCTGTGAGATCAGGGAACTCTTTACAGTAGCCAGCCCTTAACCTTCACCTTCTGCTTTGGTAGAAAAAGATGCATTATGAGACCCTCTGAGCCCACTGAGGGCAGAGGTGAACAGCAAAATAGGTTCAGAGAACCAGCACCTGGCAACCAACTCCACTACAACAACCCTGCTCGTGACAGACCTTTGCCATGTTCTTCACTGAACCTGTTTTATAGTGACTTACGTTTTCACGGCAAAATATTTTGAGCCAACAGTTTCATGCAGTTGAACAGCAATCCACCTGTTGGCCATGAACGTTTATTCTTGGTGGACCAAACCTGTCTTCCCATCACAGCCTGTTATAGCACCTCTTCTGTGTATGTCAAAACCTGAAAATAGTGTGACCTAAAATACCGATGGTCCAGCAGCCTCAGAAGACTGTTTAGTGCTAAACAGCTTGTTTTCTTATGCAATACAAAATAAGTCTTTACTCATATTTGCTCACTTGCCACTTTAATTCAGACTCTTACTTCAAATGCACCTTTCCGGTTCTCCTGGCTTCTTTGCTGATACATGTATTACCCTGTGGTTCAGGCAAAATTCCTGAGTATTTGAAACAAGAGAATATATTTTTATGTGCTGCTTCTAATTTTTGTATGGGCTACATTTCTTGCTCATTTTGGAGTGTCATTACTGGCTTTTGAGGTGTCGGTGTGGCATAAACATACTGAGAGTGATGAGCATCCAAGATGCCATTATCTTACTTTAGATCTACTTTAGATGACTCTTTTTTTCCTTCCTGTGTCCCAAAGGCAGTTGGACTCCCCGCTTGCTCTGGGCTAGGTAGGAACTGTATTTTTGACTCTAGAGAAATAAGAAGAGAGAAAGCTGTAAGCAGTGAATGCGGGGAAATGAACATGTTGTTTCTTTTTGTGAATGCACATAGCTGGAGTCTTTTAACTGAAATGACCCCCAAAAAGAAAAGGATGAAAAACTGCTTTTATCGAAGCTGAATAGCTCAGCCCTTCAAAAGCTAATGGTCTGACTGGCCTGAGTATAATTTTTAGCACTGCCGTGTTTGTATAAGGATGCAGGTACTAAGTGTGCATTTGGGTATATGCACGTCTTCTGCTACTCGCTTCTCCACCAGCATCTACCCAGCTCCAGCCCCAGTTGTCATCTAACTAGAGGTGCTGTGATGCCCTTTGTCATGGGGAGGGATACAAAAGTACGTCCACAAGAAGAAAGAATACCACCGCAGATCACGCTAACATCCCCAAGCTCGCCTGCTTGAGTTAACAGAAGCGTAGCCATGGCAACATGGATCTCTCTTTAAATTTGCCATCTGAGGATTTACCCAGCATCTCAGGGAAGCTTTGAAGCTGGTCGTCATGTTTGCTACCCAGTACACCATGGTCAGTATCTGAGAAGTGACCTGGGAGGCAGGTAGACGTCTGCCCAATCTGCTGGTGCGGCTGGGAGTACAACACCAGGATTTAGAGCATAGAAACAGAGGAGGCAGGATGAGATCCCTTCCTGAGTGAAGCACACACAAGTATTTTGTTGCTGGTTTTATCTTGTGAGAATTGTAAATCTGGAACTCATTTAGTATTGCATAGAAATCCTTTCAATGGCAAGTTGAAAGCATAGTGTTAGCACAGCCCACTATCCATGCTTTCCCTATAAACAATTGGAGATGATAGTTGGAAAATGCTGGGATTCGTATTTCTCATCAAAGCGAGCAGAGCCTTGTGAGTGCTGAAAACATAACCTGGGCCTCTGGTCTGCAAACTGTCAACTCCAACTCAAGCAAGAAGTTCCCAGGCCCTATCAGTGTATGGAAGAAGACATCTCTGTATCAGGAAGACCTCAGGCTATGATAGCAAATGGCATTCCTCCGTGATGCCAGCTGCTCTCCATCTCATGTGTGTGACAACTGAAGTCCCTCTTGAAGTGACATCCCTTGGAAGAGGTCGGGGTGCTAGATCATCACCTAAGCAATGATAATCTCAAACCATGCTGTAACTAGTCTGGGGTGCACTCTTATTAGACTGAATTATGTTGCCATCCAACCTAGGGCCATCTGGGGTTTCAGACCATGTTCTAGTTTCAGGACATTCCCAATGGTTAAATAATTCCTCCACTTTTTTGCACAGATTCCACAGTGGCAAGCTCTGTGAGAAGAAAAATAGGAAATTTCATGGCACTAAAAATTGTGCTGCATGGAAATCAAAATCCTAGTGCCAAAGGTTTACTTTACTGTAAATAGCTGATGAATAAACCTAAAATATAGAGGAATTTCACTTAATTATTTGGGATTTATGCCGGAATTACTGGATAAGCTTTTGTCACGTGTGTTACAGTCAAACAAGATAATCGTAACAGTCCATTCCTGGCTTTAAAATTAAAGATCTCAAAGATATCCATCGGCCAGTTTCAGCCAGATAGGAAAGCATAAATTAAAAGTACATGTCTGTTACTGTCCAGCTTGAGGCCACATTGCTCTGTGGGGTTATAGGTCTCCAGACCCACTCTTCCTCACCCTGCAGCTAGTGATGAAGACCATCTTAAGAGATGCCAGGTCAAGAACCAGGATCACCATCCAACTGAGCAATGTTCTCACATTTCCTGTAAAATACATACGGCTAGGATAACATTGTGGAAGATATCTTTTTTCTGTTTAGTAGGTTCACTAAGCCCCCAAAATGTTGAGATGACATATTTTAGACTTCACAGTTCTGAAACTGATGTGCTGCTTCTGAACTGTAGCTAAGAGATCTGCAGTCTAACAGTTATGTTATCCATAATGCCTAATTGCTTTGTTATAACAACAGAATTCAATCCCTTATTTCTTAGGCACTTTTGTGTTCAGACATGGAATGGGCTGAGCATTGTTTCTAGGGGTTATGAAAAAAATTGTTTGGTATTCTTTTTTTTCTTTTTAGGTCTAAAATGAACTTACGGAAAGTATGACACTCATAAATGTACATGCTTCTTCAGGTTTTGATTAAACTGCATCTAGGATACATCTTTCTCTAAAACTGATTTGATCCCCCAGCCCTTACTCATGCAAACTGACAGAGAAATCAAAGCTAGAGTTTTCACCACTCTATCATCTTTTATGAAGCGGCTTTTTGTTCCCGGCAGTCCCATGCCACCCTGCAAAGTCAGGAGCATTACCTCCTGAAGGGACATACCACGCATGAAAAAAACCCACAACAAAGAACCGCATGGAGCAACTGATAAGGGGGTGTCGGCAGCAAAGATGGATTTCAAAGGCTTGGATTTCGTGTTCGGCTTTGGTCTCATCTCTAGTCAGAAGCAAATAATTCAATATCAGAAATGCCTGTAGACTGTGAAAACACTTTGAGATATAATTAATTGCTTAATGATTTCACCAGAAATTGTTTGAGGACTTTTTTTCCTCATAGTCTATTACTACGAGTAGTAGTAGCAGCTTTAATAATACTACATTATATTATGTTTTGCATTGAAAATTCTAAAATCTTTATCAGACACCATCCAGACAGGTTTCAACCAAACAGTATAAACATTTGTAGGTCTCAAACTTCACTTCTTTGATTTTCTTTTGCACATCAGTTAATATGAATTATGTTGTGTGTACAGAGGGCTGAATGCAAAATGGTATGTATTCTTAAAAGGCATGAATATGACTAAAACATTTGACGTTCACAGCTTACTAGTGAACTGATGAAATTAAGAAGCTAAATGTATTTTCATTATTGTGTTTCACCTTTCAGCCAGTTCTGGAGAAGGTGAGAATGGCACAAAGTAGGAAGCTAGGTAAAGGTTCTTATGATACTTTTATCTGTAATTACCTTGAAATATAAAGATCGAGCCAAGGAACATATAATTTAAAACCAATGATGGCTTCTGCTACTGAAGCAAAAAATAATGTATTGCCTTCCCAGATGTGTTGGAACAGCATTTTGTGCATCGGCAGCAGAAAAAAGAAGGCACAGCCAAATAAAAGAAAAAATTAGAAGTCCTAGAATAAGAAAAAATCCCAGAGCAAATTTTTAGAAAAGTAATAAATTTGGAGCAACCTGAGGGCTTCTCTGATTCACGTTACCCGGGTTAGTCCCCCTGACTTGAGATGCTGAAGCACAGTACCACTTTCTTTCCACCCCAAACCACCCTGAATGAGCCTGCGGTCCATGGGAGTTGCACGTTGTGTAGCTGCTCTCTCTGCAGGCCCCAAATTAGCATCATTTCTTCAATCCTGGATTTCACACGGTGATTAGTCTTGATAACAAAATGGGTATAATGGATTGACACCCTCATTTTTGCTTTCATACGTCTCTCTATTAACTGTGATAAACAGCAGGGAGGTTTTAAAAATTAAGCACTCTTTAGTAACTAGAATATTAAATGAGTCTAATCATACTTTTTATATGTGATTATTTTCCCTAATTCCTCTTTTTTTCCCTAAGACTACTAATTTCCAGATTTAAAATGATTCTGGACCAGACACAAATTATTTAGAGTATTTGCTGCAGCATTTGTGTTGGTTGTTTTTTTTTTTTTTCTTAAAAGTTACAGTTGATGTTGTTTTCATGTATTGTTATTTAAAAAACTGCTGCCTTTTAAACAGCTTGTATCTCTTGGCCACATTTTAGTCCTGGGTAATGGTAGTGCAATGACTGCCTCAAACATGAGGTCAGCTTTGGATCAACAGAAATATAGTGACTTAAGCTGGCCTCAGACAAACTCTATGGCTTCTCCTCCAACTAGAGGAGAGTTCTAGTTCTAGAAAAAGCACAAGCTGAAAAAAGTTTATACCCTCACTTATTCCGTAAGTCCTGCATCGAGGCTGACAAAGATAACACAAATTTATGTGAAGCAATATATTGTTTTAAAGCAATAATGCCACCCACCCTGGGCAATAAAAATATGTTTACTCTTGTTATTTAAATTATTTTATGACATATATCTTGTTCTCATGGGCTTTCATTGAGCCCCACTCGTTGCTGCAGGATTTGCGTTCATGCAGATGTACTCCATCGCTGCTTGGAGTGTAGTGTATTGTGTGTGTTGTAGTGTATTTCTGTCTGGGACATCAGAAATATTTGAGCTCCTCAGTCAGTACTTCCTAGGACCTGACATAGGAAGTTTGCGAAGTTTTCATAACTGCTAAACCAACCAATCAACCAACCAATGTGCAAGCACATAAACAGCAAATCTTGATAGCACATGGCAAGACAGAAAATGCCCGTTTCCCTCTTCAGTGGTTAACACTTGCAACAGTCTGAGTAAAGGGCTTCATTGCTTCTTGCTGCCTGCATCGTGGTGGCATTTGGGAGAACTCCAATGAGCTTTGTCTCTTCTCTATTTTTATCAATTATAGTTGTGATAATTCCACAAGGATTTCCATTTCTACGTGGTACTCAGAATGTCCAGTAAACACCAAAGTCTCATGTGTAAACTTTGGCGTTATTAAATAATTCCCAATACAAGGAATATTTCATGAACACCAACTCTCTTTCTGCTAATGGTTTAATGTGACATCCTTCACTAATTATCTCTTTAGCATGACAGATGAATAGCAAATGATTCTTTATGCATATTCAGAGCTCCTTGAATTATATTGGTTAGTTGTAATCGGAAGATAAGTCTCATGGCATGGTTTCTGTCCCTAACTGTCTAAAGACATTTGCTATCAAGTATTTTGACAAACACCTTAGGTATTCAGATTCAACAGTCACATTCACTTTACTTTGAATGCCTTTTTCTGGAATAAGTTTGGCTGTCATATAGCGTACATTCAAAGGAGGAAAAACCCATGTTTAAAGGACATTCGTTATCATTCACTTGTGCTTATGTGATGCAAACACGCTTTTGGACGGGCTTACTCAAAGCCCATCAAAATCACTAGAACTCATTTATTTAACTGCAGGTTCACTATTCAAAACATCATTCCTCCTCCATGCCAGGTGCAAGATCAAGATACCGTCATACTCATTTGGGTAAATTTTTTAATATTATTAAAATTATTAATTAATTAATTAATATTTTTTAATATCACTTCTCCCACACCTATGGCAAGCTTATTTAGGCTCTGTAAATGAGGGGTAATGAGGGTAAAGTTATCCTGTAGGACAGATATTACATTTTAGCTGAGGGCAACATGATGATTCCATCCCAATCTTGTAAGACCATGCAAACTGTTTATTAGCGTAGTTAATTTAGATTCATTCATAAACATTCAAGTTGCCTATTGCACAGATAGCAATAATGTTTACCAAAGTCTCCTTCATCGCTTTCCAGCTGAATTAAAATTCTTATTTTAAAGTTTCATGCTACTTGATCCATAGCAACTAATTTAGAGTAAGGTTTTTATTAGAGAAAAATTTAAACATGATGTGTAGTTTAATGTAAAGTTAAATTATGTTTTTACTGCATTACTATATATGGAAAAAGTATACATTACATCTGGCTGTAACAACTTCTGCCAGTTTTTTTTTTCTTTACATTTCCTGTCAGTACTGTGTCTAATATGAATATGAAATAGATAGATACACAGAAGGATGAGTAGATAGACAGAGGGATTTTGGTAAATGATATTTAGACTCTAGTTGTCTGGAGGAAAAGAGTATTTCTGAAAATGTGGTATTCACTCCATATATCAAGGACTACAGCCTTTGGTGGGATTTTGGGGGCAGGGTGGTGTAGATATTTTCATGTAATATAAATAAAGGACTTTCTGCACAATGCAACAGATGTAGAAAGGGCAAAAGGCCACGAAATATTAATCTGCTAGATAATAGAAACAGTTAAAAAAGAAGAAAAAAAAAAAAGAAAGGAATTTCGCAAGACTTAAAAGATTCCTTAGGAATTTCATGAACTGTTCAGAGTTTTAGATAAGAAGGTGTTGTAGAGGTGTGGCCGACTCGGAGCAGGATAGGCTCAGGTTTCTTTTGACCATGATAAACTAGGAGTGAGATGACTGCAGTGGGAATTACCCAAAGACAGCTACCTAGTTTCTAAACTGGAAATGGTTTTGCATTATTTATTCTGGTTCAGGCAGTCCTTTAAAAATACAGTGTGTGAAACCAAATACTGAAAGAGCTATTTTCCATGGAAGTGATTTAAATTTTGGATGCAAAAGGAATCATAGTTGAAAATTAAAAATCCCTTTAGGAACAATTTTCAGCAGGCCCATTTTAGTTGGTGGTTTTTTTGGTTGGGTTTGGGGTTTTTTTCTGGTTTGTTTGTTTTTTTTTTTTTTTTTTTTTTGGTTTGGGTTTTGTTTTTAATTTTGCTTTTAAACATGAACATGAACTCGTCTTATTTATTTATTTATTTATTTATTTAAGGTGTATCCAAATTCCCCAAAGTAAAATGTTGATTAAATCTTCCTGATGATTAGTGGGTTTGTTGTTCCCCATCATCTCTGCTGTAAACTCAGCAAGCCTTTGGGATAGCAAATTATAGGCTTTCTTTAGCACCCCCTGCAAAACAATAGGACAGAAAGGTAATTAAATCCCTAGTTCTAGATATTGTTTAGGCTACTAAATCAAATCCGAACTTCTAAGTGTGTGATAAAAAGAATTAGACTTTCTTGGGTATACAGGCAAAAAGCTAAAAAGGACCCTAGAAATACATACAGTTACTAAATTCTCACATGTCATTTGACCACAAAACAACATGAGCTAAAATGGAAAACATGGTACAGCTACTAAAACACATGAAGAAAGAAACCCCATAAATTCTACAGAACCCTACATTAGATCTTAATCAAAATATAGCAATATATTGGGGAAGAAAAGATTCCTTTTTTTTTTTTTGCTGCTGTTGTTGGAGTAGAAGGATACATTAGAAAGAACAGTTTGCTTTTAAGGGAAAAAAATCAAGGCTTTTCCTTATAAAGTCCACTGAACTCAGAAGCTCAGCGTGTCCTTTGGAAAGCAGAGGAGAAAGTCTTCTTGTTGTAGCTGTTTAAACTCAAGGGTCAGATGACTGATAGAGTGCATTGTCTGGAGACTTTCACAGTTCAGGTTAATGCTATCAAACCCTTTAATTACACCAATATACAGCTGATAAGAGGCCCTAATGGCCCTTTCATATCTGTATGGTAACTAGGACGTACACCATATATGGGTGTAAGATTGATACCTATACGGCTTCGTCCTGATAACTTGACTTCCTGTCAAATGATGCATTGCAGAAGCTTCTTCCAGCCTCTCAGCTCTTTTCCTTCAGTGTTTCACGCTGCTGAGAAAAGTTCCAGATATTTAGGAGTGTCTACAAGCATGAAAATATAACAAAGATCTACAGGGAATTAACAGAAAAATGTGGCTTACTGAAGCATGCCTTTCAACAACATATTAATCCTTAATCCTTTGTCAACATACCTACCAGACTGCCTAGTCTTTTGTTTCACTTTTTCCAATTAGTTACAAACTACGGTACAGAAACTAATATTTCTAAGAATTTAGCAGAAACAAGTGGCAGCTGCAATACTGTAGCATTAATTTCACTGTTTACTGTGGTTATGCAGTTCCCTAGTGCAGGAGACTGTCCCTGTATACATATTTTATGTCAGTTATCTTGTTTTAGTTCCAGAGAAACTTACAAAACCAGATTCAATATTTTATTTAGACTCATTTTCCCACTTTAGGAAAGCAATGGAAAGACTGGACTAAAATATGCCCCATGAACATAGAGACAACAGCATCATCTCCTACTCTGCATTTCCAGGTTGTGCACTGGTAAGCAGGAGTGCAGCACCCCACTGGGTACATTCATATTGGGTGGGAGGAACTGTGCCTTCCACAGGAGCAGGGAATTTCACTTGCAGACAGAAAAAACCTGTGTATTTTGAAAAATGGAGATGGCTCCCTGCATCTCATAGATGCCACTGGTAGGTATGTGTTGTGGGGTTTTAATGCTTTTGAACGAGAAGAAAACCAGTTCTGTAGGAAATACTAGTGACACCTCCCATTGCATCTCACTCACAAAACCAGTGTGGAAATGGCTTGTCCTGCACTTTCAGACTTCAGTACGTCAAAGCACATTCACAGCCTCTGTCTTCAACAGAGCTCCTTTTGTTACTTTAAGGAGGAATACTGGTGTGCTGAAAGTTAAATGTCTACTGAAGTGCTCCTCTGGTTGAGGTCTTACAGCAGCCTAAAAGCAGACCTGGCACATTGAGTTGTTGCCATTCTGCAAATGCAACAATTCAGAGGAAATATCCCTGTAAAGATATGTGAAATGGAAGATCTCATCCCCCGCTGAATGACTGTAAGGCTTCTTGCTGGTTGGGGAAGTAGCATGCAAAGCTGCTGGCGTGCACATGTAAAGTGAATTATTATTGTATTAAAAACTACTTTCCCCCAAACATTTGTTTCTCATCTGGCATCAAATAGAGTTTAATTGCAAGTTGTTTTATGTCATTTTCAAAAAGATGCACAGGAGGTTCCTAAACTTCCCATGTATACACATCTCATTATATCTCAGTAGGGTTCGTGTTTGTACCACCTGCTCACAATTGGGAACACTTACCCTAATGTCTCTGTAACAAATTTTAGCACTGGGCTCCTTTTGACAATGCAGTTGTAATCTTCATTACATGGTTATGTAAGGCATTTCCAGAGGGTTATGTTAAGAGGAGAAATATGTGAATTTCAATATTTTCTTTGATTTAAGAACATACAGTCCAACAATTTTGCTATTTTTATCTAATGAGTAAAGAGAAATAAAGTTATCAGGTTCAAATCTGAATTACAGTTGGTTACCAGCTGTTTACAAAACTGAACAGCAGAAGCATAAAAACCCAGATTATATATACGGATAAAATATCAGCTTTCACAGGCTGGCTTCTCTTTCATGAATATTTTCTAGTGCTAATATCAGAGGGGTATAGGCTTTGTATTTTTAGGACAGTTTTGGATACTATGCATGTTAATAATTCCAGGATTTATGTCTGTTTAGCCCATTTACAGTGTATTGCCAAGATTACTTTTTTGCCTGTGGGCCAGAAGAGTGAGTTAAATCCCACATCAGGATTTGGGCTCAGATCCAACGCTAATATTGCAGTGTAATACTAGGAGAGCTGTTCTTTTAGAAGAGCTGTGCTTTGGCTAAGATGTTGAACGAAGGTATCTCCTGCTTGGCTCCGATGGCCAACCAAGTGGCGGTTAAGGACTTCCGAGCCCTTTGCAGTGAGATGTCTCTCTGGATCCGTGGACACTCAGCAACATCAGATTGATGGGACCGCCTGCAATGTTAATTCTGTTTCATACACACTGAACGCAGAAGCTGTATGGTGGAAAAACATAGCATTATTTTGCAGCCAAAGCCTGTGTTATAATGCATATTTGTATGTTGATGATGAACCCGACACTTCTCTTTCTTCCTCTTCCAGTTTCTCACCATAGGGAACCTGCCTGTGGGTGTTTCCCTCTTTTTCCCTCCCCAAAGCCAGAGGTGAAGCAGCAGCACAGAGAAATTGGATCCAGACCAATTTCTGGGATGTGTCTACACAGAGCCCACAAGCTCTGCCTACTCTCCAACCTAGCGTTCCAGTACAGCATTCACTAAAAGAATCTTATCTGTGCAGAGCGTGGGCCAAGCAGCTCTGGACCTCTTTGCTTTTGTTTTCCCACCCCAGCTAGAGCATCCAGGCCATATCTACGCTTTTCCATTGCAGCATGTAGTGCTGCTGCTACTGCTCTGGCGGCAGTAGAGGTCTGGACTTTGATGAGCGTATTCATGTGCAGTTATTCTTTTGACAGGCTGCCCAAATTTTCTTGAGGAAGACAAACCACAGCAGATATTTATATCTCAGATATTTATATCTGGGACAAAGGCTCTTCTCCAGCCCAGAGGCTTTCTCCTTGCCAAACTCCGAGCGCCTGCTTCCAAAAGAGGTGTTAAGACTTTTCAAACTTCTCAGGAAAGCTTGCAAGTATCTTTCATAATGGGAAGCGTTAAACGACCAAAGTGCAGGAACTGGGACTGGCTGCCCCAATAGCAAGCCCATTAGTCACCATCTTGTCCCAGACAGAGCTCTCTGTCTGCAAACAAGAGACTCCTACGGAAAATCTAGAAAGTTCCTGCTGAAGGCAAAGGCATTACCCATGTTCATAAAGCTTGGAGAAATGGAAATACGAATATAGAGTAACATTACATTTTATTTATTTTGTAGGTGATGCAATTCTTTGAGTTGCTTTGTAGATGTCTAATATTTTTTTGGTAAGAAGCATGTTTTCGAGACAGGACTGCATCCTGGAGCAGTTCGCTTGAAGACCCCTCCTACGCCTGTTGTAGTCCTCTGGGATTGCCATGGAGTTGTTTGCACTGAATCAGGAGTATTTGTGCAGTTTTGATAGATTTTAGGCACACTGTAGCAACTCAAAATGAGAGTTTCCAATTCAAATTTCTCCATACAGCCATCAAATGCTTCATGAGCTGTTTACAAACTGGTGCTCCTCTGTGTCCAGAAAGCAGAAAGCACCATAAAATCCTCTGTAACGAGGTCTTGTGCTGGTCTAGGCTTTTATTCAACTTTGCTCGTCAACCCTATATTTAGCATAAAACTGTGCAGTCCCAATGAGAGAAAACATACTAGACCATCACTTTTAGAGTGGGAAAAAAAAATATCACCAAGGTTCCCTGAAAGTAGTTTATACTTCTCTGTGTCATGTTATCAGCCCTCCTTATTACTGTCACCAGAGTTATCTGCATGGCCCATGCATTTGTTTTTTTCTCTTCCCCCCACCCACTTGATACCAGAGCTGTTACCTATCACCCTTCCTCAAGTGAGGAGTAAGTGGCTGCTGCTCCGCGACCAGCTGGCAGGGATCAGAAGAGAAATGCAATAGTCCTCTGGGTGGAAACTATTCGGGTCATCCCACCTCAGAGGTGCTGTTTGAATTAAAGTTGTATGCTCACTGTCATGTGTAAAAATTCTTGGTGACATAAGAGAAACATATTGTTAATTAATTGCAGTCTGAAACACATGTCAATCAAATGCATTTGCAGCTAGTAATCTTCGTGCTAATCACTTTCTCAAGCAACACCCTGGTCCATCTGAATTATGTCTAAATTAATCTAAGCAAATCTGTACATCTTCTTTTAACCTAAAGTAGTAGTAGCCTGTGTTCATCTATACACAGGCAAATAAACTGTCTTAGACAACTAAAGAACCATTTGAGATTTTTCATTAACTAAATCAAAGTTTTTGGCTTTGAAAAAGTGTGAATAACTTCTTTACCAACATTGTTTTTTAAAATTTCATGTATCTTTGTACATATCTGCATGATAAAAAATACAAAACTAGCATTACATGGAGTGATCGTTATAGTACCTCTCATCTGAAAATACAGAGGAAGTTTTTAACATTTCAAGAAAAAGTTTATGTTGGTGATTACAGAAATGAGTACTGGAGAACTTTCAGAATAATGAGATTTATTGTTCTGTGAGCTCTGATATATTTCAGCATAGAAATTCTGGACTTCCAAAATTCATTTTTTTGCTATTAACAATTCACCTGTTACTAACTATACAGGCCCAAAATCAACTGTGAATGAGACACTGAACAAAGTGTAAGTTCTTAGCTAGTCTTTACCAATGCCAAAAAACCTGTTGAATGCAAGGATTAGCCCTGAAATAATTAAAAATAATTATTATAAGGGCACCAACTTGATGACATGCTGCAAGACACATATAACTAAGTTACCTGGACATCAGTCCCACCAGTAATTTAAGTAAATAAATGTAGTGCTTCACTGGAGTAGAACTGCAAATTCTGGGTGATCCATAATCCATGATTCCAGTTAAACCTTCCCTTTCTTTGAAAGTGTCACATGTACAATACAATTCCTACAGAACGACTGAGAAGTGACCTCTGCATCTATGGAAAGTAAAACTAAGTGAATCAGATCTCTTTAAAAATAATAAATGCAGGCAAAGATAATGCAGCAGTCTGGGTAGAGATTTCTTCAGCTTTTCAATTATAACTATGGATCAAGCCCAGTCAGTCCAGGATATACTCTCTTTCTTACAGTCTAGACGGGCTCATGGGCTTACAAATCGGTCTCTGAAGACACCAGGCTCAGCATTCATCTAAAGTTAAATATTCTTCACTTGATGATCTAGTTTATCCAAACTAGAAAAACAAATTGTATTTGACTTCAGGACCAATATGGCAGAAATCCCAGAGCTCTCCACCCATATGGTAGGAACATATGTGTTCACTCCAGCTACACTCCCTTATTCTGACTCCGCTCGGAAACAACTCCCTTTTCCCCGTTCGCTCTCTCCAGGACTGAGCCAAAGCCTATTAAAGTCTTTAGGAATGTTTTCACTGATTTCAACAAGCTCTGGATGGTGCCTTCCAGCTTCCAGTCGTTTCTGTCATCATTACTATAATGACCAGCAGCAGCTTGATCTTCCTCCCATTGACATCTTCAGGAGATGGCTATTCTAGCTTGCCCAGACCCCCAAAATGGATTTCTAGAGCACTTTTCAACTTACAGACCTTCTTGCTCATGATATGAAATACTGGCAGTGGGTTCATTTATTTGAAAATCCACATGCAATTTTGGCTTATCTCCTTTCCTGTATGCACTGAGCAAAGTGAAACAGAAGACTCTCCACTGGTATAGATGAATGACATATTTTGGCTGGGATGCCAGTGGCTGTGTACTGTAACACAGCACACTCCTCAGCACTGGATCCCTAATTTCTGGCTCCCTCCATGCCTCTATGCAGTATGAGCACTGCTACAGGACAGGTCTGGACCTGCAAGGTGGTCACTCAAAATACCCTCACTCACTCAAATCTGCTAATAGTGACTGAAGATGGCTAAAGTACAGGTGGTGCACACCACACAGACGAAAGAGTTTCTGCAGCCGGAGGAGGGCTGTTAAGAAACACCCACTCCTGGTCCTACAAACTTCAGTTATGGGGTCAACATCAAGAGCTTCCGCAAGATCTCAGCAGCCTTCCTGGGCTGTATGGGACATGTGCTTAGCAAGTAGTCTTCCTTCGCCCAAAGAGGATTTTGTCCATAGTTTGTATCTAGACCCTGGAGCTGTATGTCAATATGCTGTGACAAACTAGTAGGTGGAACATTTCAATAAGCAGTGTACTCAAAGTTAATGAACTCTTTTTTTTTCTGTTTAAACAGTGATCCCAGTGAATCTTCCTTCACTCCCAGTGAGTCTTCTCCAATGATGTAGTGCTTAGTCCTAATACAAAAAAAACCCCAAGAAATTTCATCCTTCTCCATAAGTGTCTTCCCGATTCCCTAACATAGCGATTACTTTTGCAAAAGCAGTTGCCTCTTTTCCCAGCACAAAATATCCGAATTGCCCAGCTCACCATTGAAGAGACCCCTTGCCAGTAGGAACCCAAATGGCAACTGCATGGCAAGTGGTGGTTAGCAATCCTAAGTCACTGAGGTGACTCACAAAACCACACTGCAACAAGAGGAAGCTTCCCTATAGCATTTCCAGCAATAATATTAGAGTAGTTTCTGTTTCCAGAGGAAAAGGGACAGAATCTGTGAATGTGATTAAAAATATTTTTTTTCCGTGCTGTGCATTTCAAAGATTTGGTACCTGGGCTTTGGATTTCTCTTTTTTAATAAAAAGAATAATATTTCCATAACTCACATTTGGAATCATTCCTGGGTTTTGGAAGCAAATTATTAAAATTGAGCATATGGAGGTCTTAAAGTAGAACCTTATGGGAGGGGAGAAAAAAACAGTTGATCAAGACTATTTTGTAGCATCTTAAACTAAAATAAAATGCTGCAACATCCTAGTGAAAGAAGATTTGTTCTCTGTGGAGCTTTTTTCCATCCTCCATTTCCAAGTTTGTTTCATGAAGTCAGCTGAAGATTACATTGGAACTAAATTCTCCCACCTTCAAACAAGCATTTTCATGCCATTTGCAACTTTTTATGTTTTCATTATATTGCTTTAGAATATGGAAGACTTAGCTTTTTTTGCATGATATTCAGAGAAACCTACAATGACAGTGATATATATATAAATTATTTTTATATCTTTTACCCTCTCCTACGATTGAGGATATGCTGTTGAACATAAATAGCCAAACAACCAGCTGCGTGGACATTATCTCAGCCCATAAGCAGCAGCTATTAATTTTAAATGCTGTGAGCTTGGACTACTATAAAGGATTACATGCTAAGCATCAGGTCCAGTTCCTCAAGGTATTTGGGTGTGCTCAGGTACCAGCGTGCTCTAGGGATAACGGCATTACAAACGCTTCCTCTAAGCATATGTTCTAGCTGTTTTTCTTGCAAGCTGTGAACATGAACTGATCAAATGCGGTGTGGTAATATCAATATTGCTAAGCACAGGTAAAAATACAATAGCCTCCAAGGTCTGAATAAACACTCTTCTTTTCCCCAATCCCAGTTTATGTTGAGTCTGAGGCTTCCATGTAGATGTTAATTGCCTTCAGTCCAGGTTAGTCTACTCCAGGTCAGCAACTTCAAAACAACCACGATGTTCTTGTTGTACCTTGTTCTGTCTGCTCTTCAGTAGGATGATGTCAGATTTACTAAACGTGAATGGTGTTTGCAATGAATAAAGTTTCGGAGGAAAAAAAGGAAAGTGTATGTATATAGGCAGTAGGTTTACAAACTTTGGCCTTCAAAGTCCCGTTTTTCATCTACATGCAGATTCTTAGATGACACAACATGTATCACACCTAAGCCCTTTGAGTTAACAGCAACCATATCAGTGATCCTGATGAAGGATGGAAAACTTTGTGCTCCACTGCTGTAATCAGACTGATGTTGGAAAATGTTTCTATGAGAGGCAGAAACACTGCGGGCTACAGTGTAAGTTGGTCCTAATAAATCAGACTCCATTGACTTCATTGGGTCTAGAGAAGCTTGCATGAACAGAAAACCTAGATGATGCCTCAAAAACCCCTCCATATTCTGTTAGAGAGGGGAGAGTCCCGAATTCTTTGTCCACCCTAACTTCCATGTGAAGTCCGTCTCCATTTAAAGAGCACAGGGAGAGGTCTCTAACATGTTCTTCAAGTGGGCATTTATTTTATTTTATCGGTGACAGTTGCAACGTGTGTTCTAGTCATACATTTCCCATTTCTTTAACAAAAAGGCTCGTATGAAAGAAAAAGAGGAATTGGCAGATTACTATGTCAGTATTTCATTATTCACCTATGCTCATTTATGTAACTGAGTCAAATCTTTGCAGCATTTTTAAGGGTTTGGTTGTCAGTTACACAACTGTCAGTATGTAAGCCTTGGTTAAATTTACGTTATGAATTTGTAATCCTGTGAATAATCAGATGTGCACATACATTTGTGTTGTAGGACATAAATGCGATTCCCTCCCCTCCCCAACAGTTCTTTGTGACATCTTTCCAATTTTAATTGATATCACAGCAATCAAAGAAGGACCACAGTGAATCAGCAGTGTTGACAATGTGCCAGGGTGTTTAGAAAATAGGCATAGCTAGGGAAGAAGAACATGTCAAAATACATTTTGAACATATTGGAATATGTTATGAAATAAAATGTGTTTACCTTTTTGAATGACGGTGTTGGGTAGTGCTGGCGACGCTGAGGAGGAGGAGGGGGTGGGTGATGGAGCCCTAGAACTGGACCACGTTCCCGTTTTGTTATGCAAGGTACAAATACGCAGAGAAGGAATATGACACTATATGACAAATCGCTTCTCTAATTCATTGGACTTGTCAAACAAATTAACTTCAGTAAATCTACTCTGGTGGTAGCGGTGGTGGGAACATTAGTACGATCAAAATGCTGGTGGCTGCTTGAGTTCTGCCATCACATAGTTTAACCAGGCTTAGACAAGTTTAGACACCCAAGTGCTAAAAATACAGGAAGATAGTAACATCTGCTGTAAAGCAAAACACGTGATGACGTTACCGCTGGTAGCAATGAACTAAGACATTTGGTGTGGTGAGAGAAAAGGCATCCAAGGCCTACATTTCAACATTTTAATACAGAAGCAAAGAAAGCACCACCCCCCCCCCCAAAAAAAAAAAAAGAAGGAAATAACTCAGAAACTGATGAAAGGAATGATGTCCTGAAGTAATTCCCAAAAAATGCAAATATAACATTGTTTCTCCACCTGTAAAATGTCTTTAGAAGCACCTAAGCCATCAGAGCAATTAAGGACGTTGATTGATTTTAGGAATTCTCCTTTGACATGAAACACTTGTTGTATTTTCTACCCGTCTACATCGTGATGTGGATGGGTAGATGTAGGCTGATATTTACCATCAGAGGTAAAACAGAAGGACAAAGTTCATAATTTTTTTTGTGTTTGAGACTCTCCTTAAATAACCAGCAATGGCAGCCGTCAGCCATTTTATAGCCTGGATAGTCTTTTCCTACATTGAATAAGCATTAAAAAAATCTCTTAAACTTTCTGATATTTTCTGCAATTTTCCTGCAGCTTCCTCGTGCAGTCACTGGCATAATTTGTCTAGACTGAGTCTGGTTTTAAGAGCTCTTAACCTTTTAATAAACTTTTGTCTTGTTGTTGTCCCATCTCCCTAATTCATCATCTGTCATTCTGTAATCTGATCCCCAGTTTGGAGACATGAATACATTGGAATACATACACTGTCTAACCCGTTGAAAATAGATATGCTAAATAAAACCCATTATTTCTGTAAACAGTGATACATGCTATTACTTCTCACTGTCTCTTTGTCACAGCTATGTTACAGCCATTGTCATTTTTTTTTCTTGCTGTTCTATTTATATAGCTAATGGAAATTATTATATTTTAAAATATTTTGACATTTACATCAGTTTCAGGTATTTTTCACTCAATTTTCTCCTGCATCTTGAGCCCTAGTTTCCTGATAGGGCGTCGTGGGCTTTTTTGGAAAGACGTGCCAATCATTCGTGTCCACATGCCCATTTCTGCAGGTCCAAAACTACAGAGCTGCTTGGTGGGACGGGAAGAATCTGATGGAGAAAGGACAAGATCTGGAGCGACAGGGGCAGCGTGGAGGGCAGGCTGTCGCTTCACCGGCTGAGCTCTGCTGCAACACTTACTTGGGTCTGCCTCAGAAACTTGCCTCTCACTTCAACGTGAATTAAAATAGCTGTTTGCCGGCATTAGGAACGCTTTTAGAGTAATGCCTAAGAGGTGAGTGTGGCATATCAGCCTGGCCAATAATGCTTACTACCGGTTTATTGCACACCTCCATGACCCCAAAAGTTGTACTTGGATGCCACCAGTTTCTTTCATCCCAGCTGGGAACACAGAAGGTGAATCTCGCTCTTGCAGTATCAGACATACCGTATACCAACTGTTGTTTTCCTGGGAATGAAAATTGAGCGTGCACCTTCTCGCAGACTTAAATACAAATCTCTTTGTGAACAATGAAAGGAAAAAAATATCGCTTTGCTCTGAGAAACAGACCAAGGCAGGGATGAAAAAGGTGGCTCCGAGGCAGGCAACAGAGAGAGAGAAGAGTGAGCCCACTTTTAGCATCGAAATAGGTTGCTGGGGGAAGGGGGGGGTTGCACAAAATTTGCTTGTGAAAATCCTGAGTATTCAATTTGTTTCACTGAATTTAAATTTGGGAACAAATGCCTGAAATCTGGGACTAAGCGGGACAGTGTGGGGAAATTATCAGTACCGGTCTCCACGGCCGACCCTCTTCACCTCTGACAAACCACTCAGGGCATTTAAATACTGGAGTACAAACAACGAAAATAAGTAATGGTATAATTATTTTAGACAAATTAAAAATGTTTCTTTCCCCCTTAGAGCAGCCTGAAAATAGGACGATTCATTGGTTAAATTTTAATGGAACAATCAAAGAGCAGTTAATTCCCCAGCATGGGGTACCCTCGGTGGGCAATTATGGGGTTAGGAATGCTCCGTCTTCGCATTGACCTGATTGGTGTAAAGTCCCTCGATGGTTCGCAATGTTTGTTAAATTGGCGATAGTCTGTACTCGGATATACCCTATTAGCCAAAAATAATAGGCAGTTTGGTTGCCAGTTTTAATGTTCATATGTTGCAATCAGCAGGGTTTTTTTTTTCCTTTTTATATCAGTGTTTCGGAGGTTAATCTCTGTTATCATCGTTTTAAACTCACTCTTATTCTTATCAGTTATATTTAGTGGCAGATTGCAAGCTTTCCTTATTATCTTGTTAAATCAGTAGGTGAAAGCCTTTCAAGGCATTTCTTTTTAAACATCTTTTATTAATGTTAATATGCCAGATGGGACAAATTAAAATGGTTCTGTTCTTCATGCTGCCACTACCCACAATTTTACCACATCATTTGCTGGTTAAGGAAGCATATGAAAAAGATAGGTACAGAACTCCTGTAATAAAAGTTCAGAAAATGATAGTATAGCCTCTCTGGAAAAATGTTTTTTCAGTTACATTCATACATAAAAAAGATGTCATTTCTGTGCATGAATCAGCTTTGATTTTATCATCGCCGAAAAGTTCAAGACTCTTTTGATCAGAACAGCGTGGCAATATACCTTTTCTGTGCTTGTGTTGGGGTCAACAGGAAACTCCAACACCTTTATCATCACAATAGCACCCGTTACAGGTGCTACCACCCTGGTGAGCTCTGTGAGCTCTGCAGCGTCAGGTGTTGATGCTGGCATTCCCACAGACCACACTGAAAATGAGCCCGTCCATGGGCTCCTAGGCTGGGTCCCTAAGAAGGACAAAAGTAAAAATGCTTTTGGAAGCCACCAGAGTATGATTGAATGCTCCTCACAGGGCAACCTCACCTGATTTTATTGATTGGTAAGGCACTTTGGGTAAAAAACTCCTTGTGATGTGGGTTTTTTTCAGTATCTAGCCACTGATGAAAGCCTAGAGTCTCCCCAGAAATAATATTAGTACTTTTAGTAACATTGATAGTGAAACTATTCATACAAACAAAATCAACAATCAACAATCGACAATCAGACGTCTCTTTTTATCCTGATGAAATGCCCTTATGGGGTAAAGGGTTCCCTCCTCTGATTTCAGTGAGATGAGACTTTTACCACAAAAGATCCTTTATCCCAACAGCAGAGTGCCAGAGCCCTTATATTTGTGCTTTTCGCTATCGTTGACTTCATCCAACTCTTTTTATGACGCATTGTCCAGAACAGTGGGGCTTCCCTAGTTTGCATGGAGATCTCAAGAACTGCTTTACTTACTCCAGTGGTAACATTCGCTATGAGACCACAAAATTGGGCCTGGATACAGTAAAATCTGTGCGATACAGATGTTTGGGTATTCTCTGTCAATAGTCATTTCATGATGCTTCCTGCACTTGATCAAATTTTGCTTAGACAGAGACTGATAAGTTGAGGAGACATTTTAAATGAGCATATGCAAAGACTGGAGAAAAGAGCCCTTTCTATGAAGGGAGTGCGGATAGTGTCTAGGGATTAGCCCGTCATCTAATTTTACCATAAATCTACTTCTAATATTAAAAAAACCCCTCAGTTTCTTTATCTCTCAGTACCAGCTAGAAGGATTTTAGTTTTCTCTATCCACTGCTACTTCAGGCTGCACACTGAATCTGATGTGCATGAAAATCACTTAGCATGAATATAATAGAAAATTAAAGTAGTTCTGAATTATACTCAGCTGCTAGAATTCAAGTAGGCAATGTTAGGATTTGCCCATTTAAAACATATCTGCATATTACAAATTGCTGTAAACAATTTGTATTTTTATAACAAAACATAGTGGTTTTTAACTTGTGTTCTGGCAATTTCAGGACTGTTTTTCCCTGTAGTCTTCTTTGTGAGCAACAGTAGGAAAAAATAAAAACTGCTATACTTGTTATCACTGGAGATAAATGGTATATATATAAATGTGTATATATGTGCTCATGTGCATGTGTGTGTGTATATATACATATACACGCACATAATTATATATATTGTTTCTAGCTGTGTGCATCATCTTCCTTTTGGATCGTAAGGATTGTGACTAAACATAGGGTGCAAATGAAGGTTGAAGGAAGCCACAGATATAACAGGGTGACTGGAGTTTTAAATAGGGGAGATGGCGATTGTGCAAGATTCTGTGGAGGCTTTGTGTTTGCCACATGCCTCAGGACCGCAGATGGAAGCACGGAGGGCGGATTAGAAAAGCAAAAGGCCCAATATGGGAAATGCCTCCCATGCTTTCTAAAATGCCATTAGCCACAGGACATTGTGGGATTCTCTGTCGTGCAAGGTAGAAGAAGAAGAACTAAAGGGGAAATATGCATTAATATGGTTTATTCCGGTGAATTTTTCAGGGCGGGCTTTGTACCTATAATGAATAAGATAATGGAGTAATAGAACTGCTCTGAATGAAATAAAAACTTATAGAATCATAGAACGGTTTAGGTTGGAAGAGACCTTAAAGATCATCTAGTTCCAACCCTCTGCCATGGCGATTTTCTTTAGTATTTAGCAATCAGTAATTTTCCCCGTAATGTTTCTTTTGATATTCAGGAAAAGCTTTCTTTCTTCATTTCCTTCTACTGTTTTCTTTCTGTACTTATTTATTTCTGTAAGGGTCAGGAGGACAATTATCAAAGTACCCCAAATTAATTTTTTTTTGTAGTGGTGTGATCTGCACGAGTTCAGGAATGTTAACAATTACATGGGAATTCCTGCCAAACTCCACTAGTTCTGTTTGATCCGAAAGCATTTATATGAGGAAATTGAATCTCTAGAACTTGAGAAATTTCCTTGCCAGATCCAGGTAAACAGTTTTAGGTTTGACACTAGTTTATGCTCTGCTACAAAAGTCTGTGGACATGTTACCATAAGCTTCACTTTGTAAAGAACATTCTGGTACATTTGCGGAAAAAAAAAAATCAGATAAAATGTGTAACTTTTGTTGGGCTGATGATTTTATGTTACAGTGAACAGGTAATATACGGACATGCAAAATTTAACTTGCCTGTTTCATCATTAGAGACCCAAAACTGATTTTGAAAGGTGAGCAGTCAAATTTGTTTCTCCACATTATATTATCCAGATTATACATAAAATATGAAAGTGTTTCAGATGGAGCGCAGACCACTTCTTTAGGATATCGGAGTATTTGCGTATAAAATAGGCGTAACACCTGACACTGCAAATAGACATGGCTGTATAAAGATTTCAGCTACAGAGAGCCACCATGACCATCTAATCCTCCCAGAAGCATTGCAGTTTCACCACAGAATCCATTCCCAAAGCATACACATGACCTGGTGAACGTCTTTCAAAATATATCCGTTTTTGACTGACAAACATCATACGACTGTGATCTGGAATAATATCTGGAAATAATAATGACCAGAAAAAAAATGCTTCTTCTACCCTGAACAGCTTTTAGTGACAAGGGTTTTGTCATGTCTCCACTAGATTGAAAGCCCCCTCCTCACATTTTTTCCGTGGACTTTGCTCCTTAACCTTCTGTTTGTTCAGCTGGGTGGACTCAGCTTCTTCAGCCTTTCATTGTGAGGCAGGTTTACGAACGTTCGTTTCTAAATGACAGCGGCGCAGAAATGAATGTTGCTTCTAGGAACCCTCCCACTGAGGCAGACACATCTCAAAATTCAGCGCCTCGGCGGCCTGACTGCTATGACAGTACAGATGACTTAGCCTGTTGCTGGCTGAGAAGATCTGTCTTAATTAAGATAAAAATAGCAAATTGCCTAAATATTGAGCACATGTAGAAGAATATATAAGTCAATGACTAATACGTGCTTTTGAAAGCCTGGATAAATGTTTAAAATGTTTCTTCAATTAAAATCAGCACAAAGTTTTGAACCTATAAATAACACGATTAGGATGGGTCTTTGTTTTCTTTTCCTTTCCCCCCCCCCCCTTTTTTTTTTTCCCCTCCTTCCTTTTTTTTTTTTTTCCAGTGGTGGATCAGCTTTATTTAGCATGTTTTCTGTCAAATACAATTTTCAGATGCCCAGCACTGGGCAAGCATTTGGGAGGGCAGAGGGAGATGATGCACAGAGTTGACTTACTGGAGACATCTTGGCTCTGTAGAGGCTTGGGGAGGCAGACTGTCTCTAGGAAGTGTCACTCCTATAGGTTTATGTAGGAGATATATACTACCACAGGCCATAACATGAGGAACTCTGATATCCTCTGGCTTTAACAGCCTTGGGCAGTCCTTTTCCCCTCTGTTTAGCCCACCTTAAGCTTCACCAATATTAAAGGCAGACAGGTTTTTGATTGATGTATGATTTGGCTTAGTGCGATTATAATATGAATGATAATAGAACAGAAAATCAGTGGGAGGAGTAAGAATAGCTAGTGCCTGAACCGGTGAGAGAAATCAGGGAGGTATATGGAGGTGGATGGACTGGCGAGAGGAATTATTATTACCGACGTTCATCCTTTCTCGTGTCATTTTCGCATGTCCACTAAAAATATATCAGGCAAATTGCTTCTAAATGTACTTGGAAATGTGTGTGAGGAAAACAGGCTTGCACTTTGAAGTAGTATATCACTTCCAAGCTTGTGAAACTGTTAGCTTCGCAGCATGGCAGAGTTGTTTCCCTTATGCATAAATCCCACGGATGTATTTATGAGGTGCCCAGAGCTTACACCTAGGAGGTGAATGGAATCCTATACAATTTTTGCACAGAGGCTCACCACAAATGTAAGAGGATAAGAATATTTTCCCCCCTTCTCTGTTGTATGCATGCTAGGAAAACCGAAGCATTGCCCTTAATGTTTGTGATGACACGGTTGTTCTGCAAGCAACATGCCGTCTAAAGCTGTGTGCATTTTTTTCCAGTTTTGGTTCACACAATCAAGAGTTTCATTTTGAGTTTCGTATGAACCAAGAAACTCAAAGCAAAACTCAGCTGGAACACTCTTTTCTTGGTTTATGGTGGAAGGTATGCAAAAACAGAGACAGACATCATTTCCACCCAAAAGTGACTTGTTCCAGGTTTGAAATAAATTTAGCTTAGACCAAAAATTAGCACTCAGGTTTGATATAGCTTTTCAGTGACTCTAATTTGATTTTTCTGATTTTTTTTTAGCTGAGGGCACTCAGTTGATGGCCTGTTAAGATCCGTATAAGGCTAAAATTCATAGTTTGCATAGCTTCACAATGTTTCTCTAATATGGCTGTTAAGAAAAACAATAGATACGTGAGAGATTTTTTTTTGTACATGGAGAAAAAAACACGTCTATTTAAAATGTATTGGCTCTAACTTGTTTTGTTCACTTTGAGGAACTGGGCTTTTTCCTTTGTTCTGACCTCTGCTCCACAAGGTACTTAATCTCCATATGCAGAAAACCCAGAAGGAACACCAAGTTTCATCAGATCATTGTGCAAAAAGGATTTTAAAGCCATGATTGTGGCATGAATCACTGTTGTGCTGCCAGCCTTCAGGATCCACACAGTCAAAATGGAACAAAAGGTTTCTCTTCTACTGCTACCTTGATAAATTTGAAAAGCTGCCTAATTATTTTATTGCTTACTGCACTGAATGTAAGAGAAAGTAATTACATTAGGTGGGCATAATATAAATCCTAAACACCAGTGTACTCCAACTTGCACTGCTACAAACACTAATTAAGGGAGTGGTAGCATTTGTATATCAAAATTCCATTTACAGGAACATATAATGCAATTTTGCTCTTTGCTGAAACTGGTATCCAAGGTCTTGGCTAGGAAGAAATTCTCTTCAATAAATTTTTTTTTCAGCAGTATTTTTCCTTTACCACTGCTTTGTAGAAATTGTAAAGCTTTTTAATATACAGAATTACTAGGCTGGATTCTGATCTAAATCTCAGTGCTCTCAGTGGAATTACTCTCATTTTACACCAATGCAAAACTCAATGAGGAACAAAATCCAGGCCATCATGCATGTGCACAGGAGCCAGAAACATTAAATAGGGAATAAAAACAACATAGAGCAGAGCTTTAATTATGATGTAAACAAAGGAAAAAAGCCCTAAACCAGGGACTGATGAATTTATGGCTTCCTGATTGCTGTCACTTTTTCTGTCTCTTCTTATTCCTCCAATCAGTTAGATTCTTATACAAAAAACCCTTTAAGGAGCACTTTTCATAGTGGTATTTCAGCTTGCTTTTAAGTACAAAAATAAGTAAACATTATGGAATAACCAGTATTGAAAAGTCAGATTCAAAGGCAGAAAATAAAAAGAACATTTTTTCCCCTTACTGTGTTCTTGGGAGAAGATCAAAGTTGTCACATTTCTATGTACATTTTCCTGTTTCAATTAATGTTTCTTCTCTTCCCTAAGTGACTTTAGCAACTCTGAAATATCTGGGTGATATTAGGCACAGATGGCAACTCATGGAGCAATGCTGGATTTCCAGAGGAAAGGGGATTTCACCAAGGTCAGATGAAGAATCACATACTGAAGGCTTATCCTGAGGAGCTTTGGTCCTGACATTACAACGCTGAAACAAAATTATAGCTGTATGGAAAAAAAAATATCTAGTTGTAATACCTTGCAAAGAAAGCTTGAAGCTGTGGTGGCAACATCGTTAATATGTGTTTGAGTCTGCTGAAAGCCTGAAGCAGTAGCCTCTGAGGGAGGTCTGTTGCCCAGTGTCTTCTCCAACATTTACAGCCTCAACAGCTTCCATTGAGTGTGTCAGCAATGACTGAGAACATTCACCCTTCCAAGATGGTAACAACACGTTGCTTTTATACCATATCAGTTGAGGAAACAAAAACAAGACAGACACTAAAAAACCTAAAAACATCCCCTCCTCCCTGTCCTCCCCCTAAAAAGACCCCTGAACCAACAATCAAAAAAAAAAAAAAATAAAACCCCCAAAACCCAAGAGAAAAACAGGTTGTGTTCCTAGAGGTTGTGACAACTCTGCTAGTGAGGAGAGCTGAATTTGGGGACCCGAATTCCAAGCTGGCAAAGGCTTGAAGTCTGTGGGAGCAGAGCGTTGAGCATCTGACAGAAAGTGCACTCTCCTAGCACGATTTTGCCAACAATTGGAGCAGATTGTCAGAACGAGCCAAGCACAATCAGGCAGATCCTCTGGGTGCACAAGCACATGTGTATTAGAATGGAAGGCTCCAATAAACCCTAAATAATCAATATCCATTAATCTTTAATTATCTCATCCTGCTGATACAGTAAGAGAGATATATCAAGAAACTGCCTTCCACACGCCTTCATTAGGAATTCAAAGATTTAGTAGCTGGTGGTGATGTTAGGATAATTAGCAGCAAAAAAATGGAAGAAATGTAGGTTGCTATAGCAACACGTTCATCATGATCTACAGCATAAACACCCAGATTAATTTACAAGATGCCAGGTAGATATCTGCTTGGCTGACTGGGGTACACACAGACACCACCTTATTTGCTTTTATTAAGGCTTAATCATCAACATTAGAGCTTTCAAAGTACGTGTGCTATCACTGTCAATCACAGAGGAGCTAGATGCTTTTAGGGGCAAACCCACCAGCACAGGCTGTTTGCTCCTCTGTCTGCTCTGCAGGGAAAGAGGAGGAAGATTATTCTTCCTCCAGAGATGCTCTGAAGCCACTGCCGTGGCCCTGGAGCTCTGGTCTCTCCTGTGGTCCATCCGTGTGGTATGGGTCATATTCTCCTTCTGTAGAAAGCAAAACTCGATCCCATGAATCTTGATGACATTTTTTCCCTGGCAAGCTGTTGGGAAAAGACCCCTCTCCACAAAGCAGCCTTTGGTGGTGTTCAGTGGTACATCATGAACAAGGTAGGATCCCTGTCTTGGTACATGAGTGGGGATATGAACTTTGCATAGTCCAAGACTCCGTAAGGCCACTGCCTCGTTGGAAAAAGTGCATTGTCTTTGGCAAAACCATAAAATAGATCTTTGAAGCACCAGAGGTGGTGGGACAAGCAGCTAATGTCATGCCATGATAAGGTGCAAAACAAATCTGACGGAAAAGCAAAGGGAGGAGAGTCACTACACACTGGATAACTGAAGTAGAGCTGCCCCTCCAAAGAAGTATTTCAATGAAAGTAAAGTTTATTGACAGACTGTGAATAACAGAGGCAAAAATGAATGTCTAGGGTCTTTTTGTCACTACTTTTCTGCTGCTAGTGAGGCCAACTTTCATGTCCCAGCCTCTTGTTACCACTTGACAGAAAAGACCACCTGTTTCTGCGCTGCATTTCCAACATTCCATCCTCGTCTCCAAGGAAGTACATGGTGGAGAATATAATTTGGTCAGTGGTAGCCGTGGTTAAGGAGCAACATCAAAGGTACCAAGATTTATTAAGAGGAAGCTGGTAAGGCCCAAGAGCTCAATTAAGATTAAACATACAGCCTCAGCAGAGAGTTATGTGTAAATTTCCCCAGAACTGGCATTTGGTGACAAATCGAGTCTGTGGTAGGGGTCTTAATCATGCTCATCCCTTGTTTCACACTGTCTTGTCCTGCCTGCTTCACCACCGGTTGCACATTGCATCAACTACCCTGCCTCCCAGACAAGGATGTAGGTTTTTGCTGGCGGTCCCGGCCACCATCCCACGCTGACCCACGCCACTGCCTCCCTCCCCTGCGGCTGTGCAGCTGTTCGTACAGCTGTGTGGAGAGCCGTATTGAGGAACTGGTTCAGCTGCATGACTGCGCGGCTGCACAGAACCCTACGACAGTGGGGTGGTGGGGGTCGGCAGGGCACACGTGGAGCCTTGGAGGCTGGGAGTGGAACAACTTGAACCTGGTTGAGCGGCGTTGCTAGAAGAGGTTTCATGGGGAACTGCAGGAGATGGAGTCAAAGCTCTCCTTCTTGACCCCATAGTCCTCACCTCCCACCTGTCCATCCATGGGAGATATGTACAGTCCTTCCTGTTAGGGTGCGTTTTCTGGCATGCTCCCCAAAATCGCCAAATTCCCGTGCACTAAAGGCATCAGAGAATACGTTCAACCAGGCAGGAAAAACATAGGAAAGCTAAAAGACAAGGGAACCCACTGAGCAAAAGAAGAATAAAAATAGTAGGTAGTAGAATATTTGGAAGACAAACATCATTTAACTGCTGAAAGAACAGAAAAAATAGGTAACCTATATCACAGAATCATACAATGGTGAGAGTTGGAAGGGACCTTAAAGAATATCTAGTTCCAACCCCCCCTGCCGTGGGCAGGGACACCTCCCACCAGCCCAGGTTGCTCCAACCTGGCCTTGAACCCCTCCACGATGGGGCAGCCACAGCTTCTTTGGGCAACCTGGGCCAGGGTCTCACCTCCCTCAATATTTTTGAATCGACTCTGTGTTTGTAATGCAGCTCACTCCACACTGACCCCCACTGACGCCAACATGGCAATTTGACCATGTTGAAATGAAGAAAATTTTTACCTTTGCCAGCAGCCTTACGATTTAAAGGGAAAAGGTACCAAGAGACAAGGGAAGATCCCAACAAACAACAACCACACAAAGCAGAGGACTCGATCTGCCGTGAGCATCTCTCCTCACTGGGAACCGTCATTGCGACATAGGAGCTCCAAACAACATACGGCATATCCCCACCTGAGTTGCTGAAAAAATGCTAAATACACACAAGCTTCCTTTGTAGAAATGTATAAACACCTCTATCTCTCTAGCATAAGCAGCTAGCTGTATTATGCTGGCCACAGTTTACTTTTACTGTCAATATATTGTGTAGTACCTACTAGGTCCCTTTTTTCTGGCTATTCTGAATTAAATAAACCAAAACTCAACACATGTCTTAAAACCGCTATAGTTTATTTATAAGGAGAAAGACAGGCCATCAAACTTTCCACAGGAATTTAAAAAATTCATCAGGGAGTCAAAGTCTTTACTTTCTTTCCATTCATATAATTTCGGTTTTGGCTTAACACTTAACACAATATTCAGTTCAAAACAATATCCTTTGCACTTAAAGTAAACAACGGTTGTTATACAAAGACTTTTAATTTTTCTTCTCCTGCCCTTTGCCATTTTATTTCCTTATTCCAAAGCTCTGCTCAAATAACATTATGCCCACCCCATGCCAGAAACAGAATCTGCTTTTCTAATTCAGCTTTTTTTGCAAAACAGCCAGTTCAAGTCATTCCATTTCAACTCTTTGCCTCTGAAGTTTCCCAAACATTTTATTTTTTTAAATGGAGTTTTAAATTAGATCTTAAAAATGGGGAATTAGGAGAAAAAATAAATAAAATTAAAAAGCGATGTGTTCTGGTTTGGAAAATGAAAATGAAATGGACACAGCTCACAGAAAATCAAGGAATGCTTCTCAAGCCCCGGTTCTAATCTGAGTCAGGTTCATAATATAAAAGTGAGTTTGATATTTTCTGTCTAATTAGTAGTAGAACTTAGCCCACAAGACACCCCTCCCCAGCCCCCACCCCTAATTAGGAAACATTTTACTTAGCTCTTATTTAGCATTTTGTAAACATTGGGCCAATTTCATCTTTGGGGTAACTTTATTGAAGCCAATGAATAAAGCCAAATATCTAATTAACTGTAAAACTTTGGCAAGTATACAAGTATTTGGCAAGAAAATATATATTCATCAAACAGTGCTGTGCATATGATGAATTACAGAATTATGTGATAAACCGCCTTTATTATGCCAATAAAACTTTTAGAAATAACTTTTCTCTAAAACAAATTACACTTTTGGAGAATAGATGACACAGCTGCCTGGTAAAAAGGTATTTTTGACATCTGGTCAAAGGGACCTGCCCTATTATGGCTTTGACGTCTTTAAGAACAGAGCAATTTCAAAGTCCTCGGGCAGAATATTTCTATCCTAAGACAGCAATTTAGCTGCAACTGCATCACTGATTTGAATCCAACCCCTATAAAAGTCAGAAAAAGGATTTATGTTTTCTCTCCTCATGGTATAGATGACTACGAACAGAATCGGCCTTTACTATGGCAATTTTTAGAAATACTACTACACATGATTGAAGGCTAGGTAAGATGGTAGCTGTATGTATTTATTGACTGAAAGAATGTAACTTACAAGTAAAATATATGATTAAGACAGTTTGGAAAATATATGTTGAAGACAGTTTGGCTAGACTGTGTTATATCACCCTATGGTGAACTACTGTATTTCCTATAAGAAAATTGACTCTTTAGCATGTCTTCCACTACCCTTCAAGACCAACATCTTGAAGCAGACTTCTCAGGCAGACCGAAAAAGCTGCTCTGAACTATGAGACTGCATGGGAAACTACCTACTGAGCCGTGGGGAAGGTCTTGTGAAGTTGCTATTTCCCCACCCTACAAAAACTGCAATGACTATCGAAAATAGAGAAACTGTGGGTAAAGATATTTGCCTTTCCTGAAATCTGACCTGCAGAATAGCCGACTCAAAAAACTAAATGCAATAGTGAATACAGTAATAGAAACCTCTTCACATTTATAAGCACTAATAAATCTTCTGCGTCCAGACAGACTACAAAATCTGTGGTTACTATTTTTAAAGGACTAGTGAAAAGAAAACATATAAATTAAAAAGTATTAGGAGAGGTTTTCCTTCTTTAAACATTTGACATAAATATTTGACAATATTTATTCCATATCTCATGCTTTTAAATAGAATACAGTAATGTTCTTTTGGTGAGTATGTAGGGACAAACTAATATTTTATTGCCTCAGCTTAATTTTATATCATAATTTGGCTTTTATTATGGACTATATTTACTTATTTTTAAAAACTGTTTCTGTGTATGAGTATTATATTGTACTACTGAAAGAACTGACTCACATACTGATGAGATTGTGGACATGCAGCCGCTGGAACTCTTAGGCCCGAGAGGGTCTTTCCGTTAACTTCTCAAGTCTACCGATGAAAAACTTTCTGTACAATAGACAAATATTTTATTTCCAGCCTATACAAAAAATATTCTAGGGTACAGAAAAGCTCCATACATAATAAATATATGACATTTGCATCTGTTCTGCTGTACAGTAATGAGATGCTACAAGGGATTACTATCACTAAGGACCTGCCGTTATTTCCCGCTGGTTTTGTGCAACTCTTCAGTAGGGAAAAGACTGAAAATGCCTTACTGTATTGGCCTGTAGAGTCCCCATGCTTGTGTAGAGGATCCTGAGGTAGAATATGTGCACCTTTGTTATGGATGCTCTTCTGTTCCCCACTAGCCCCATGTGGCTACTGCAGAGCAGGGAGATGGGAATTGTCTCCAGCAGGGATTATGGTGCTGTGCATCTCTTCAGCTTTTAGAATGGGACTTGTGCTGCTTCATTTTGAAGGCTGTTTCAAGTAAAATAGGACTAGGGGAGCCTCAGCAGGTGCAAGGTTTGCACAGGCATCTCCTTACTACCCAGCCATGGGGTAGGTCCTCATGGGAGCTGTGGTGTCGGGTCAGCTCGTTATACCAAAGATAATAAGGTGTAATGCTCTTACCATGCCCTTTAAGTGATGTAGCTGGGCTGTAGCTCTGAAAACTCTCATAAGAGCCATATATTAGAAACTAAGTTACCGTGGTGTCACTTTGGTACGGCTTTTGTCTTCCCAGACATCACTTGACATAAAACAGTTGATTTTCTTTTGTTTCCTAAGATGATATTGGTTTAGGCTTGATATATATTTTTTTCTAGTGCAATTTAGATTCCAACTTAGCATAATAGTTAATGGCAACATTTTTACAATAGTAACATTCTTTGCATATAGATTCCAATATCTAGTGTATATAGCTGAGGTATATGTAGATAAGAAGTAAAATGGTGGTAATTTAAACTGTCAGCCAGAAAACCGCATTAGAGGTTCAGAAGATAAGAGTTTGGCTTTTTTTTTGTGTTTGTAAGGCAGTCCCATTCTGGAGGCAGCAAGAAAAGAAAAGTAATAATAGCATTGTGCTGCGACTATGGTATCTTTTAAATATATTGTACAAGAATAACTGATTATGACAAACTATGTTGATGAAGCACAGAAAAAAACCAAACCAAAACAGAACAAAACCTCTAAATCCCCAGTAGAGAAAAAAATAATTAGAAATGATGTTAGCTCTTACAGATCCTAACAAACAGGTCCTAACAGCCAGTCTGCACAGCAGACACACACCTGTGCCTACTTTCTTAAGAAGGCAAAAATATTTGGTGGGTTGAGTTTCTCCCTGTCCCTCGGGCTGAACTGTGTCCCTGATATGGGTCTGAGGAAAGGAGGTCTACCTGCTCCTGTTGATGAAGGTCACACTAGCAGCTAGTTTAGCAAGACATAATTTGGCTGGCATGTGCCATTTGGGATAGATGGGAAGAGAATTGCAGCAGTCCGCAAGCTACATGCCATCCTGCAACAAATCGCATTTCTTAGCGGTGCTTTGGGTGGCAGAATCAATGCTTCGCACTATTCTCACCTCCCTTTGCTGGTTCATTTTTTTTGCCTTTGGGACCAGCGCCCATAGCTAAGCTTGCTTTTTTATACAGCTGAGTTGAGCAAGTATCCACCTCACCCTTAAATATCAACACTTTTTAAAATTCAGTTTAAACAATACATTTTGTGTATAACAAGTGATTAAACATTAGTGTCTAGTTCTGAGCTCTTTGTTCTTTCCTCTAAATGCTAATTATTAAGGTGTTTATCTGCAAAGAGACAAACAGTTTCTGACTCAACTGTACCTCATCTTTTTATTCTTCCTGACTGAAATCTTAATTCTATGTTTATGATGTTTGAAATTTTAGCTAATGGCATACAGTAACTACAGACTGTGACTCGTGGAATAATTTGAAAAATAATAACAGAGAAGAAAAATAGCATGTTATCTAGGGCAGATAATGTGCATTTCACCCACACGTAAAGTACCTAGCAAACTGCAGAGCTGTGCAAATAAATAAATGATAATAATAATATCAATAATGAGATAAGATTTTAAGCACGGATATCTATATTTCGAGTTGAGGGAGGAAGAAAGAGAGATTCTTCTGCAGTTTGCAGTTGTGATATTTCACTCGCACAGTCTCTCTTTTCAACAGCCCTGGGCTTTGACAGTGGTGGTTCTATAGCCCTCTTTTCAATAGGTGACTCACTGCGTTACATTTCCTTAATGAAAGACAAATACAAATGTTCTAAGACTGAGAGTAGCTTTTCAAAATGGTACATGGGAGGCATACACAAATCTTCTTCACAAACAGGAATTTACACAGTACCACCCATGCATCACTTTGAAAAGAAGCTAACTTCTTAAGCCTTAAGTACCTTATTTTGCCTTCTTTATTTTCTTTGACATTTTCCTACTGCTTACTTTAAAGTTAATGTATGAGAAATGAAAGAGCACAAAGGTTTCCTCATGTATAAGATTCATCTGTATCAGATCAGCTACAATTGAGCATTCAAGTCCCACGCTGCTTTTGTAATATGTATTTGATGAATCCGTGTTAAAGCCTCGTAGGCAAACTTACTCAGAAAGGCAATGGAGAATTTAACAAATTCATTCATCCATACCATCATCAGCTATTACAACGCCGCAGGCTAAGCCAGACTACTAAGTAACGTGAACTTTGGCAAACTGGCAGAGAAAATACCTTGTATACTCTTAGCTGCAATCTCAGCGCGGTTTGGGTACTGGGAAATTTGCCTGCTTGGCTGTGAGGATGACAACCTCTATTCGTTTAGCTTGCATTCTCTTACTTCGGTAACAGTACTAACTTTTCAAGTATTCGTAGGTCTCATCTTTGCTACAAGAGGTACTTTGTACTATAAGTAAAACACTCATCTGCCCAATGATGCTTTCAAAGTTTTTCACTTCTGATGTGGACTATAAATTGATTTAAACTGAATGTTAGCCTGCCTGCATCTGTTTTTAGTAGCCGGCTTTTGTGCCTCTTGCACAAAATTTTGGGTAGGCAAATCTCCGACCTCAAAGCCTTTAAAAAAACACAGAGAAAAGAAGCATTTCATATCTAGGGACTTGTGTTACTGAAAAGCTCTAACATTTCCTGCTGCAACTAAGGATATTCCACTACTGCCATTCTTGCGCTTCATAATGGCATAACGTAAAAAAAGTCAACCAAAACATCACAAATACCAAAAGTCTACATACTAGAGATTTGTACCAAAGGATCTGGGAAGATCAAAGGACCTTGCTTGCCTTCACTGAAAATGCCTCTGCTTTCTGCAGAAATGCACTGTATATTTGGAGGAGGCCAGCAGTATTTGTAACGCCATGCGTTGCAGCCAATGGGCTGTAATGAAACATACTCTTTCTCTCCAAATTATCTCTCCCAGACAAACTGAAAATGTCAATAATCCAACTGTCTTGAGCAAATCTGGGCCTGTCTACATCAAAAGACTGGTTTGTCCATTGTCTGCTGAACACTACCATGGGCAGCTGTAGGCTTGTCAAGAGCTAGAGAGAGACCTGCTCACTGTGTCATTGGGAAAAAAGTGATGGGGAAAAAGGGCTTACATCTGGCTTTAGCATATTTAGAAAATACAAATTCCTGTATTTTCCTGTGGAGACACTGAGAACGGTAGTAGAGAGATACACCAAAGCTCTTAACCCAGCACTTTCCGCAAGTAGTAAATGCACAAAAAATGCAGAAAGAAACAAAGGAACCCCAAACCCAAACCCAAACAAGTCAGCAGTAATGAAGAAGAGAAGCCTTTTGAGAAACAAAAGTTTGTTGAAATTTTTATCTGAGCCTTGCAGTGCTTTTCCCTCTAATGTCCGTAACAAGCAAGATCAAAGGGCACTTACACCAGTCTGTGAAATATGATTTTTATTAATGTACCACGTGATGGGTGTCATATTGGACAAATCAGCAAGAAAGCTTATGCCCAATACCTTTGACAAATTAAAAGTATAATTTTTAATATTACATTTCATTTCCAAAAGTAGATAACTACCATATCAATATCTTAAGAAAAAGTATGGAGAAAGAGAAGGGAAAAAAACAAATGGGAAGATATTTTTGAAGCCTGTAAAAGCAAACTGAAAGTAATAACTGAAAGCACTGTTGACATGCACAAAGGAAGCATTTCTTAACAGGAAACAGTGTAAAACTCAGTGAGTCAGAAACTTTGTCATGGGATTTAGGTTTTGCATATATATCACTATTTTGTATGTAATACAGTCTTGTAAAGCCCCATGAAATACCCACAGTTTCACCTAACGAGTAACACGCTTATTCAAATCTTGAATTATCGCACTGGCCATCTTTCAGTACCTTAAATCTCACTCAGTGTCACTATACCAAGTAGTGACAGAAGGTCCAAAGCCGAACGGTTTTGTTCTGTTGTACTTATTCCAGGCTGGACTTGTTTTCCTATTACACAGTCGCTCAATATTTGGCCCTGAACCAATGGTATCCTTTGAAAGAACTTAAGGATTAAAAGTATGAAGACTGAATAGCTCATAAAATTCCTTCTTTTTTTTTTTTTTTTTAAAGAACACTAGAAATATATTTCCAGCATAAAATAAAATCCTTGCCTGCCCTCGGCATAAGCTTCAGTCTGACACAGAGCCGGGGACTTATTAACTGAGATGGAAAATATCTGGCAATTGCTTCATTTTCCATCTGATATTGTCACCCTCGTTGGCTGCACACTGTAAAAAATGAGAACTGCCCTAAGAAGCATAGCCTAAGAAAAGGAAATCATCAAATTTTGCCTCCTCCACAATTCACATTCATTTCAAGAAAATTTCTTATTAATATTTCTAAGGCCATGATCAGCATATGTGGCATCCACACACTGGTTTAAATAAAAGCACATTATGGAAAAAAACCCCAAAACACTGAGGCAGAATTTTCCAAAAAGCTGCCTTTCACCAAAATAATAATAATACTTAAAAGAATGAAATGGAGTGGGAATGAAAATTGAAGAAAATAGTGGTTTTATGTAACGTTTTAGTGTTAACTTTCAAAGGTCCACCAGCAGCCACAGATAGAAACAAAAAGGAGCGGAGGAGAGGTAGAGACATGCCGAATCTGAAACATGTTTTGAGGGGAATAGAAATCAAGGAAATAAGAATTCTGGCGATTCTGGCAGATGGGCTGCACAAAATTTCATCATCACAGACTTGATTAGACGACGATACCTCAATCAGAAAATGCTGGATGTAGAAACAGACAGGACGCTGTTAGAAGAGATTCTGGATATTATTTTTCTGTGCTTCTAGATATTGTTAGCATTCAATTAGAAAACTGATAGGACCTCTAGGAGGAACTTCAGGCAATTTCTTCTGTGGCAAAAAAAGTCATGAAGGAGAATTTGACCTTTCCAGAAACTTAGAGGGGGGATATAAAAGCAAATCCAGGTGAATGCTGGTCCATAACAAAGATCCATATATACGGCCATAATACAAACAAATGTACTATGAAAAGAAGGCAAAGCTTCTGCCTGAACATGGATTTCGGATACTAGCATCTTGCCAGCCCTGGTAGCAGCATAAAGTTAATGTAGTGACTGGATCAACAATCACAATGTTAGATGACTTCTTTAATGAGTCTATACATCAGTTACTCCAGCTACAGGTCCAGTTAATATTTGTTCAATGAAGGATTGATTTTTGGAGAATGCTCAGGAGCATTCCTAAAATTGTATTGAAATGAGCACGGTCTAAAACCAGGCAGATGGGGACAGGGAAAAAGCAGATGTTCTTGATGCTGGTACAGTGTCTTGGTAACAGAAGTTTAAGCTAATCTATTTAAGGGAATCAGTTGGATAAATAATGCTGAATATCTTCTCTACTTTTTCCTTACAAATCATCTGGTTTCCCTTTTAAAGTTAATTATCCCTGTTAATTACTTCTGAATCCATAGATTGTGTCAAACTCGTTGAACTTATTACTTTTTAATTCGTTCACGTGGGTATTGCCGCTCAGGACTGAAGTGGCAGGAGCAGCCCCCTTGCTCCCCGGGAAGCTCCGCTTGGCTGGTTTCCAGCCTTACGGTGGCCGGGACAGGGCGGGGAGAAGCTAGAAACCCTTCTTTCTCTTCGCAAGTCCCAGGTAAAGATCTGGCCCTGGGCTTTTTGAGTATATAGAGACTCCTGAGATGCTCCTGAAGCAAGGGCAGTTCCCAGCTGGTGAGACTCAGCCCGCCTTAGCTAGCGTCTCCCTGCCACGTGTGCTCTTCCACCTCCAAAAATGAGCTGGGCAGAAAACAAGCCAGGGTCTTGTCATCATGTTTGTGAACAGGAGATGTGCCTCTTGGGTGAGCAGGGCTACAACTGATGTCAGAGTACCCCTGGGGTGTGTGTTTATTGCCGGTTTTCCTACTTACCTGCTTCGGATGCTCTTACCAAGGCGGACGATACAAGAAGCCACACCAAGCAGGCTGGATGGATGCAATCCCACCGCTCAGGGATGGCACGCAGATAGCATGGCCAACCTGGAGCTAAATATAGAAGGCCAAACGATCTCTCTCTCCCTTTGCCTCCCTGTCTGGACAGATTAGAGGCACGGAGCCTGCACCCTTCGCTTTCGCTCTCTTCAGTCGGGGCCCAATTCTGCCAGCCTGGCTCATGTCCGATGGCACCGTACTTCACGCACAGCCCCAGCTGTGTAGAAACCACACGGCAGCATGATTACGCTGGAAAGTAAGAGGAGAAATAAGTGTTGTATGAAAATCACTGCACACAAAGGAGAGGGTTTTGAAAGTGGACAGGAGGCTCACGTGGTCATTCGTTCACCAAGGGTATCTGGATTTTCTCTTATGGCCTGATTCTTCATAGCTGGTATGCCTTTCTGTGGCTCTCACTCATAAATTACTGAATTTTACTAAATATGTGTAATTTACTTTTTTTTTACTAAACATTTCTACTTTTTTTTTTTCCACTAAATATTACCAGATTTTAAAAAACCTTACACCCTGACTGTAATAGATTCAGGCTCAATTCCCTGAGAGTACCACATAGCACAGAGCTGGCAAACTGGGACTCAAAAGAAACAATACTGGAGCTGGTGATAAGCCAAAAGGCAAAGCTGTATTGAGGCTTAGGGCTACCTTAGGGCCATAGGTGAGGAGGAGGAGGAGAAGGATGGCTGCGCTCTGGTGCAGAAGGCACACTACACATCTGGCGTGCCCAGATCTGAGGAGCCTGTTGGGGAGCGGAGTGTTGGCTTCACTTCCTCTTGGCTCCTGCTTGGCCATCTTTTATCTTCATGGGTGTGATACCTGGGGTAAAGAAGTTATAGCACTGAGAATGACTTTTCGCCCACTCTTTTCTCCACCAGACAGACTTTTTTCTAGTTGAAAGAGGTTTTATTTGGTGAGTAGAAAAGAAACCTGACTATATGTTGTTTTCTTCCTTCTGTCTCGTTCCTCTCTGAAGGATTGTGACCCTACTTTGCCTGCTGCTCCTTTGACAACACCCTAAGCCATCCCTTACACTCGTTTCCCATCAGACACATGCATTTTTTAAAAAGTTGATGTGAAGCCTATCAGTAAGTTATTAGGAAACAGCCTAACTTTTTCATTTGATATAAGGACCTGATCTGAAAAATCATACAAGTACCTAACTCGCATTTGATTTCAGCAGGATTTAGAGTAATATTGGAGATAGACTCTTAAATATCCGCCTCTGTGACTAAGCAACTTCAGAGATGCTCACCAGGGCAACATAGCAGGAAAACCCACCAAAGCCTTTGTAAAAATTCCTATCCTTTAAAAGAAGAAAGAGGAATAATAACGATGCCATGATCCATAGCTAGGCTTAACTGAGTGGATAGGAATCTGAAAGGGTTTCAAGAAAAGAGAAATGCAGGGGTAAAAGGGGAAAAGGACACAAATGAGGGTTTGTCTTCTCCCACCACCCAGAATACGAATTCATGACATCAAACCCTTAAAGAAGGGAAAAAAACAAAACAATTTTGAAATTAAAAGATTGATTTGGAGCCAATTCTGCCACCCACAGAAATAAGACACGTTCCTCGGAAGTACCTTCCTTAAGTAGGTTTACTAATGAGTGCAGATGCTGTTCTACACAGGAGGAACAGGATCTAAATTGAGTGTCAGAGGCAGAAGAGTTGCCATATTGATCCCACTCCCATTAAAACCAGTGAGAGTTTTGCCATTGATTTCAGCGGAAACAAGGTCTTCAAGTGCAGCAAGAGCCTTCCCTCAGAAACAGAAAAGAAGGGCACAAAAGTTTTTGAATGCCAAGGCCAATATTAAGCTGGAAGATCTTTCTAGCCAAGGGCTCTGAGAGTTTTCATTTTATAACACTTTTGAACTGCAAGCAGCAGTTCTGGTCAGCTGGGGCCAACGTGCTCACAGTCCTTGGGTTTGTTCAGACTTAGCCCCAAGGCAGATCTCTCTTGCTTGAGACTCCTCAGTTGTAGAAATTCATCCCGGAGGAGATCCACTGGAATGTCTCAGTGAGTGGCATCAGTGCCTGCTGCTAGTCTCATTATTTCAGCTGGCCTATTTTATCCCTTTCTTACTATTTGCTGTTAAATGTTCTGCCTAGTCCATTTTTTATTTTTTTTTTCAACTTGGTGGTAAAGCAATCTAGGTAGCAGCTACTTATTTTGCCCTATTTTCACTGCAGTTTGCTTCGCTTTTTTGTAGGTTGGGCTGAGGGAGGTTTATTCTGTACTTTCTTCTGATTCAACTGAATACAGACATGCTGCAATAAGTGACTTATGGTAGCTTCAATGCACGAATATTCTTAATGTCTATAGCACGGATCAGCAAAAGGTAAATCAAGAGCTGATGTAAACCTTTACATAAACTCAATTTAATCTTTCAAGTTCAAAATGTTTAGTTCACCTTTTTTTCCCTATGCCTTAATTTCTGTCTCAGAAGGACTCATAATAAGATGGCAGAGAATGATCTCACAACACTGATAATATTTCAAAAAAGTTATTTACACGAAATTTTCACCCTGTCTTTGGAAAAGCAACCCACTGAGATTGCTTAGGGAAGTTATGGCTTTCTTGGATTTGGGCAGAATATCTGCATAGAGTTTATACAGCAGAATTTGCATTCTAGAACTGTAAAATGGCAAATTTAAAGAAAACAGAATACCTGCATTTCAGTCACATACCCTTCTCTATGTCATGCTGATAAGTTACGAAAATCAAAATTTATAGGGTGATCCATTCACCAGGTTGGTGTTTTAGATTACAGTGCAATATTCTTACTGATATCTGTTTACGTCTTCCAGCATAAAATGGCAGCCACGCCATGGTGCGGTGGGACAAGTATTTTACAGTTAAGCTTGACTGTCACCATGCCAGTACAAGAGTCTTTAGAAATCCCTGACAACATGCGTTTTTTTATGAATTGAACTGGTATAATATAATTTTACGTAATCATTTGCTTTAAGCAGAACTTGGAAACTAATTTTTTCTTTTAAGAAGGTAAGTTACGTATAGGTCAACAAAAAAGCTGCTGTCAAACTTTGTGAAAGCCTGATTCTTTGTCAATTAGACTCCATTCATCCTAAGAATAGAACACTAATCATTTCTGCCTGCAGAGACACTTGAGGATTTGGTTCTTAATGAAAATGAACCGAAAAAAATCTGAATATCTGGCATTTTCCTCTATTGAGTTCACTTAGGATTGGGTTTCCATGTTTAGGTCTTGGCTTGGCTTTCCACAAAGCAAAGCAAAGCAAGAAAAAAAAAGTAGCTTTTTATGCCACATTAAAAATATACAAATGGTATAAAAATAGGATAATGTTAAAAATTATGTAAAAAGATTTACAAGTCTGTTACATGAAACAATTTTTGAAAGATTTAAAGATCAGGTTTGACAATCACACCCAGTTTCCTCAATTATCCACCCTATTTGATAATTTCACACCTGTAATGTTGAGTTATTTCTGAGCTTGTCCATCTGCAGCACAAAAGGGAAGGCTGAAAGTGTCAGGGACTTCTCTTAAGAGTAGCCAAGTTAAGTTCTCTCCTCATTGTGACTGGTAAAAAAGGCACCCCTTCAGGAGCTGTCAGCAAACATTAGCATCATGTCATTAGCATCCTGCTTGGAGAAGGCTCTGTCGTTCCATGACTGGCCACTTGTCCTAAAAGGACAAGGAAAATGAGGGACACAAAGGGTTGTTCAAACTGCCTAAATGGTAGTTGGTGAAAAGCTTAAAGTTGAGTAGTATCAAGAGCCCCTTTGAGTTGCTACATCTTCTTTGTCCCTTTGTGTAAATGATCAGAGCTGAGACAGGAGAAATTTTTTTTCCTCTTTGGACTGCAGAGACTACATTTGTGAGGACTCCCAATATACCAAACCAGGAGAAGTTCTCCTTTCCTCCTCCTCAGCACTCAAAGTCCCTTGACACGCACACAACCCAGATCGGTGAAGCAGGGCTGTGCCAGGTCCTGTGCCAAAGCGACCTGCAAGACCTGGAATCAATGTCTTTCCATTTCTCTCTCCAAACTCCTAAAACCCTTTTAGGAACAAGGGCTATGTCCTCTGTTTGCCTAGCACAACAGGGCCCAGGTTTCAAACGTTCTCTCTATTATAGTGCTATTGATGGCATTCATTTCAGAGCAGATTTTATTTATTTATACATAATTACACTTTTTTTTTTTCCATAAATACTGCTATTTATGCATAATAATACTAAGACTGACTTTTCATGATCCGGTTCACTATTCGTCTTCTGTTCTCCTAATCTAAAGTTCAGAAAAAACAGAGCACATAATACCTTTGTGCCTTTAGCTTACAAATGAGCCAATCCAACCTTTTGAAATAATAATAAGTATTGCTAATAAGCCTGAACATATAAAATGCTTCCCCATTGAGACACGGTGGGTTGCTGTACAATAAAAACATTATATAAAAAACCAACAAAAATATTTTAATAGAAACCACCCGCTTAAAACAAAAAGAACAAAATCCATATGTCTGCCACATTTGCGTCCTAAACCCATCAAAAAGATAAATGTACAGAAGCTGGGAGTTGAGGAGTGAACCTAAGTCTCACTGAAGTAGTTGGAAATATTTTCACAGAGCAAAACACTGGCTGGTAACCTCCTGGGTGACGGCTCTGTCTCTGCTGTGGAAAGATCCTATCAGGTGTAGCATGTTCATCTCTCACCAGTTCTTGGGGCAAAGAGGACCGCACAGCGGCTACAGGCTCTCATAGACACTGATGCAAGGCTCCAAGCATCCCCACGGGGCACAGAAATCTTTAGTTTTCCAGACTTTTGATGAGTGAGCTGTCTCCTCTGCGAAATTGGGCTGGGATGCTAATGAGAGGGAACTTTGCTAGATGTTAGGGAAGAGTCAGGAGACGTCTGTGCAGCCACATAATGTGGTGAGGGAGCAGTAAGATAACTCACTCTTTCTGCCAGCACTGGGCAAAGCAAAGCGGGAATTAAATGCAGTAGGGAGCAAAAGAGAAGTTCAGTCAACTTCAGGCGTTGGGGGTAAAAGTTCACGAAATGGTTTAGCATCCTCAGTTTGGAGAGCTTGACACAGTTACCACACTGCCCTCGCAGCCGCTGCCACCAACCCGCATGTCCTTTACATGGCTGGTTTCGGTACTCCTTTTTGCATCTAGAGCCGTGAGCTGAAATTGCTGAACCATGGCTTATGTTGCAGAGGAAAAAAGCTGCTTTCGTTAGGAAAACAGAGACTAACATTTACACAAGACTCCCGAAGTGGTGAGGCCATTGGGCACATAGATTTTTGTGATGGGATAGGATGCAAAAAGGAGCTATTCTTAAAATTATACACGCAGTGAGGAGGTATGGCTTGGAAGTGATTAGCTGGTAGAAGATTAATCACGACCATTATAAGGAGGTTAAATAATTCATACTGGAGCTTAAATGTAATATTTGCGCAAAGGAAGGCTCTGAAGCTATAGCATGATTAAGTTTCTTGATGTGATTCAAAACCTTTCTGATGAGTTGAATTGTTTCTACTAGATCCATAAGTCTCTAGAAAGCTCCCAGAAACAGGAATGACTTCTAAGTTTGAAGCTTACCTTTCCACTAAATATTCACCTCATAAACATCAGAATAAATCGGAAAATATGACTGAGTGTCTTTCAGGATGTCCGGATGACTAGGCAGGGTTGGTTTTGTTTTTTTTTCCAATTGGCCTGTTGCATAAGCAGAAAGATGTAATATCAGGTGTTGATTTAAGTGCCTTCTTCCTCCTCTCTGTTTTTCCTCAATAAGAGTTTTCTAAGAGCCAACAGAAATGGTACGGAGTGGCCGGGGGGTGGCTGTAGGCACCTTTGGTGAGTGCCATCCTGAGCCGATTGGAAATAGTGTACCTTATACAGCCCTGCGCACCTGGAAAAGACATTTTTGGGGGACAGCATCCTGCAAACCTGAACATGCACATATACAACGCACGCAGATGGGCGGCTGATAACTGGCCTGGATTTTGTGCACTTCTTACCCAATTTTCTGTAAGCAACAAATTAATTCACAGTCTGCTGAACAGAATAACACTCAAACCCACAAATAGATGGTTTCTGAGCCTCACATTAGCATACAGCAGATCTTGTTGGGGGGGGTTGCTGTTTGTTTGTTATTGTGTTGGAGTTTTTTTTTAAGAGGAGGATGAAGTAGCGTCGAGCAGCTACTGCTAAGCTTTTTGAAGCTGATTTTGTAAACGTAAGTATTGTCACGTACATGTTATTGGGGAAGAGGAGGGAGGAATCTTACAAGTCTTAAAAACCAAAGTTCTAATTAAAGTGCACCTAAAATAATCAGCGCAGAAGATTTGGATGGTGTTATTTCCTGGCATCTTTTTGTCAAACCCGGATAAAAGTAAAACAGCATCTCTAAGTTAATTTGGGATGCTGGTTAGCAGCTGTAATAATCTGTAAGGGAGATAGCATTATTATTTCTGCTATGGTTTTGAAATATTAAGCAAAAGGTGTCATTTAGAGGGCAGGTACTATAACAGAACTGCAGCTTTTTATCCGAAAGGCACCACTACAGTTTTTCAATGTCGGCGTGACTTTTCGCCAGCTGTCCTTAGGAACAGCAAATCCGTGGGGGACCCCAGTTCTGCAAAACGTGGAGCCTTCCTGCACGCCTCCACACCCTCCGAGTGTCCCAAAGATGTCTCCTGCACCGAATCCCGTTGGCAGGGTGCAAGCTCCCTTAGGGAACCCCCTCTGGAGAGCTGCCCTTTTCACCCAGGGAAAGGGGCCGGCGGCGGCCAAAGCCCATCCCTGGCGGGATGAAGAAGAGGTGAGGAAGGCTGTTTGGCAGGAGATGCCGAAACGAGTGCTTCCCTGCGATCGGTTCCCCCACGGCTTGGAGTGGGCTCCTTTTGCTCATCCTCCCATGCCATGGGGGAAGATGTAGCACCTCACCTGGAAGTTCGTCTTTTTTTTTTCCCTTTTCAGCTGTTCCTAGCTATGGACCTGTACACGCCCTGGGGTGGCTCCTTCTGCTTTTGACAGCGAAAATGTATATTTCTCAGTTTAAGGCAAATTGTTTACTAAAAGAAAGAGGTCAAAGCTGTTATTACAGTAAGGCCTCTCCCCAGAGAGGGAGCTGATTGAAAACAAGAGGCTGAGAAACGCCGGGTTCATTGAGTTTCTAGTTTTGCTTTCTCCGTGCCTTCACTCAGACTATTCAGCTACTTTATTTTCTTCTCTTTGTTTCTCTTTTCATTCCCATTTTTATCCCACAAATGTATCTCACGCTTCCCTATCACAAAAAGTAAAAATATATATTTTTTTTTTTTCAGACCAAGCACGGGATGAAACAGTGACGAGCTAAGGTTTTATTCTAAAAAAAAAAAAAAGGAGAAAATGACTTGGAAAAAAATGTAAAGCATGTCCTGAGTTAGCTGAGTTTTTGGGAAACAAAGGAAGAAAAATGCCAGAATTTCTAGTGCTTCAGAAAGGAGCTCGAGCAGCTGCGTCCCGAGTTTTCTCCCAAGGCTGGAATTCCTCTTGTCAGGAGAAGGGGCGCAATCTTGAAAAACCTGACCCAAAATGGAGGAGAGAAGTGCATCCTGAGGTAGGTGAAAGAAAGAAGCTCTCAGGACAGGCTTTATTTATGCATGCCTCAACCCTGTCTCAAAACAGCTGTTCTCTCGTTTTATTTTATTTCGATGATTATTTTGCATCTTTCTAAAACCTTGCGGGCTTGGTCGCATTTGAGAGGCAGCGCTAAGAGAGGGATTGTGGCTCAAGGCGAGCAGGAAAAAGCAGCAGCAGGTGCCTTGTTGCTAGTTTTTCTTTTTCTCGGGAAAAGGTTGGGCTACATGTGCTCAGCTTCTGTTTCAAACCTGACAGAAGGAAATCAAAAGATTTTTCATCTTGTTAAAATGCAGCCAGCCAATGGTTTCCCTTTCCAAAATATTACTAGATATTATTACCGAATGTTCAGACTTTACGTTCCTGACAAACAGGAAATATATGCTGCACTAATAGGATGTCAATCAGAAAGATAACACCAATTTTGTGGTTTCTAAATCATCCCCACCACCTGCTGAGCCTTTGATCATCCCAAACAATTAATCTAAGAGATACATGATTAAGAAATAAATACTTCCCAGTGAACCTGTGAGCTACAGTACGTATTAGCAAGCTCTGATCTTGCTTTCAGTGATCACAAATCAATTGTATACAAAGAGGAATAAAAGAAAGGTGCAAATAGAGTCTGCTGATCAACAGACTTATCTCAATAACTGTGCATTAACATATATCACTGCATTTTGACTGATGTGATGGGCCAGTATGTTTTAGGAATACACTTTCTTTTTTTTTTTTTTGTTTGCCAGAAAATGGTAAAAGAATGGTATTTTGCATCTGTATTTATTAAAGTACCTTTCTACTGTGTGGAACATTTTTGGAAATGTTGATTTTAAAATTCTGACTTGAAATGAAAATCCGGAGTTTGGCGTTCCCATAGAATAGGAAATCACAACTGTTCTGTCAGAAAACTGAAAATGTTACTTAAGCATTGCCCAAATTCCTTGATGTTGTCGCCTGCTCATCTTTGTAAAGGTACTCTATGTAATATGAAGTTGAAATTTCCTTCTAACCTGTCAGACTGAATCCACGCCTGTGTCTTGATTAACAATTAGGGGAATAAGCATGGGTTTTGCCCAAGACTAAAAAACAAAAAGAAAAAAAAAAGACAAAAACACCCCAAAAAACATAAAACACCCCCAAAAAACCTTTGTAAGTGTTTATGTAAAAGACTGTCACTTGCACGCTGTGGGACTTGGCTGTTCCCTGCGGCAGGGACATGGCAAGGTCCTCATGGGGGACCGAGGGCTCAGGGGTCAACCAAGCCCCGATGGTAGCAGTTGGGGAAGAAAAGGGGCTGCTGAAAGCTCTCAGGCGGAAGACGGTGGGGGACTCCGCCGTGCTGCAGGTACTGAGTGTGCTCTGGGTGAGCATCAGTCGCCACCAGCTCCCGGGGAGGGCACAGGTTGCCCGCCCGCCGTCTCCCCCTCTCCTCTGCAGGCTCCAGCGCTTGGCCGGGGCATCGTGTCACTTTCAGACATTTTCCACTCAGGGGCTGCAGAGGCAGAGCTGAATTTTCCCTGAAACGGATCCACACAGCAGCAGGGAGAAGGTCTGGCTGTCACTTTGGGTAACGACTCAAAAGCCTCGCTGCTTGCCAGAGCCCATCCAGACCTCTGGAGTGGGAGTGAATAGAGACTTTCAGTCCTTTAGAAACATCTCTGTTATTTTCTTTTTCCATCTGATTTGGAAATACTGTGAGCAGAGAATCTATTGAGCTATCCTGAATGCCATAAACTGCACCAACCCAGTCTGCAAGAACATGGAGAAGAGGCACACCAGTATCTCAAAAAATAGGAGGTCTGAGCAGCTCTTATTTTACGAGCCTTCTTCTTCAAACATCAGCTCTCAGGGCATCCTGCCACACAATATAATTTAAGGTTGCAGTAATTCAAGCACGGGGGCCCCGTGTCCACCTCTTCCACAAATCAATTAAACAGGAGATACCTGCTTAAGTGTATTCAAGGATCTGAAACTTCCCTACCCCTGAATAATATTTTATCAGTGATCCTGTATCAGTGCTGAACTCAGTCCTTAAGCCTAATGCGGGGAGCTAATGATGAGTCTTTCAGCTCTTATTGAAATGAATGGGTACTTTAATGTTCAGCAACTTGCAGAATTGGGCTCTGAAAAGGAAGGAACATATAGCTCACCGGATGGCTGTTTCTGTAATGCCAGATCACAGGAAATATTTCATGCGGGCTCTTTACAATTCATACTTAATCATGATAGCATCCCTTTTCCTGGTTTTTATACTGTGCTGGACCAGTCAGCTTGTTAAAATATATATAAGATTTGCAGAGAATCAGGAGTTGGTGGTATGAGGCCGTTTACAACATGTGCTAGAAGACAGCGTAGTGTGGCTATAAACACGCAGAGTTTCGTGTGCTGCTCCTTCAGTACCTGCTCACAAATTAGTGTTGAAGAGGCAGCTGGAAATATATGAAGGCAAAAGTACATTTCAGTCTGATGCCGAGCCCTAAGCAGAGTCACTCAACAAGTCACTGAAGGCTCTGGGCTCGTCGTGAACCAGCGCTCCAGAAGCAAGGTGATTTCCAGTTCTTTTCTGTGTGCTCTATGCTTTGTCCTTCCTCATGTTTCTGGGTACTAAAAGTGCATTAAATTCAGAGAAAAGTTAGTTAACATTTTCATCTAACAAAATACGAGGAAAGATTTTCCTCCCTTTGAATAACAGTGATAATATTTTTTCCTGTATCTTTCAAAGAGCATTAAAACAATGCGTATCCATGTTCCTAAAAATAGTTGCAAGAGTCAGGGTTTAGAAGCACAAAATTATTACTTTCTCTTTATCTGCAATCTTAATGGGTCTCATTGCTTTTGCAAATCTTTTTTTTTTTTTTTTTTTAACTCTGATGTCCATTTTACTTTCACCATCTGAAGAAAAAAATTCTTTCATGTCTAAACATCCATATGTTAACTTTTCTGCTTGCTGCTTACATAAATACAATATTCCTTTTAGTGGAAGTGCTACACATATTTAGGAGATCAAAATCAGTTGTCATATAAGTTTGACAAAACTGCTGAAAGGCTCAAGCATCCTCTTAGTAGAGACCGTGGGCAGGAAAGGTACAGATTCCTGTGCATAATGCAAAGGACTTAGTACGTAATATTTTCTACCATACATCTAATGCTATGATATGCTTTCATCAAGGCTTAAACATATTGACTTTCTGTTAAAAGGCTTTTAACATAAAGTACAGGTGATTAATGAAATACATGGCAAATAGACTATTGCTGAAAATGTAAAGGTGGCTTTTAACTAATTTTTTTTTCCCTTGATGCAAACTTTAGCAAGACAGTTTCAACCACGACTTATTTTTCTGTGCTTTTATTTGATAACTAGAACCCAGTAGAGCAGCATATGGGCACGCAGGAACTGAAATAGTTTGTCTTCATTATCTGGTAGACCTGTGCAAGCCTGGAGCCCTCAAGAAAAACCACAAGACTGTACAAACTGGCAACTGTGGGTTTGTCTGTTCTCTATTGATTCTATTTCTGGAAAAAAACATGAACCGATGTGTGAATCATGTGACTGCTGAACTGAGCAAGTACCCACCAGCAGATAAAGCTGCTCTGAGACCTTTTGTAGCCCAGTTTTGGTTACTACCTCAAAACCTTTTTCTATTCATTTCTGAACCATTTGCTTTAATCTTTTTGCTTTGAGGCTAGAGGGTGGAAAACAGCCAGCTAAGATTCCTGAAAAGGTTTTGGAAATTACAAATGTAATTTCTAGAATTGCTAAAAAAAAAAATAATAAAATTACCATTCTGTACTTTTATTTAAATCTATGTAAGGATTTCATTTATTGTCTCTGGATAGTATAAAGCATTCACATTTCTCTTTGAGCAGAGCTGTGTTGAACAGGTAACAACGGAGAGTGCTTTACAGTTCCAGACGTGCTGATGGAGGGGCAGAATTGTAAGGTTAATTTTCAAAGGACCCATGGATCATTTTATTATAATTTCTGAACAAATTATTCCAGTCACAGTTTTTGAATTCCACAGTGCTGCACTCAAATTTGGAAATGTTTATTAGCAAGTGGTTATTTGCACCCAAAAGTGAAATTCTGTTCATGTCATCTGCTCTGCTACTATATCACAGCAGATCCAGAATGCCAATTTTCAGTTCTACAAAGTTCTTCCAACAAACAAATAACAAAGAATTATTGCCAACAAGAATTGCATAACAATAGATCCCTTAATCCAATATATCCAACTTTGGTTGAAGGCTTTTATGTGTGTGCCACAACTCCCTGTCTGCCTATTCAAAAGTCTTTCTTGAATCCATCATCTTCTACCTCCTGCCCTCACTATTCTTAGTTCAGCCCTGTCACCCCTTAGGAAATCTCTGATTTGCACTCATAAAACTGGCACCTCAGCCTTCAACACCCCATCCATTCCATTCTTTCCTTCTTATTTCTTCCTTTTCTATAGCTTCCGCCTGAATTCTCTTTCCAATGAAAATGCTTTTGCTCTGATCTTTTTTTCAGGAACTTGAGCCACTAATTCCACGCTTAATCTCCCTTTTCTCCTTTCATCTAACTGTGCCAAGTACACAAATATTTAAATAAATATGAACGCTAATTTTCAACTCAACTTCCTTCCAGAATTCCTACAAAATCTAACATTTATCATCTGCAACAGCTCTCACGAAGGTTTCTGACAACCCCAGCAGCTTAAGCTCTGCTCTCCTTCAGACCACCAGCAGCTCTCGACACCTGTTAGCCTCCTTTAGGTTTTGTTACCCTGTCTTCTCACTCAGCCAAAATCTCCTTTGGTAGACCTTTTTCTCCATCTTTTTGCCTGTCAGTGCCACCATTGTGCAAGTGCCCCCCCTCCTTCCACAGCGTGGGCTTTCACCCAAATCGGAGATGTGAGGAAGGAAATCACCTCCGCCATCTCCACCGAATTCTCCCAATAAGTCTTATTCTTCCTTTTCATTTAAATCACATGCAAGCAAACAGTTGTATATTTCAGTGTTTTTACTCAGCGGAATTATTAATTAGCTCTGAAAAATGCGATGAAACCCCAGATTTGTGAGTATGCAATTCTCATCTACGCAACGCTGGTGGTGGAAGTGATGGACACTAAATGTGTGTTTTGAGGGCACCTGTAGAGGGGACAATTAACAGATATAAAATATCCTTGGATCTCTGGAAGATTCTTTCACACAGGTTTTAGTCTTTATTGTGATTCTTCAAAATCCTGTGCCGTATACCTCTAATTCTGCCCTGAGGGCCGTTCAGGGCTCTGAACAGACAATCAGACAAAGGGCAAAATCCACCAGTGCACAGGAGATAGAAAAGAGAAAAAGAATATAGAAAGACAAAGGCTGTACTACCAATTTACATGCGCTTCAAACACCCCTGATTCTCTGCTACTCAGTTAAAAGAAAAAATATTTTTACCTCTAAAACTTCTCTCTCACATGTACTGTCCTTAAGGCTGTCACTCAGCAGAAGGAAACACATATGTCTCAAGAGTACTTTTGTGCTTTTCACAATTTTATCAAGGGAAAATATGTTGCACGTTCTCCTGACTTTCCCAGATTTTCAAATGCAGTTTATTCTAGTTTCTTACAAACTTTCAAAGTTCCCTGTTTTTCCAGCTACAATGTAATCACTTTCATAAATGAAGGGACGGAGAGGAAAAAAAAAAAAAAAGCAGAAATGGTTGATTGATAGAATAACAGGATTATAGATGGATGGAAGAAATGTGTGACTTGTCAGGGTATATATCGGTGTGTGTTTCTGTACTCTAGAAATGTATAAAGATAGTAAAGCCACCTACAATTCCACTGCTTTGCAATTTCTTTGGCAAAAGCAAAAGTGGTAGAGCATTTCTGCTCACTTAAATGAATTCCTAGGTGCTTCTAGCTAGCTGATCCTGTTGATTATCACAGAAGATAGAACAAGTCAAATAGAAAAGCTGACAACCTCTATTCTGTTACCCAGATCATCTTCAAAATGGGTGCCCTTGCAAAAATACATGTTCTTCCCCAAAATCTAAGTGTACACGCAAATAAGCAGTTGAACACTTACTTGCCTCAGAACCCATGTGGGGTTTCTCAGAAATTACAGAGCCCGGTTAATATCTCGGCACATCCCAAGCATTTTTCATTCTGACACCACTCCTGCTAATAGACGTTTTTTGTTTCCGAGTTCTCTGTCTGGGTATAAAGAGATTATAAGAGAAAATCCAAACAAAGAAATGCAATTTTAAAACTGATTGGCTAAATTCTAATTTTTTCTTCCAGAAGTAAGTTCTGTAATTCAGGTTCTTTCTAGTCATGACTGTTGCTGTATTTGCCAGTGTTTCTCTAACTCTGGTTAACATCACAGATGGTGCTGGGCAGTCATAAATTTAAAGTTCATCACAACTTTTAATTTTTTTATTTTAAATATTTTTGCTAAGTCTAAGAGGAACTGATAATAAACGCTGAAAGATACAGCCTTAGTATGTGCAGCAGCTGAACAATACATACTAAGGTGGTATAAGGGAAATTAATGCTGAAACTGCAAGCAGAAAAATGGTTTTGATATTAGGATAGACCAAAAGTGTTAACACTGATAAGACAGGGAATGTGGAAAGAGCTGGGTCTCCGTGCTCTCTGGAAAGAAGAAAACCAAGATATTGCTTCCACGAAGGAGGGTGCCAAGGGGTCTCTTCCTTCCTTTTCTGCAGAAAAATAGATAATTCTGATTATCATTTAGGCTTGTCAGGAAATGAGTCGTAGGATGTTTGCTGGTCTTTTCCCTTTTTTTCCATAATAAGAGTCATTGTGGAGAACAACAGCCTCTCAACTTTGCAGGATGACAGTGTCTAGAACAATGCAACTCCACTGCTCATAACTTCAAAACCCTTTAAATGAGTTTCTAAATATGAAAGGATCATGTGAAAATGAAAAAAAAAAAAAAAAAAGCCAAACAGCTGTATTTCTAGAAGATGGACAGAATCAAGAATAAGATTTCTTTCTGTGACTAAGCTATACACAACCACAGGATGAGGTGTGGAATGAGCTATCTGAAATACAGCCTCATCTTCCGAAGGGTATTCCATACATAAAGCATACTTCACAATGCATTTACTTTAAGATACTGAGACCAATTAAGCCAATGGTGATTTAGGTTTTGACTGGAATCGCGGGAGCCAGTTGAATCCCGTGGACAGGCATCAATCAGCAGATCTGTGTAACTGCCAGAACCGTGCATGTGAACGAGGCATGCACTTGTGCATGTAAAGCGTGGCTGAAATTCAACCACTTTAACTTCTATACTTGATATTATTATTATATTTATTAAAGTTTATATGTTATGTTTATTGTATTTATTAATTTTATCATATTTAATATTATAATTATTAATAATATTACTTAATTCTACTTGTACTTCTATACTTAACTTCACTGGCCCAGGTTGCCCAGAGGAGCTGTGGCTGCCCCATCCCTGGAGGGGTTCAAGGCCAGGTTGGACGGGGCTTGGAGCAACCTGGGCTGGTGGGAGGTGTCCCTGCCCAGGGCAGGGGGCGGCACTGGGTGGTCTTTAAGGTCCCTTCCAACCCAAACCATTCCATGATTCTATACACTGGGACTACGCAGAATGACTTCAGTACACTTGTAAATTGATTAGATCGTACTCGGCTGTACTTTTTAGATTTTGGGCATTCGGTTAGGAGGTTGTGCTAGTCAGGGAAGTACCACGTCACCTCTTGGTGAGAGCTGAGGAGCTGATCCAAGTGCTTTCCCTGTCAACTGGTTACGTCTGTCACGTAAACCAGAGAGAGAGCCCAGCATCCTAGCATCGCACATTGGGAGATCATTGCTTAGGCTATACTCACATCTTGGAATGAAGAAAAAAGCATACAACAATATAAGGATGGAAGCAGTTTTCAATCTGCTCTAGTCAAAAAAAAGGGACCTGGAGCCCACTTTGGCTCCTGTGCTACCGCAGAGCTGTGTAGCAGCCTCAGGCTTTCCTCCTGCTTCAGCTCTCTGGCTGATGTGGTTTGTAAACTTAGGCACCATCAGTAGGATGATGACTGCTGAGTCTTATTTTAGATGGGCAGTTTTCATGTTCAACATGTTTTTAAATGAAAGCAATTTTTAATCAGTCCTTTAAAAATAGTACTGCAGAGTATTGGCATCTGTCGTGTATTATGAGAATATATTTGTCAAGCATGCAAAATAACAAATGCTTTCAAGTATTTGACTGTACGCAGGCGATTAAAAAAAAAAACCTCAGAACTTTGCAACCGGGTATCAGAGAGTTTGGCAGCAGGAGGTTCGCCTCACCACGTTGTAGTGGGGTTAAATAATTTGCACCAGATCAATACCCTGTCAAAGCACTTCAAGGGGGAAGAAAGTGGGTTATTTCAGCACACCACGAGAGGATTTGAGCTACATTGAAACCTTGAATTGCTTCACTATAGCATCTAAGCTCCTGGAGTAACCTGGTGCTGAACTTGGGGCTCTGGCCGCTGCTCTGTGAAGTGTTAAAAAAGCTTAGATCATTTTAATAATGGTATCTAAGAGCCTGATCACCATAATGCTGCATCAAAGTGGTTGGATTACCTCTGCGGAGTATCAAAGAGCTTATCGAAAGCTTGGGCTCGAGCACACCAGCAGTGACAGCAGCTGCTATGTTTTAAACTCTGACTACAAGTTCATTTCCAGCTTTCCTTTCCCTCAATATTTATAAGAATTCTGTTGTGATACACAGAAAAAAACCCATAGCAAGGCGAGCGCGGCAGCAGTACAACGCTCTAGCAGTCACAGGAGTTAAGCAAAATGCTTTTCAGAGGTGACACGTTTCAGAAAGTATAAAGTAAGGGATAAGAAACAGAAAGGCTATGTGATCCTCTTTTTAGTCTCATTCACTGCCCCACCTCCACCTCTCTGCCTTTCTATTGACAGCCTTTTATATCTGCAAAGACTCAAAGTAACAGGAACAGGGGAATGAAGGAGAAATATTTATGTCAGAGATGTAATACTTGCAGGAATCTAGCGCCTAATAAGAGCACCGGGTTTTTTTGGTGAGCTTGCAAAGGGTGAGAAACAACGAGGGCGGTGGCACAACAGCGGCAGTCTGAGGTTAGCGAAGTCCAGACGGGGGGATATTCAAGCGGCAGAGGAGAGGGAAAACAACAGCTGGCATAAGCCATCATCATATGTCTTGATCTTCGCCAGGGACAGGTGGTCAAAGGAACTCCACACCCTTCTCTCCATACCATGCTTTGGAGACGGACCCACAAGTATCTGGGCCTGGAATGCTGCTTTAATACACAGTTTCTTAGATCTTTCTGGTTTATTTTTGGAGGCACGCAATTCCCACACTGCTGGAGCCTCTCTGGCTTGCAGCGAGATACTGAGACATTAGGGATGGGATGCTCTCCACCTCCAGTGGGAGGGTGTCTCCTAGCGCGGATGTCTTCATGCACTCTTGCTCACTCTGTCAACCCCAGAGGAGCGCGGGGACCGCAGCTGCTGCCCGAGGGGAGGGAGCACAGGATTGTGCTGGGAGACAAATGTGGTCTGGGTGGATCGGGTGGGTGGGAGCCTTAGGATTCCTCCAGGACAGCTCTATTTACGTCTGTCACCATCCAGCCTTCCTGTGGGTCACATTGACACCCGCCTTCCCTGGCTAGCGAGCCGCACACGCACTACTGCGCATCTTGCAAGAGAAATTGCCAGCCTCGCCTAACGAGTCCCGTAAGGCACACGCCTGGCCTGGATTTCCAAGCTCTGTGTGCATGGGCTCTGCCCTTCCACTGTTGCCTTCAAGTTTTGAAGTGCCCACGTCAGGCAGGAGAACCACGGGTAAATGCACACTTGAATTTTCGAGAATCCAACCCCAAAACCTGCTATAAAAGCATGTGTCAAGTGGGTAGTGATTCATTCTCCCAATGAATTAGGATCAACAGTTCTCCAAAGGCCACAAAAAGAGAGTCTGTCCTGGACGTACTGCCCAGAGGTGGTTCTCCGCCGACTTATGCAGGCATGCATGCTATCACTCAACAGGAATCACTGCGATTTACAAATGAGGAACAACAGATTTTGGAAACTATAATTGTGGTTATTGGGCAACATTGTCTAGCCCATAGCTCAAAACTTGACACTTACTGACTTTAATAAGGTTGTGCAATCCACCAAGGCGAGAAGAAAAGGCTCGCTGCAGACCCGCGTGCGGTGCTTCACGCCAGAGCAGCAAAGGGCCACCCGGCGCCCAGAGGACTTTTCGGACTCTGTGCCAGCAGAGAGCATTTTCCATCCTCATGCAAGAGCAACACACCAGGGTGAAAATCCTGGCTGTGCTGCAGTAAGTAGAGGTTTTAACGCTGACGACAGTGGGACCGGGTCGTGCTCAGAAATTGTTTAATAAAGGTCAGGGAAACAGGATATGAGCGCAGAAAATGTTACTGTTGGAGGGGGCAGAAAGCCAGTCTGCTTTCTCCACTTGGCTGTGGTAGATTTGTCTTCCCTGATGTTTGACAAAGAAAGAAGCATAATAATGTGAGAGGAATAGTATGTTCAAACCCATGAAGTTTAATTCATAGGTTTAAGAGGCATGTTTTGGATGAAAGCCTTAGCTGCTTTAGCACAGATCCAGTAAAAGGGAATTTGTTCTTGCTCCCAATGCTTCCAACCAAATACTGTTCTTATTAAAATGTGTGTGTCTACTTATGGTTGTGCTACAGCATTTAATTTTTTAAGATGAAAATCCGGTGCTTGAAGCAAACTGTGCTAATACATGTCTAAATATTAAGAGATATATAGATGGATAGATTACGTAGAAAATTCTGTTTAGACAGACACAGTAACTCTTACAGAGATGTCAAGAGCTCATTACTGGTTTTCCATTTTCAGAGATGAAGAAAGAGAGGCACAACAATTACACACGATTGAGATTAACAGTAAAATCACAAATAGAATTTAGGTATGCTAAATCATAGTGTTTCAACCACTTGCCAGACCACATAAGCCTTTAGCAGAAATCACCACTATCTATTTTCATGTGTCGCTGTAATAATGGATTACTAATCATTTTACTTTATTTTATAATAAAAATATTAGAACAGCCGTATAAGAATAAAGTTCTGGTATTAGAAACAAAGCTTCTGCCCAGGCCTTATGAGATCCACATTTAAAAAGTCTCTCAGTCAGTTTTGGTGCTTCTTCCAGGACCTCCTCCGTGCCTCACAGCAAGGCTATCCATGCAGGTGAGACCACGAAAATAAATGCAATTACTGTCCATCAGCAAAAATATCAGGGACTGATTCCTGGAGGATGAGACAACTTGGTAGCTGAGTTGCATGTGGAGAACATCTTGTGTGCTTGCGTGAAATAGCTGGGCATGACCCAGCTCCTGCAGAAGATGTGTTGCTGCATTAGTGTGCTCTGCTGGAGGCAGTAGGTCATGCTCATGACTAAGCTCCCATACTAGATCTGTGTCCTGCATGGAGGAACCCGTATCTCTTTCTGTAACCATACATGTCGATATACCAACTGCCAAGTCACGTGCAAGTCAGGAACTGATTTTTTTCTGAGATTTCCAAATGCTGGTAGTGAAAGGGAAGTTCAGTGATCAACCATGTATGGAAGGTATGAATCTTCAAATATGGAAAAAAACCCTCAAGAAGAGGTCAAAGCCATGTTCCGTTTAGAGAAAATCAAATCTCATTCACCTTCTGACACACTTATCATACCATTAATGCTAGTTCTATGAAGTAAAATATATGTGTGTGGGGAAAAATGGAATATCAAAAGGCAAATACACTGCAGAAGATGCATGAATTCTTATGGACATATTCAATGTTCCAAATACACAATGCAAGTTATTAATTCATCTCCACTTGTTACTTGCCACAAGGAAAGTGAGGGAAGTGGCTTTGCCTGCTGTCTCCTATCCCACCCTACTCAAAGAACCCAGCCACCCTCTACCTGCATCTCCACTGAAACCACAAACTCTTCTGCTCCATTGGAAATCTGTGTTTCTGCTGCTTGCAGCAGACAAAATATTGAGCAAGGAGTAAGCCAAGACCCTCAAACTAACTGTACTTGAACCCAAATATCAAGGCGGACGGTGTTAATTTATGGTTGATTCCACTAAGCATTTTCCAATCCCACAACACTGTTCCAGTAGCCAAGACTAACTTCACTTTATTGGGAATGCCCCCTGGAGGCATCTGCAGAGATTGATTTCTCAAGACAGTTGGAGCTAACGGGAGACAGAGCGCGGTTTGAAACATTCAAAGTGTTTCTGGTTGAGGACAGAGACGGTAGGTTTGGGTGGCTGCTAACAGCAATAGGAATGAGGGCTGTACTGAAGTGATTTTAATCATGGCCAGCAGCATGGTTTAGTTTGCATAAGAGATTTAGGGTACGTTCAGATGGATGTAGTACAAGAGTGTTGAGGCAAACGTTCTTTAGTACATAGAGTCTTGTGCTATTCGGTCTTCTGAAATATAAGTAAAAAGGGAGGACACAGACCCATTTTTGTTGTTTCAGGTTTAATAGCCTTTTCTTGCTCTAGGTTGATTTCTGTTTTCCTTTACACTGGGAAAATCAGAAGTGAATCCATCAAAGCACAATGAATCACAGCCGTATAAAATGGAGGTGACGCTAGAAACAGGCCCATTTTTTTGTAAGGGACAAAGCCAAGAAACAGTAGTTCTTGAAATAAAAGCAGCAAGGTAGCAAACCACCCTTCCAACAACTTCACAAGGAAATAAACCAAGTATTTCACAATGTTTTGCACAACAGAGGTGACAAAATACCGCTTTCAGAGAATGATTTTTAAAAACTTTTGAAAGTTCTTTCAAAGCCAATGTTTCAAAAACTTCGACCTCCAGCTTCCCAAAAGGCTTTTTGATGGATTCTGTTATCATGGTGGAGTGTTGCTCTTCTTTCTACTGCAGCGGCAAATCTGGGAATGTTGCTTCATCAAGAGCTCACTGGACTAACTACAAGATGACCGGGTTGACTTGTAGGTCTTTGACCTGCTATTTGTTCTGCAGTGACTTTAGGAAAACATTTAGCATCCAAATTAAAAAATGAATGCTCTCACACAAAGCTATTCCTTCTTTAAGAAGCATACCAAGATCACAGGTTCATATTATTAGATGAGCTGGCAAAGAAGTATTATTTGATTTCCTTGTGAGTGGTCTCCTTGCTCACTATTTAGTGGTTTACTTTTTTGACTTACTATTTAGTACCTTACTATTTATCTTCCAAGTAGTTGGAAGATCTTAGAGCCAGAACTTAAAAGAGGAAATGTGCAACTAAGGAAATGTCAAAGAGAGGACTGTGTTGTTTAAAATGAGTTAACTAAGTTCATGCTTTGCACCAAGGACTCAGCCTAAATGCATTGTTTAGCCACTGAGTCAAAGTAAGCAGTTCAGAGACAATTAATCCTCGCTGTGTTCTTCCACTACTGAATAACAGCAATGTTTCAGAGATAGCATTCAGGAGACTCCACAGGACTACATGTGCTATTCCCACAGCAGAACGGGAGGTTTGTCTGCTGCCTTTGGCGCTGCACAAAGACAGTCAAGCAATACTGTGCATCCAGGCCTTACCCCAAAACAAAGATTATTTTAATAATTGAAAATATTATTTATTGAAGAAAATAAAACAAGAGAATTTAGGATAGTAACCATGTTTAATTGTCTCCTACTGTTTTTAATAGACTCCTAATGAGTAAATGACCTTTAAAAATAGGGGAATTAAGGGCAACACTTCCATAATTCATGACTTTAAAAAGAAAAGGAAGTCATTTTTCAGGACTATAAAAAATATATAGCACAGCCATCATATAGCAGTGGAAGATCTTTAGATATAAGAAGGAAGGGGAGGCAGAATTAGCCAACAATAATATTATGATTAATGAAACAGTAACTGGGAAAATTAATTTTCTTCCCCTCCCACTCTCCATATTGAGTTTACAGCCTGTGTCATTTTTCCTCTCATTTACTTTCCTCCTAATACAGTTGTTACCTGACTCACTTTAGAAACGAGTTGGTGAAGGGCTGAAAAACTTAGAAGACTCAAATATATCACACCTATTCTTTTAATTAAGTAGTAACTGAAATATTATTTATCTTTTTTAAATTCCAATGTGATGACTAATCTTATAAAAAATCCATAGATGTTTCTGTATGGTGTTGTTTATTTAAGAGTTAAAGTTAGACTGCACTTGTAATTTAATATTTATAATGCCCCTTCTTTTTGGCTGTTAACTGGTGCATTACTGTAAAAATAACTTTTTTCTTTTTTTTTTTTCTTCCCAGTGGCTTCCTAGAGCAGCTTGCAAAGCCCACCAGATTGGTCCTACTACAATTTGATCAGCCCTGCTTCAGGAGACGAAGCTCAGTGAATAAACAAAAAAGAAGGAAAATTATTATGATGTGCCTTAGACACTCAGTTACCTGGATAAAGTGATGGCAAAGTGAACGAAAAATGTGACAGAATGAGAACTTAATTTGAACTTAATTTCTATAAGTCTGGATAAATTTTCCTAAAGAGAAATGCACTGCAGAAACAGATTCTTAGGAATCCACATTAAAATTGTTTTGATACTATGATTTCATACAGTCTGATCTCCCACTCACTCCATATTCTTGTATATAGTTTAGCAACACCTATACAATGCCTACATATGTCTGTTAATTCCTTGCATGCCACTGTATATGCACGGAAGTCCTTGAACTTAAAGTAGTAGAGTACTTCTACTTAAAGAAGTAGAGTAAATAAAATAATTTAAATAATAATTAAATAATTTATCACAAATGCCACACCTCTTCCAGTGCTGCTACTTGAGGCTGCATTTCTTACAGATAGGTAAGGAGCTGCTTTTTGGATAGACTCCTGTAGAGCCCTGTGTCACATGAAGATGAGCCAGAAGGGGCCTGAGCAAGACCTCCCAGAAACCTCAGATACTGTAGGCACAAGAAAATGAGTTCTGGCTGAATACATGATGATTATTAACCCGCAGAAACTGGATAAGTTGAAAGCCACATCGTCACCTCTCATTGGGCAGGTGATGTTGCAGTAGGAAACCAAGAACTCGTTGGAAAAGTCATGTAAATAATCCCAAAAGAGCTGTCAGTTGGAGACCCCAGCGCTGCGCTGGATAATCCTGACCCTTTTTGCTGTTTCTCCCTGGCCCACTGAGCCTCCGTTCAATGGCCAGTGGAACAGCTCCAGCACAGCCTGATGAGTACGTTGTTCCCTCCTATCGCAAATTGCCCATAATTTGACAGTTCGGCTACCCTCATGAGAGATATGGGTTGGAAACCTCGGAGGCTGAGAAATTAATTGAATCTGGGTCTCCCATATGTTGAGTGAGGGCTCTAATCACTGAGCTATTGTGTAATGGAGAGCCTACCATCTCCTCTTCCATTTGTACACCTCAAGCAATTAGTGAACCACTCTTCTGTTGTGGTTTTTACTTGTTTTGTTTGTTGTTTTTAAAAGAAAATGCATCATTATTTCCTCTCCGGAAAAGTTTTCGGACTGTAACAGAGGGAACATCTAACTGATAGTTCTGATAAAAGCTCTTAAATTCCAGTGTGGAACCGCTTTGAGGATACCCCTCTATCCTCCCCCCCTTGGCCGTGCTTAAGCATCTCCCCTCTCATTTTTATGTCTTTTCTGCCTGTCTGATGTACGGACCGCAGAGCTATCACCTTACTCAGAGTGAAAGATTCTGCTACAGGCCCTTGAAAATTAGGCAAAAGAGTTGGACCAAAGTGTTTTTTTTCCCTCTGCAGGGTATAGAGTCTGCTTTTGATGGCGATTTCAATCCCCTGACAGCACTGGGCAGGCAGCGAGCTGTGCTGTGCTGTGCAAACTTTGCAGAAATCCTGGGAACGGGTATTTCACACAAGGGTCTGAATACCTGCCCTGCTTCGGCTGCAGGTGAGAGATTCCTGCTTGGAGGAGCTGAGGACGAGCCAGCTATTCATATACCGAAGGGAACGCTGTTGGCTGCGAGGGTCCGAGTTCCTTCACCTGCCAACGGATTTTTGGATGTTTGGGGAAAAATGCTGCTTCCTGCAAGGGGACGTGTGGGAGTGCTGAGATGCAGACATGTAGGTATCACACCAAAATCTTACACTGATATGTATCTGCAACCAACAAAGCAGGAAGTTACACAAAAACCAAACAGCTTTCCTGATTTTTTTAAAAAGACTTTTCTATTATTTGAAACAGAATTTAGTCTGTTTTATAGAAAATTCTGTTGTCCATCAGCATTAACTGCTTGTTTTACTACAAAACTTCATGATATTGTGTCTGAAAACAAAATGGGAACTATTGACGTCTGCTTGATTTCCTTTTCAAACATGTAAACCCTCAGGTTAAAGACTGAGCCACATCTTCTCAAAAATACCGGTGGAACTCTTCAGCAAGTTTCTGTCTATTTTCTTTTGACATTGATAGCTGAGCTGAGAGCACCTGCAAAACTCCAAACTATGCAGCATGGGTAAATTCAAGAGGTTATACTTGTCTAGACTGATTATAAATATACAGAGACAAACAAGTATTGTCCTGTCTTAATATTTTTATTGGTTTTAATTGTTATTCACTTCACTGGAAAACACTGAAGTATTTTTTTATTTTATTTTTTATTGTGACTCTCAATCTAAGATTTTTTTTGCCATATTATAAACTTGAGAAATTTTTCATGGATGACCTATAGCTGAAGAATTGCATTTGTAATGACAGTAACAGTACACTTGAATGAAAAAAAGTCCAAACGCATTTCCTGAATATGTAGTATTACATGTGTATTACAGGTTTCCAAATGAAAGATCAAGCCACTTAGAAACCAAGGAAGACTCATCAGACACTAAGCTTTAAGTCTTTCTCTCTAAATGCACTCTTCATGAAATTCATACTTTTAAGCAAATCTTCTAAATTATCTGAACCCTCACTTGTTTTTCTTTGTTCGTTTGCTGCAGGGGGACTTAATGGTTTAACTACTATTTTTAATCCTAATGTCTTTGGGGCAGCAATGTTGGTCTTCCATGTAGTGGCCAACATTCCTCTCTCCCACAGGAACCACAGGTATTTCAAGATACACGATTCAGAAAATGTCCAGTAAACCCGAAGGGAATTTCGAGGCCAACCTGATTTTAGGAAACAACCATTACACTGGAAACTGGGAGACCTGAATTCTGTTCCCAGCCGCTCTCCCAGTCTGCTGAGCTGCTTAGGGAAGTTAAGATCTATCTATTTCTTTGCTTATCATTTGCATGGTTTTTGCTTTCCAGTGGCAATCCAGACAACATGAGTTTCATGTTGTATGAGTCCTAAAAAATGGGATTAATTTTTACTGGACCTTCCATCTGATGGTTTAAAACAAATAATACTAATAGCTATTAATAATGATTGATTAAACTTTCAGACAAAAGCACATTTGTCATAAATATGCAAACTGGAATGGTCAGATTTTCCCATCTTTATATGCTTGGGAACAGAAGATGAGTTTTTTGCAGTCTTAGCAGTATTCTATGTGAAAAAATCTATGTCCATGGATGAAAATCCATCATTGAGTACTCATCTAATTTCAGCTTCCTAAAAATGTGATATGCTTATATGAAGTGGGTTTTTTTGTTCTATATAAGACCTTGGTCATGAAATCTGAATATGAAACACATCTCTGAAGATTTTTGGGAACTGTGAGTAGCAGTTACATCCAATATTTCCATTTTTTGGCTGGTATCTACAAATAAAGCTTATATCAGGGAAGAAAGGTAAAAATCACAAGACTACTACTTTTCTAAGCATTCTTGCATCTTCGGGTCATATCAAAAAGACAGATTTACAACGACGTGTTGTAAGGAGTAAGTGCTAAAGTTTCAGAATTCTTTACAGATTCAGAGGTAACAAACTAATTTGCCCCAATATGAAATATGGTTTATGAATGGGGCAATATTTCTTGCATTAGTAACAGTGGTTAAGAGCTCTGAAGCCAGACTAATTCAAGGGGCAATTTATGATAACCTAACACAAACCAGAATGAAGCACCACATGAAAAAATGTGGAAAGTATGGGATACACCAGCACTATAAAACACATCAAGATTTTCATAAGCACAAAGGGACTTTTTGCAATAAAGCACTATTTTTTTTGTCAACTAGATACATAAAGCATGTCAGAGTGTTTTCCTGTATAAATTTCTTTCACGGCTGATACTGTTCCTCTACAATCTAGGAAATGTGAACATGGAACCTGCACATGAACAACACCTCAATGTACCAGACACCTTAATAAGAAAAAGTTTGGTGGTATCTTGAAATCAGTAATCCTACCCTTGATTATATGCAAAAATGCACAACAGAGAAAAGAAAGTTGTACTTGGAGTATTTTGCCGTTGACATCATTGATTTCACACTTCTACCCATAGATCAGTGCTTAAATATGGAGGGATGAACACACCACATTTTCCCCTTGCTGTTTTGAAGGTTTCACTCCTCACTTAGCTAAATGCTGAAAGAGAAAAAATGTAAATAGGGAAGGAAAAAGAAGGGAATTTGAGAGCTACCACTGTAAGAGTCTTAACATTACACACAGTAGTTGCATGTTGTGATATGGTTTCATGCTAATTGTAGTGATACTGGATAAAGAAACTCATTCTCAAAGTTTTCTCAAAAGTTTTCTCAAGTCACAGCCAGAACCAGTTTTCAAATGGTTGCTGTATAATGTAGTCAACTTGGACTGTCAAATACAGATTTAAAAGCCGACGAACACAACATTTTCCTTATTCCTCTGCCTGGGCAGTTCCTTCATGAGGTACGTGGAGTACATGGAGCTGGGCTGGAGCACCATGCTGGAGCTATGGGTGCACTGTACCCACTCTTGATGCAGTTCTGCTCCTGTCCTTTCTAAAAATACTAGTAGTCCACAGGGAGATGGAGCAAAGAAAATTTCCTTTCCTTGTCATCCTTTTCCCCTGTTTTCTCCCTGCCTCAACGATTTATTGTAGATTTTATTATGCGTTAAAATATGACTTCAATGCAAACTTTAAAGCAAGCCTTTTACAGTTACAAAGCTTAGCCGTTAACAACAGGCGTGGGAAGCTAAACTCTCAGCAGCTTTCTAGATTGCCCTTTACACAAGGCAAACTGTAAAATGATATGATCCAATAACAAACGAAGAACTGATCCCAGCGGCCGGAGAGCAGACATGGCTTTCCATTCTGCAATACGTGCATGAAAGGAGAATATGGTTAAAAACCTTGGCGGCAGTGAGTTACAGGAATAGCTGGCGCTTCCAGGAATGAGAGCATTCCTAATAAATCTGTGGACATTGCATTTACCACAACAAGAGCAGGTTTTCTTGCATTCATGTTACAGACCATCAGAATACACTTTTTATTGAACTTCCATAAACACCGCTGGTGGAACAGGACCACCAGACAGCAAGAGAGCACTGTGGAACATCACCCTGGAAAAGCCGCCAAAGGGATATTTGTGTGTTTAGGGGACACTGTTCTTCCACTTGCCAAATGTAATTTCATTAAAGGATTTGAGGAGTGTAAAAATACAGTCTTTAATGACATGGCCATGCGCTTGCTACCTTCCAAAACCAACAGTACCTGCAGAGAATCCTAATTTCCTCCTAGCTCTGCTTTAGTTTCCTGATTGTAGTAAAAACATACGATCCGAATGGGATGGTTTTGTTTTGGTTTTGTTTTTTTTTTTCACTGCTCATTTACCGGTTTTTATAATCTTCTTGTGGATTAACACTAAGTCTAGCATGCAAAAGTATCTTTCCACAGGATGTAATCTGCTTAAAGACTGAATGGTTTTGGCCTATGGCAAGGGTTGAAAAGATAGTACAGCCTTCCTCAGGCTCTCACATCTGGCTTGTACTCATGGAAAAAAAAATAAACAAGAAGAAAAAAAAATCCCAGAAGACCAGCTGCCTTACTTTGTTACTAAATATTGCACACTTAGAAGCCACCTCATCTTAGAACTTTACAAATATGTAGGACTGCCTTCAAGAGCTGCACATTTAAGCCATTTATGCCAAGAATCAAAACACAAGTTTCATGGTAACTATTTAAAATGCCACTTCTTTCTATAAATCATGGTTATATCCCGATCCTGGGCAGTAAGGGATAAATGCTCATGATGCAGCTGTACTGAACTTATTTTTGAGACAAACCAAGCGAGCGTCTGACCCCACGTTTCTGGCACAGATATGCCATCACCTAAGTTATAAGAATATCCAGTGCTATTGAAAGCATTCACTGAAGCATTGGTAGCTAGTTAGTAGAGTTTCAGTCTAGGATATGGATACGTTCATCTTCTTTCCCAATTTTTTGCAGCAGAGGCGAGCGCACGTTAACCCCGGAGCTGCCCGTCTGTACGAACCATAAATAGCGGTGGAAAGGTCGGTTCCTGCAGTTCGGGCAGATCCATCACAGCTGTCACTGCGGCCCCCTCGCCTTCCTGCCCCTCTTGTGCCGAGTGACACAATGGCGCCAGGATGGACCTGCCGTCACGCGTCCGCCCCCAAACAGCCACACTGGACGCGTCCTTCAATAACCAAATTATACAACGGCAATGAATACGCATTTATCACCGCGCTGCTCCAATGGTGCTACTGAGTCAGCTCGAGACCACAAACAGTAAAGCCCTGTTTTAATGGCCAACACCAGACATAAAATTTATGCTCCTCTGGCTGCCTGTGGTTGCTGTTCTAGCTGCTGAATAAATGGCTCTATCTTCAAAAGATCTGGTTGACCTGCTGATTTGAAACCGCTTCCCAGCAGCAGTTAAGAGTGGACCCCCAGCTGAGATCAAAGATGGCCCTGTCTGCGCGCAAAAGAGGCCTTTTGAGGAGGCAGAAGCAGGAGCATCTCTGCTGGGGAAGCGCAGCCTGACAGGATCCCAGCTGCCCATCTCTGGCAGCAAATAATTAGGGCCTGATCCAGCACCCTGCAAGATCCAGGGGAGGGCAATCGCGGGAAGCGTTGTCCTGGCCCTTCCGTATTGCCTGCAATGTTTTCTTTAGAAAAAGAGACAGAACCCACCCATCTTTCAGCCATATTAATTTACTATGCTCTCTTCAACGGAGCTATTAGATGACCTCATTCTGTTTTGTTTTCCATGGATGCCACAAATGCAAGGTCTTCTCTGACTTCTCCCTATCCTCGTACCTTCCGTAGACCCAAACCCCTCTCTGAACTTGGCTCGTAGGAAAACTGTATGACTGTGTCAGAAATAAACGCAGGGTTGCAGTAGCATGGATGTGATTAAACTCAGTGCTTCTTACGAAACTTTTATTTTAATGTGCATGCAATTTTCCCTGGCATAGTCTGCATTGATATAACTCTCCACTAATGGGGTGAATCTTTAGTGAGTTGGGTTAATTCAGATTTTTATGAATCTAGACATGTTACTCTGGAGAACAGGAGGAACAGGAATGAAAAGTCTTCTCTTTTTGGTGAACATTTTTGCAAAATACATTGGGCGAAATTTTGCACTTTTAAGAAGTAGCTGACAAATAGAAAAAATAATCCCCAAATAGTAGGAAATTAAAAAAAAAAAAAATCTAGCCCCTGAGCTGGGCAAAAGTAACCTCCAGCAAAAAAGAAAGACTGTTCTGCCTCTGCTTCAGTCAGAGGTCACAGACAATCAGAAGAGTGTCTGGGATGCAAACATGAGGTTTCCATTTGGCTGAAAATACCCAGTACAAAACCTAAACGTGTTTGTGTGTGTGTGCGTATATGTGTGGGTGCGTACGTGCATGAAAATCTTTTATTTTTTGCGGCAATCACCTATGTCCACTTTATGGCATCTTTGAATATTGGAATGAATTAGTAACGGAAGCATTTAAAATTATGTAGATTCTAATCCCAATGTTTACCACGACTGACTTTGGGACAGTTACCTCAGTAAACCTCATGTCCGAATATTTGATGAGTCCGACCTCTGAAGAAATGATATATTTTATAGCCTACCTCCGGACTGAGGGTGTCAAACATAAATAAACATCAATACATACAATATGCCCACTACCCACTTCTAAAGTTGCCACCAAACCACTGGCCTGATTTACTTTCAAGTGTTGTGTTTATTTTTATTTCATGGTCTTTTTATTTATGGAATGCTATAAATATGCTAGCTCAGACATTAATTTAAAAAAAAAAATACTCAATGAAGTTTCTGCATTATTTCATAAAGCTATAGAAATAGAGGTACCGGTGTCTGCTCAACTTTATCCCTAAAATGGGCCATGAATGAAAGTATTCTCTTATGAATGTTCATGCATGTCAGGAGGCCATTAATGGACTGCGGTGATTGCGTCCCTCTGATCATGGGAAGTATTGGACTAATGCTAGCAGTAGAATTGTGAAAGAGCGGCACTGTCATTTCTTGTAAGACCTAAGGGTACGTGGACTGTACCTTGCAGAAAATACAGCTGTTTTTTTCTGGGACTGAGGGAGTTCCTCCAATAAAAGAAGGAGGACAGACCCTGGAAATAAACATGAAGTGGCTTTGAATTTTCATTCCCATCATCTTACTCTAGCCCTCCCTTCTTAGCACAGGAAAGATTTTCTGGTAGTGCTTGTTTCTGGAGACCAAACCTCCTTGGAACACAGGGCCATTTTTCTCAAGTAGAAGATCTTTCAGTCCAGCGTGGTGGATGCACGAGTAGGATCAGTCTACACAGAGGAGAAGTTTGAACAGGCAGAAAAATAATATACATGTTGAAAATAGAGGGAAACAAAGAAGATGGCCATGCCACTCAGTTTCTTTTACAGACAGAAGATGCTAGTGAAGAGATTGCATCGTTCTCATATAGTGTACATGTCCACAGGCTTTGATCTTATGTGCCTCTTGTATCATGAGGCAGGTACTGACTGCCTTACTTACTTCTCTCAGCACCTTTGTTGCAAAAGTGACTAATGCACATCTCAAGACATACTCCATTTGCCTGCTTCCTGTTCTTGAGGTGTATTACCTTCAGCAATAAAGGCCTTAAAAGCACAGAATTATTAATAACACTAACTGAAAAATATAGCAACGGAATCCTTGGCCCATTGAAATCAATTGGCATTTTGCCATCGAAAGAAGGTAGGTAGGAGAGAAAAGCAAAAATATATATAAATATAATCCAACTATAATAAAGATGGGCCAAGTAGTAAACCTAAAGCTTCTCAAAGTAGGTTCTTATAATGGAAATTATTAGGCAATTTATAATGGAAAATATTAGGCAACCTTTATTATGTGAGCCACTGCCAGTTCCTCCTAGAATAAGAGCTTAACCTGTCATATTTACTCTCTTTTCTTAGGAAGGCTTCAGCTGGTGATGTGGCCTGAAAGTCAGGACACTTGAGCTCTGCTGGACTAACAAAGAAATTAATTCCATACCTGAGGTTGTTCCACTGAAAATGTGCTCCCTTTTCTCCCGTCAAACAGACAACAGTTGACGGCCTTTCCTTACCGAAAGCACTACTTTTGGGTGGAATTGGTGGACAGTTGAAAAGGGAGCTCTTTTTAGAAGGACATCCATAAATCTCCACTCATCTGGTGGGTAGACGACTAAGTAAGGTTCCTCCCAGTGCTCCTCCAGGAAATTTTCCTGGTTGTTTTGCAGTTTTTCCGCTGGTCCCATTTTCGTAAACTCACTTATTTAGATGCTGAATTTTCAGGGTTGAGAAGGCATGCACTGCTGAGCGTTCATCGTGCTCCACAGAAACAAATCAACAAACAAACCAACAACCTGAGTGTTGCATTTCAGCTTGATGTTGTTCCCTAAGGAAAGCGAGGCCCTGAAGCAAGGAGGTGAAGAGAGGGTCAGAGGAATTTTCCTTGGTGAGTGTCTGTGCACAGAAGTGAAAGCCAGCAGCACCCAGAGCTCTTGGGAAGTCTACATATTTCTGAGCTTGGGGCAGTCAAAATTCAGACTGCCTAGTGTGAAGTTAGTTTCAACAGCATGGTTAAGGGTTTTTTTAGGCATATTTAATTCTATTTCCTCTACGATCTCATAATGCACTGGCAGTCCAGATGCATAAAATTACTGAAATTTGGGCAGTCCTTGAAAAAGAATCCAGTAGTCCGATGGACAATGAGGCTGACCGCTGCAGAGCCATTTTGCTTATGTGCCACTTGAGAGATAATGGAGTTACTTAATCAAACATTTTCTTCAGCTTAACTTGTATTTCTGTGGGTCAAAGTCTGGGGGAGAGACACACAACCTGCTGCATGTAACCTAAAATGTTATTCCTTTACTGCAATGGAGACATCAAGGAGGAGCCTGAGAGACTGTGTTTAGGGGACATTACTTTTGCAGATCATCTTCTTATGAAAATTCTTATGGCATTGTTCAACTTTATATAATAATTTTCTCCTCATCCTTGTTTTTCAGTAATAAATACAGTTTGTGATGATGATAGCTTTTGCCAAAATGGTAAGACTATGGCACAATATATGGATTGATAAGAACACCAAAATGATATTCCCAAGGCTCACACTTGTATAATATGAACAGTATGTGAAATTTATTGAAATATGGGATTTTATTTATTTATTTATTTATTTATTTAAAAATAAGGCGTCCATTTGGGAGCTCTTTATGGATGGACTCTGGAAGCACTGGTGTGTTTAGCTCATTGGAGCTGCCTACCTTAGGAGAATTAACAGTGGGTAAGTGTTTGCAGAGTTCTGTTCTAAATTTGAAACCGTATAACATAAACAAGCCAAGTGTAACTAAACAGTTAGGCAATGGGTCATTTTTCCCCGCTGTGGTGTGGTTGCTGGAGAAACACCAGCAGTAGCATAGCTATCTGAGGCAGGATCACCGATTGAGTGATGACTGAGTATTGGGATCCTCCACTCTATGCATACTTTACCACAGTAGCTAAACATTTCTCACTGTTCGATATATTAGTTTTCAGGAGTTGGTGGGATCGAGGAATGATATTCTCCTCGTTTTATAGACAGCAGTCTATACCGAGGGCTTATAGGCTAGATTCAGTAAAAAATTCTATGCCAATGCTACCTAAATTTGGAGACACCCAAACAATTTTAGTGGTGTATCTTTGTGGCTCACTCTTTAGTTGTCAGTAAGAACTGGCCTTGAGCAAAGCTGGACTTGCAAGTTTCGACCCTTTGCTCCTAGTGCTCTAAGGTGTGTCCTTTTGTAAGTAGAGGCTGCATAATGATGCACCTGGCCCACCATCATTGCATTCTGTCATCGATTACGTCATCTCAAATGTACAACAAAACGAAGATCAAATACTTTGCATGACAAATTGAATCACAGTCAGTCTGTAACCAAACATTGTAGATAGCGAGCAGAAGTTTATTCAAGTAAGTGGAAGCAAGAATGCCCCTTGCCAAGACAGTTTCATTCATCCGTTTAAACAATCTGAATCACTTCATCATGACAAACAATCCCAAGTTGTCTTTATCTACGCTCTTACAGTCTGGTTAGACTTGTTAACTTGTGGATAACTGTCAGCATACGCTGCACAACCCCAGTATAAAGCACTATAAAGTACAACACAATGACGATGTGTTCAACTGAAAAAAAAATTAAATCTCAGGATTTGGATGAGCTACCATGTATTTCTGTGAACGGTATTAACAATTATGAGAATACCATAATAAATTAAATGGTCTTACTGAGCTTGTCAATTGCTCTAGATAATTAAACTGTGCTATCTCTGTCTTCACACATCCTAATGAGTGCAAGTATTTCTTTAATATTCTCTTGGGGAGTACTACAAATACTGAAGCAATGTGAACTTGGGGCAAGTTGAACATGTTACTGTCACAGCAGTGTTTAGGGACCACCTGGCACCAGCCAGACCTGCCTAGAAATCCGGGTTTCCAATTTGCAAGAAAAAAAGCTGCTTCTTTTTGGAAGTATAATTTTTTGGTCCAAATCACACAAACCCCATTGTTATTAATTTGCGCAATGAAACAAAGTGAGTGAAATAAAATAGCTCCCCACACCCTGCAGCTGCTCAGTAAAAATTGCTTTTCTTGTCTTTTTCACTAGGGCTAAAAGTGGATATCCACCTCACAAAATCTGGGGATACCAGCAGATTGGCAAAGAGTACCAAGGACAAGCTGATGATCAAATGCTTTTTGGGTTAGCTGTGGGGACTTTCTGAGAGCACTGAATCCGCGATTTAGGAAAAGTCCACCAAACACATCTCAGGAGTGAGGACCTATAAAGCTGGTGATGGACTGATTTTCCAGGTGTATAAGCAACAGTTTCATGAAAATGCTACATAGGTTAAGGCAAAGTTTAATTCAATATTTTTAACGATGTAGTACAGTTTTGATTAAGTGGCATTTTCTAATAAAATGTTGCTTTATCAGAAAATAGCTAAGTCTGTTAACCCTGCTTTGTAAATGGAGGCTGAATGATGCATTCCCAAGATCAAAAAGAATATATGATTTAGGACCAAGAATGGCATGACAGTTTTGTTCCTACCATCCTGAAATGCAGGTCTTCCTCTTTGAGCTACACCTTTAGGCATCCAAAGACAGAAAAAAGCCTGGGTTGAAAGTGACTACCCATAACTTCCTACCATTTTTATATCAGAAATTTCCATATACTAAGAAGCAGACACTGCCAGTTGTGTTCCTTCTTTCAGATACGCCTAGAGATTCACCTCCTCCATGGTGAAGGTTGTGGGTGCTCAGATTTTTTTTTTCCTTTTCACATAACTATAAAATCTACCAACAAAATTCCAGATTTTGTTTAGTTCAAAAGAGCTTTTTTCCTGCATGTGACACTGGCCACAAAATGCAATCAACTAAACAGTAACTGTTTTATTACTATTTTTAACCTGATTTTGCCTATTTAATTCTCTGACAAAGGAAAAAGCAAAAAATAATCCTGACTTAACCCTTAAAGCCTTAATTTTCATTCCAAATGAGAAAAACTTCATTCTGTTCTACTCAAACAAACATTCATGACACCCACAGCATCACAAAACCGTCTCCAGTGCCGTGAGAGCGGGGTGAACAAAAATAACAAGTTAATTGTACGTGGCCATAACTGTTGTAATTTGTGAAGGTTAAGCCTTGCCAGTCAGCCTTGCTCTTCTCATGGCTGCCAACAGCAAGGGGAGCTTTCCAAGGGAGGAATCTCCCACCCCGTGCTGAGGAAACTCACTCACTTCAGTGCTCTTCCTTCCAAAATGACGACTGGTGCTACTGCAGGACAGATGCGATTTTTGGTCTCTTCGGGGCTCAGAAGTTAGGGTCTCCCCTCAGTTCTTCATAAATCCATTTGTCAAGCTGAGTAATGGCACGACTATGTTGAACATTTGACTAATAGTGTGCAAATACAGCATTTCAGGTGCTTGCAAAGTGTATGCTATACTTTACTCTGGCCAAGATCCCTCACTCAAACAATCGCTGAGCATGATAAAGGGCTTTATAAAAAAAGATCTTCAGTTAAATAACACAGAGAGGAAGCTCATGAAAGCATTTGGAGGAGGATTAGAATGACATGAAAAGATTCGAGGCAGATCAGCACTGACATTTTCTAGCCAGCACTTGTTGTGCAATGAAGCACTCTTGGAACTCACACAACTCGATAAGCATTTCTAATCAATAATTAAAATAAACACAGGGATTACAAATATATATTGGAGCAGTGCATTTCCTCCTAAATCCTTCATACCTTTGACATTATATCTTCCTTTCAAGTGTAACTGAAGTATATTTAAAGCAATGAGCAGGATGAAAACTTTTTATAGCTACACGTTGCGCAGTGTGTTAGTAACAATGCTTCACAATGTTCTTCTAAATTTGCTCCTTTTTTTCCATCATTCATTATACCTTATACTTTACATATTCTGCATACATATGGGCAATAGGAGTTAAATTGCTCGCTCCCGTAGCATTTTGCCAGGTGCCACATGGAAGCTCAGATTCAATCAGATTTAAGCAAAAGGTTTGTACTGGCCAAAAGTGCATCAGAAGAAGGTTTTGGCTTTGTTAAAGCAAAGTGTACCCAGTCTCTTCTTACACAACACTCAAAACCGTGAAGACCTTGCAAGCATTGTAGCTGTGGTAACGATGGGAGCTTCACTGGTTGAGCACGTACTCCCAGGAAGCTCTGTTAAAAAATGCCTCCTGCACCCTATTGCACAATGGAGGTGCATTTTCCAAGGAGCTATGATGGAAGAGGCAGGAGATAACCAATGGACGGGAAAAACTTTTTGAAAGAGAAGTTAAGGCTGGAAGAGAAGCTGCACAACAGCTCAGATGTCCTCAAATGTTCCTACACCAAGAGAAAATTTAAAAAAAGCCAACGATCACAACAGGAAGAATATGACCCCAAGACTGCCACAATAAAGCAAATGGTAAAATGGAAGAATTGCCCTGTGTTTAGTCTCTGTCACAGAACAAATAATTACACTGACATACTAAAGCCAAGATAAAAGGTGGAATTAAGAAACCAAAGATGTCTGTTTTCCCCTACATTGTGGTGCGATGTTCTCAGGCTCCTGAAAACATCTGTCACCACTGAGCAGGATCCCAGACAACACAATCGGTTTTAGACAGTCATTTCCTCATCTCGAATGATTTTCTGATTTCATTACTCAGGAAAGATTAAAACGCTTCCCCTTTTTTTCTGCCTATTCAATGAATATTCATTGCGGGAAATTATTTATTTAGAAATTTATTCAGAAATCACAGACTTAATGGCCTATCTCTTTTAGGACTGCTCTAATGAACCTAACCAAGATTCTTTAGAAATCACTATAGGCCAGCTGCTAAAGGGTGAGTTAATGTAAGATTAAGGACAGTGAACACCTTGGAGAAGAGACTTGTGCTGTCTGTCTTTTGTAGTTGTGGCCATTGTTATACCATGCAGAATTGCTTACAAGAACGTAACAAAAATGCAGAGTGAAAAAAACCTAGTATTTTTAAGCACATGCATATTAAATGGTTGTGTTATACACATGGGAACGGGTTGAAGGTCACGCAACAACCTGCCTTCTGGCATTTCCTAATTGTGACTCGCTGCCCTTTATGCACGGCTCCACAGATGTTTTAATGCCACGTTTACATGCTACACAAACACAGGTGTGCAGAAGTCTGCTCGCTGAAGGGGTGTGCAGTAACTTCATAACTTTTGCAGCCCATATAGGCATGGACAACGACACAAGCAAATTAGTGATAGTTTGATGCTCAGCTGAGGGATCCTCAGTCAACTACCATGGGATGCACCGGGGTTAGTTGACCTGGCTGAGCCGCCTCGCGTTGAACCATGTACTTCACAGAGACTTATTTTGGAAATGTTTTAAAGTGTTTAAATAATGTTGCTGGGAGCGTATTTCCTAACCTCTCTCCGTAAAATTAATGCACTTTCCTGAGAGTACAGCTTTATAGGCCTTAAGTTCAAAAAAGGAGAAGTACGAGTAATAAATGTCAAAAACATCTACAAATGGCCTAGCTCAGCCTTTCTCCACAAATAATGGCGCTACTTCAAGCTCCTTTGCTTCCTAGTAAGTTTCAAGAACAGACAGCTAAACACAGACCCCCTTCAAGAGCACATTATGGATATGGCAGCTTTCCATAGGGGTTGACTGAACACAAGCTGCATGGTAAGATACTTGTACCTTCCCATAAATCACTTAATTACCACTGCCCACTCTCTACACTACAAGAAATAGCTGTGTTCCATTTTTTAAGTACTCTCAAACCTGAAGAGACATGGTTTAAATTCATAAATTCACTATTTAATGTCCTTAAAGGCCATCTTAAAACTAGCCAGCTTTACCAAAGCATATCAATTACCACTGCTTACTACAATTTGCAGTAATTACAGTTTGTTTAGTGAGATGGCTCTTAATTGCAGACACCACTGAAAGAACAATCCAACAAAAAAATACAGTTTCTGCAATCATTCTTTTTAGGCTGGAGGAAAGAAACTCGTGGGGAGGAAATGAGTTTAGATAACTTATTCTGGAGCATTCTCAAAACAGCTGGCTTAAGGGAGCCCTGATGCTCTGTCTTCTTGGCATAAATCAGGAGTAACCATCCCATCAATACAGTTGCACTGATGTAAAACCAATGTACATGAGAATAAAAGTAGGATTCATTTTTTTCGAATCAGGAGACCGTCAATCAGCTTTGCTATATGATGTGTTGTGCAGCTCTACTTACCCTGCAGTAAATGGGACTACCCTCAGCATCGGTCACAACAAAGTTGGTCACGGGTTTTCAGAGACTGTTTTTTCAGCAAAGTAATCCCCCGTGGCCAATTCAATGGGAGATCTCAGCACCTAAGTAGGACTGCAGTCTTGGAAATCCTTCACCACCGCCAAAATTGCCCCGTCTCAGGTCCGTGCTGGGTGACTGCTGGGGCATATGTGGGCTGGATATGAATGCTTTCATCTCTCCTGGTGAAAATTACATGAAGAACCCAAGTCATCTGTTCAGTATAGGACAGAAAATGCCACTTTGAGCTTAATTTGAAAAGGGTAAATGCAGTGCACATCTTCAAAACATTTCTTTGACCATTAGCCTGAAGAAGGGGTTGAGAATCGTGAGACCTCAAGGCCTCTGAGACCTCAAGGGTCTGGGCAAGTGGGGACTGCAGGAAAAAATCCAAAGGAAGAGCACAAGTAAAGAGGTCTGAATGCTCAGGTGATGTGTAAAATTGGCTCATTGTATGAACTGACTGGACAACATGTACTGGAAGGCACCCTTTACCAATGCAGATATTCCCTGCTACACCTTATGGCTGGGAAGCCAGGCTACGTACCCTATCCTGTCACTTAGACTAGGCAGGACAGTCAGCTGCCTCTAAACTTTTATCCCACTTTCTCCCCTTTAAAATACCTGAAGAGCTTTATTACACGGTGTACCATACAAGTATGATGTACTTTACCAAGTCCTCAACAGATTCTTGTGGTAATTTTAGAAACAATTTACTGCCAATAACATTAGTCCATGCAGAAAAATTGATTAAACCTCATATGACACTAGCAGTGGAAAGAAGGTTTCTAATGCAGCTGCAAAATATCCATGTGACAGCACAAGAACACCTCAGCCATTTGATAAATGCTCAGGTCTCTGTCAGAAATGGTGCTGGAGTACAGAAACACAAATTTGTGGGATATAGGCCTTGTTAGTTTAAATTCTTTTATCCCTACCTATTGAAATCCTCGTGTGCAATTTTCAGCAATCCTAAAAGAAAAACTAAGGCTGAAGTGGAAAAAAAAAGCGCTTGGTATTGTTGCGTAGGTGGTTTTGATTAGAGTTGGCAGCAATTTAAAAAGAGATGCATCTTCCAGAAGAAAAGACAATTTTACTCAGGGAAAATACACGTGATACATGAATAAGACCTTTGACTAGTGACGGGCAAATCTACTGAAAAATGTAAGTGCTTATTATATGCATTTTCAAACCTTTGGAGATCTCCCTCAATTTCCCTCCTCCTTCTCCGAGGCAGTATGGGGATTTTCAGGTAGATATTTTTTGCTGCTCTTCCTACACCCACAGCATCCCTGATTACAGGTGTAATGCCTGAGTATGCCAGCGTGCGCAGAACATTCAAAAGGCTGTTGAGATGATTCAGGAGGCGCAAGAGATTACCCTGTATGTGTGAAATGGGTATGGGGCACCATGGCTCCTGGCCTCCTGTTATGAGGGGTTCCTGAAACCTGGACCAATCTCTGTGCACTCTGCCTGCTACATTGAAAAAAAATTAAATCTTTGAGAAGATGTCTGTCTTAAAAAGCAACGTGTCAGGAACCTGCTGGATCCCTAGACAAAAGACCCAATTTATTCTGGTGAATTCTACACCTTTCAAACAATTCCTTTTTTTCCCATAGTGACATCACTAGTTAATGCTATAATTTTTGAAATTAATTTAAAGCGCCGATGATGTGCTTCAGACTAGATATATGAAACATAAGGGTTGTCTGCAGTGAAGGTGGTGTCAATGCTGGTCTTCAGCAGCAGAGGAGACCTCACGGTGCCCGCAGCCAAGGCGGCTGCGAGCGTGGCTGTGTAGCTGCGGTAGCACAGTGCTGAGCCTGAGCAAATACATCCTGCCTTCTCAGCAAGGCTTATTAGCTTGGGCTGTGTGCCTGCTAACTGCAGCTACACGGCTCCTGGTTTCAGGCCAGTTTGCATCTGGCTGGCTCGGAGCACAGGAAGAGCAAACTTGTGTCTGCTCGCAAAATATCTGGTAGATGTCCTGTAAGTCAATTCAATGGGGGAAAAGCTAAGCCCAACAGCAGGGGCCTCCTGCAGCCCCCTGGAAATGAACAGAAGATCTGACCGTGTGGACATAGAAGGGAAAGAAAACCAGGGAAATATGCAATTATCCCGGAGAAATTTGTCTTTCAGTGGATGCTGCAAACTTGTTTAACCCTTCCATTATCCGGTTGCTTGGCTGCATCCCCCGGTTCCTTCTTCCATATCTGGGAGTATAAGTTACACTCATATTGCACTCCCACTAAATGCCAAGTTGCTGCAAGTCGAACAGCTCTGGCACTTACACCCACGTACACCTGTTTCCTGACCGACAGATACACGACGTGTAACTTACACCATCGCTAACTCATGATTGAATTCAGCAGCGCTTTCTACTTATTTATTAATTTTTTTTAAATTCCTCTAGGGACAATACAGACACATGTGGTCTCCTGCTCTGGCCTCACTCCATCTCACTGCCCGTGAGAGGTGAAATGGCTGGGTTTGTAGAACCTCATAGGGGTGACAAGACAGACGCTGCTGTGGTTTAACGATGGGAGACGTAGCATTCATGGTTCAATACATATAACACAAGACTGGAAAGGAACACTGGTGTTTCCATACACCTACCTACAAGTGGGGAACTAGACTGGCCAATTCAGACGTGTCCAAGCAAAAGTTGGCAGCATTAAAAAAATGGCAATGGGTTGTTGTAACAATATAGAAGAGTGAGTGTGAAGAAATACAGCCCAAGGAACATCTCCTGGGTTGGGTCTGAAGCAGGGCAGAATATGGGACAAGCCTGGAAAAAACAGAAGTTGTGGTGAAAAGACAGGAAAAGAAGAATCTTAAAATGTCAAATCCAAGAGTTTGTTTTTCGTAGGATATATATAGCAAACAGCCTTACCGTTTTGTTTCTTCTGTATGTTATCGTGCTTACAATTTTCCATTCATATAAGCATAATGTTTCTGGAACGGATTGGTGCAATCTATTTAAAATAATTTTCCAATCAAGCCATATCCTAGAGATGGAAGTTAGGTCTATATTTAAAGAAAAGGATTTGATATTCATCAGTGCATAAAATATAGTAGTTCCTGAAATATATTTTAAACTCAATTGATAAACTTCACCATTCAGCCCCAGTTGAACAACCATGAAAATGGATATTTAGCTTTAAATTTATTTACTTTTTCATAATTCCATGTGAACTCTCTATATAGTGATATACACAAATAGACATACACATTTCCCTGTGGGCCCATAAGCCGACTGCAGGTCGTCGCAGATTGCACACAGTGATGGCTCTTACTGTTTCACGTGTCCTGTTTCTGAAACAAATTTCATTGCCTCTTACATTTCTCCTGAATGGAGAAGAGTTGTCATGGTCATCGATGTGAGATTCACGTAATCCGAAAAAAACCTTTTTTTTTTCTTTCCATGAGAGAAAGGCTGCCTCACTACAAAGAAGTGCTGATAAACAGAAAGGTCAGACCCACAGGTGTGCCACAGACTATCAAGAGGAAGTATGAGAAGCTCTTCACTCCCTTCACAAATCTGGTTACAGCCAAGGGGGTGAGACTGACCTCCAGAGTAGAGCAACCTCAGAATTTCCCTAGTTTATAGTAGCTGAGCAACCACCTAGATGTTGCTTTCTGCTTGAATCATATAAGCATGTCATATTTCAGACATGGCTTCTTTCCTGCAGATGTGTTCACCACATCTCATTCGCGGTGCCCTGCAAAACTAGGAGGGATGGATCTGCTTATACAAGCTTCATGCCTTAGTGGTTCTCCACATGACTGTAACTCCCCTTTGGTTGATCCCCAGAAGGGACTTCTGGGTCCCTTCTCCCTTCTTTGCTGGGCCTAAACATCAAAACTCTGTCTTTAAGCTTGATGCCAGCTAAACATATGCACAAAAGCTGACTTCAGCCCAGAAAGACTCTCCAGGTTTCTCTCTGCAGCCAGTGGTTCTTCTCTGGGCCATTGAGTAACCAACACGACCACCCTGGGGAGGACTGCCTAGAGAGAAATGGGCCTCCTCCAGGTTAAAGTTATCCTTTGTAAACATCTTTTGAAAATGTTGATGCCAATCGGACAAATGCAAGGGGCATCTTGAAGAGTTATGCTTGCTAGCACTTTCATAAAGACAGTATTGAAACTGGAAAGCTATTTTACTATATTTCATGCGACGATCTCTCAAGTAAATAGTGATTCAGCTCCTTAGCCCTTGAAAAGAGAATACTGAAGCACTAAAATTAAACACAAAAACAAATACACAGATTGGATAGGAAAAAAGGAAGATTTTTTTATAAACGCTATGAAAATAATAGCATGGTTCATAAAAAAAGATGTAAGGCCATAGCGACTCTTTTCCTAAGCCCACGTGGTGAACGATGTTTGGTTGTAGTAGTTACATGCTATAATCTTACTATATCATGCACTGAGTTGTCTAAAAAGAGGTATGAATGTGTCAGTATGGCCCTGAGCAAGGAAGGCTTGCTTGGACACAGTTTAGTTTTGTTCCATGTAAGCACAATGTGAACATGGTGACCCAGCTCCTGGGCCGTGTGAAGCCTTAGCACACCTGACCAGACCTCACGTGCAGCTGCCCAGAGTGCAAAGAAAACCAGTGCCATGTCAGGAATGTTTCTTGACATGCACAGACAACCCTCAAACACCACGGTTTCTTTCTTTCTGGAAAGAGTTGTGACTGAAGATGCGCTCTTGAGGGGAAGTTCAAGAGTTTCCTTGTTCACCCTGCGTCTGGGCAATAGAGGAGTTGAAAGTGATGGGAATAAAAGCAATGGCAGTGGAAGCAATTTGCAGACATGTGAGTGCTGTGAAATACGTTTATGACCAGGTCCGTATGTTGGGATTGTCTGCTTGCATTTCATGGTAAGTATATTGAAACTCTTCTTGCCCAGGATATAGGATGGTGGCAAGAAACAACAGGCTGCAGAAACCCTAGTGCATAAAGCAGCCATGGAATCTCTTGGTAGTATATATTTAGAGGTTGTTTAATAAATTATAAATCACAAATGTTTTAAAGAAATTACAAATTACCTCTCCTGCTGCTGGTTTTGCTGTTACAATTTCAGTTGGGTTCTGTTCAATTATACTTGGCATGACAAACTTTACAAGTGTTTCCAATGTGTAAAAACACATGGACCCTTTGGATATCTTTCAGGAATAGGTTTCCATTGAGGACAGGGCTGTGCGGTTTGTTTGGAGTTTGGTTCCTACAGAACATTAGTATTGCCCTACTCCAGGTCAAATATATTCACCATTACTTCCATAGTGGTAATAAACTTATCCCTGACATTCCACATCAAGCCTCTTCTATCCAGAAATCTGATCCACCATAATCCAAGTCCTATCCCATTATGAAAAAAAGGAGAAACAGACAGAATTTTTTCAAATTCTTGGCTATTACTGATTACTCTGGCTACAAATTTGTTGTCTGTCAGAGATCAGACAACCTAATTGGCAGCACCAATGTGCCAGGCAAGTTTGCCAAAGGAGAAATAAAGCAAAACTCACTATTCTCAGAATGTAAATGGTCTTTTTTTCCAAAATTTTTTAAGCCGGTCTTTTTATCCAGCATTGTCTTATTACCGTATGCTCTGATATTTCTGTTTGATGAAAGCCTGTTTTCTCATGTACTGTTGTTTAAATACTCAGAAATCTCTCTTTTTTACAGTTAGGTATAGTGAGTTTGTTTCCCCCAAGTAACTCAGATACTATGACTTGCAGTAACCCTCTTATTTTGATTTTTTCGGAAGAACAGATACCAAGGGCTTATTTTCCAAAGCATTTCTTGATCCAAAGCCCTTTCCATGTAGCAGTAGATGAAACATCTAAACATAGTCCTCCTGCTGCAGTGCACTGGAGTTACAGGGGCCACAGCGGCGATCAGGGACAGGACTGATCCCCCTCAGTGGGGACAACAGGCTTGTGACTGTAAACCTGCCTTCAGAGTTGATGCCGTGCTGCAATGAAGTGAGAAGAAACAGCATCTAAGATAATAAATACAGGGAGGAGGGGGGAAAGGAATAAAAAAAAAAAGATTTCTAAGACGGTATCAAGATTTAGATTTATCACACATATGCAAATATCTGTAGACAACCCTGTGTTAGGATGTAACACGCAATGTACTCGTGCAAATTTGGGAGTCTTTATTCGTGTATTAATTTGGGGCAGCAAGAGGAGTATGACTAAGAATTATTCAGGGAAAACTGGGACTTGTGTTTATCCTGCAGAAAAGGAAGAAGATAATCATATTCTCTGAACTAATATACAGTGTTAAATCAGAGCACATCAGACCATCTTCTAGAATTTAAGTCTCAGTGAAATAATTATATCATCCTTTTTCCCAAGCAGGCAACCTAGACAGAAGAAGTTGATTAGACTGCTCTCTAGTCAGACAATGAATCAGTGGCACAGCAGGAATATAGTTCTGTAGTCTTGAGATCCATGTACGTACTCTGGTAATTGGATCAAACTCCAGGAAAAACATCCAGAAAATGAAACAGAAGTAAGTTAGGTCTTAACTCCTTGCATGTCTGTCAGCTGCATAAATCTCAAGTGCACTCCTTAAAATTAGCCTTTTAATTTTGTTGTTACTCGGACCGTTTTAATTCTTCCCTTCTCGTGCTCTGAGCGTCTCTGCTTTGCTCACAACACACTAGCCAAATGGGTCTTTAGGCAAAACAAAATGAGAACAATCCTATAAACCATTTAAGCCAGCCAAAACATGGAGTGAACAACAGAAAGCATTCCAAGATCCATTTGTACTAGACCCTTCTTGTTTCACATCTGGGATCACGCTTAGCCCAGGCAGCTTTGCAGCAGCTCTAGTTCACTTTCTCTGCACCTCAAAAATGTCACCGGGGCTCTTCTCTCCCGCAACGTGTGCATGCAATTCACGGATGACTCTGGGAGCTTACAGAAAGGAAACCCGTCTGACTCATAAAATATGCAAAATAGATCCTCTTTAGGGTGCTTTTTCTGGTTTTGTTCTTTCTTTTTCTTTTTCCCCCCCCTTTTTTTTTTCTTTTAACAAGAAAATGCTATTGCCAGAAAAAGCATTTCCCTCACTTGCACAGCTGCCACACAACCTGGCAGTCCTCTCATTCTCATCTTTCACATTAAGATTCTTTTGAATCTGAAGTGATGGAAAAGCACCTTTACACCAGAGGTTTGACACTCCATGAAACTGAACCCCAGCAGCAGGTCATTCATTCACTGCGTAAAAGCAGCCTTTATAGGGTGTGCTGCAGAATCCTCCGCTTTTAAATGACCTTACAGATCACTGTGCCTTCACCAGCTCTGGAGGGGCTATCCAAAAACACGACATGCTGAAGGAAAAATGACGTTTTGAAAAACAGCGTCTTCCCTCCCTGCCCCCTCCTCCCAGCAACCTTTTCCAGCTGTACAGGAAAAATGTTTTCCTTTTAGAAACAGAGAGGAAACTGTGGAAAAAACCCATACTTTTGTTACCACTCTCTGTCTAGACGTAGACCAAATTGAAGATAATAGATAATCATTTAAGAGCTGACATAGACTTAGCAATTTGGTGGCCTGAGAAGCATGTGTGTTTGCACTATCACTTAGGACAAGCCTTGCACATTTTGCTGACTGCTACAGCCAATTTTTGTTTAAGGATGATAAAGCACGGGCTCAATCCATACGTGAACAAGTACAGGACCATAAAAGCAGAATGAAAGTCATTGATCCCCATTTGGGAGGCACTTCACAAATTACCAGCTGTCCGACTCTGGGAAAAGCAGTTTGATGACCTACCCCTTGACCTGATTGAATGAATCTGGGGGAAAAAAAACAACATCATGGTGTCTGTTATTACAAAACCTCACCAGGCCAAGGGCTAGATCTGCAAAGGGAAGAGAGTTAGGTAGCACAGCGCTGAGCGCTGTAGCACCTTTCTGCATGGCTCTAACCACCTCGTGGAATTTGTATTACCCAAATTAAGAGCCGAGGGTGGAAAGTCAGTCTTTTTTCTTTTTCTTTTTCCTTTTTTTTTTTTTTGATAAGCAAAAGCAGAAGGCCATAGTGCCTTCGTTGGCTAGTGGACGCAGGATGTGGAAGACCTCATTTCAGTTTCCTGCAATGTCTAAACCACATCTTCTCATCCACCCCCAGAAAACCCTCCCTCACCACCAGCATGGTTTTCCAACCACTGGGAAACTGGCTAAGAAGTTAGGGACACCATCTCCCCCTCTGACTGTGAATAGCCTGGAGTTGGGGCTAGGAGATGAAATTTGAGAATAAGTAAATATGAGACTTGTTTGTGAAAAGAAATAAGGAAAACATGAGCAGTGAGTTCCCTTGCCCCTTTCATCCCCACCACGTCTGCAGATACGCAGGGAAGCAGAGCTCACTTGCACTGATGGGACTTTATTGACAAAAACACAGGCTAGATGCCTCTCTAGATGCATTAGCAGTCGAAAACTGCTAAGTAGGACTTCTGAGGATTTGAATTTGGATGGAAATACTTAAATTGTTTGTATTCAGGCATCCTGTTCTCTCCACACGTAACTCTTCATAAACTGAGCAGCCAAGTTACAGGGAAAGGCATTCCAGACCTAAATAGATCCCTAGGCATTGTAGCAGCTTTTTATCTCATCTGGCTCCTGCAGAGACCAGTGAACAAAGCTTTTTTGCATCAAACCCAGCAGATGCACCCTTCTTTCTCCAAATTTCTGATTCTGACTATTTTCAAGTGGTGTGATGGAGGGAAGAAGGGGATTTCTTGGGAAGCGTCCACCAGAGGAGACAGCTGCTGGGCAGAACCGTTATCGTTTCCTTGTGTCTCAGAGTCCCTGTGACTGGAGAAGTGGAGTTGTCTCTATGAACATTAGTTAACCACAACTGTTTTTTTCTCCGGTGTAATTAGGTATATTGATCTGCTTCTCAAGATAATTGTAAAGTTAGTAAACATGGTATCTGTGTGTAAAACAAAAGACTTGCTGTTACAGAAGTTCCCTTCTAATTGCATTCCTATGACTACAAGATACCTCTCTCATTTTGCTTCTTTGACGTTTCTTCCTTCATCTTCTCTCACCCACCATTCTCTGCTACTCTTTCCCCTGTCCAAGACAGTCTACCGCTCTTTGGCCCTGCCTTTGTGGGAAAGTGTTGATTAAGAGGTGGGCCTTACAATAAACTTTAAAGATGATTAGGCTCAGTCTTATCATGATTGCTTAATTAAGGCTTTCAGAATTTTAGATCCAGACAACCATTTCTGAAAGCGTTTTGATGACTTAATGGCTGCTGAGCAGATGCCATCAGCAAATGATAAGGCTTATTTCCTGGCCAACTCAGTGAAAGTCACTTTCATCTTGCCTCATGTGAGCTTGAACTTTATCCCGGACTATACTGTTGGACTTTATTCACAGAATAGTTGAGGTTGGAAGGGATGTCTGGAGATGGTATAGACCAATCGCCGGTGGCCAGGACCGTGTCCAGATGAAGGTGTACAGTCTCCAAGGATGGAGACTCCACAACCTCTCTTGGCACTCTTTGCCAGTGTTTGACAACCCTCACTGTATTTTTTTTTATTATTTGTTGAAGTAGAATTTATTGTATTTTGATTTGAGGCTGTTATCTCTTATCTTGTTACTGGTTACCGCTAAGAGTCTGGTGCCATCTTCTTTACTTCTCCATCAGGTGTTTATATACATTAACAGGACACCCATGAGCCTTCTCTTCTCCAGGCTGAACAGTCCCAGCTCTCCCAGCCTCTCCTCATATATCAGATGCTCCAATTGCTTCATCACCTTTGTGGCCCTGTACTTGATTCTATTCAAGAAGACCATGTTTTTCTTGTACTGGAGAGCCCAGAACTGGACCCAGAACTCCAAGTGCGTCTCACAAGTTTTGAATACAGAGGAAGGATCACCTCCTTTGGCAATGCTCTGCCTACTGCAGCCCAGGATGCTGTTGGCCTTCTCTGCTGCAAAGGCACATTGCTGGCTAATGGTCAGCTTGGAGTTCACTAGGATGTCCAGGGCCCTCTCTGCAGGTCTGCTTTCTAGCCTATTAGCACAGAGTTGTTTCTCCCCCAGGTGGAGGACTTTGAATTTCTTCTTGTTGAACTTCTTGAGGTCCTTCAGCCGGTCCAGGTCCCTCAGAAAGACAAAATGCCCATCCGGTGTATCAGCCACTCCTTCCAGTTTTGTATCATATGTTAACTTGTTGAGGGTGAACCCTGTCCCATCAATGAAGAAGTTAAGGTGCAAGAGTCCTGGACCCAACATCAATGTCTGGGGCACACCACAGACAGCTGTCCTCCATCTGGAATTTGTGCTGCTGATGCCAACGTTTTGAGCCCAACAGCTTAGTTATCTCCCAAACCACCTCACTATCCACTTATTTAATCTGTACTTCATTAGTTTTTCAATGAAGATAGAATCATAGAATGATAGAATCACCTACGCTGGAAGGGACCTTTCAGATCATTGAGTCCAACCACCAACCTAATTCTGATAAAAACCATCACTAAACCTTATCTCTGAGCACTATGTCTGTCTGTCTTTTAAATACCTCCAGGGATGGTGCCTCAACCACTTCCCTAGGCAGCCTGTTCCAATGCTTAATAATCCTTTCAGTGTAAAAATTTTTCCTAATATCCAGTCTAAACCTCCCCTGGCACAACAGGAGGCCATTTCCTCTTGTCCTATTGCCTGTCACTTGGGAGAAGAGACCGACGCCCACCTCTCTACAAAGATGCTGCAGGAGACAATGTCAAAAGCCTTACTGAAGATCAACAACTTCCTCTGCTCTCCCTACATTCTCCAAGGCAGTTATCTCGTTCTGAATACCAGCTATCAGATTGGTATTCACATGCCTGTAGTGTGACTCACTTATTAGCCTTTTTCAACCGAAAAGAGAAAAATTCCCTCTGTATTTTGAAAACAAGAGACAATCCAAGAAGTCAGCACATGATTTCTTCTGGAAGCAAACTGAGTGGAACAAGACATCCTGATTGGAGCAAGTGAAGGCTAAGGCAGAGCCACAGCATCCTCCCATCATGGTGGGAGATGCAGAAGCACACCAGCAGAATCAGTGACGCTGGGAGGCTGACAGCTCAGGAATGGCAGTGTGTCTTTATTCCGTGGCCACAAAGAAGCTATCATTCATAAGCTAATGTGATAGCCTAACTATGCCTAAAACAGTCCAGAAATCTGGCTCCAGACAGGAAGTTTGGGGATTGGTAATCCTGTGGACCTGGTGGTTGGATAGAGTGGTGAGGCATCAGTGGCATTTCAGTGGTGAATGGCAATTCACCGGTGAGTTTTTAAATTGCTGGTTTCTTATTTGAAAGCAATGATGGGTAGTGGAAGTCTTACATTTTCTCTAGCAAAAGGCCGAAAGATGTGACGTTTTGCATCGGCCTAATCATTTCCAGAGCTCCTTTCTTTTGTAGTTTAGCTGATCTGTGTTACTCTTTAGGCTGTACACCACCAAATTCAAACTGCTCAAGTTTGGGTTTTTTTTGTATTTTCTTGCTGTTATTAACAAAATAGAAGAATACCTCATTGATAGAAACAATGAAACAAATTTAGAGAAGATAGCTGATTAAGTAGTTCACATTTCAAAATTATTTTGAGTCTTGATTTGGCAGCATCTGTGGCAGTTGTGTGACTCGTTTTAGCACAGCATACCTGTGAATGTTCCTTGCTGTTCATGAGATTCAGAACAGCTTTGTGGCCAATGCTGCTCTAGTCTCTTTCAAATGCATTCTGTAAGGTACTAATGAGCAGAGGTTTTCTATTGTGCTGATGAGATAAAGCAGGCACACAGAACTAAGTGCACAGGAGAAAGGATACCTGGGAATTGATATTGTTAACTTCACATGAATAACAAAAGATGCGTTTAACATTTTTCGTTCTGGATGGGCATAACTGAGCCCCGAAAGATGCTGATGTCAGATAAAGAGGTAGGATCCATTCCCTGTTACGTTGCGTTGACTGGAACAAGAGCTTTCATACTCTGCTATGAGAAAAAGATTTTTCAAAACAGAAAGTGCAGGATTTGCCTTAAAAGCCAGACTATGAATTAGTCATGCCCTATCTCTGGCGATGGCTGAAGGAAAGAAAAACCTTCCACAATCCACCAACCTGACAACATGCAGTTCAGAGGAGGTCAGGAGTGAAAACTCTGCTGCTCTTTTTTAGCTGTTACTTTACAGCTTGAAGACAGAGGATTCCTACATGTAATCCAGGGAGCTATTGGTCACAGGTACCCAATATTGTTTTCACTCTGGCCTTTAGTGCACCATTTATGTTGTGATAGTGAATTTTACAGGCTGAATATACAGTGTGTATACAATGAAACACTGAATATAAAATTATTGTGAAGCCAACTACTGTCTTAGTTTGATGGAGCACTTCTATAATGCCAGGAGAAGCTTAAGCTTTGTCTTCGTGGCCAAGAATTAAAACCTTTGTAAAATCAGGGGAATTTGGTTTTTTTTCACACAGTTAACATGTTATTGGCTGAATTATAATCCCAATCAGGCAGAAGGGACAGATGAGCAAAATCAAGCCAGTGGTGTTAAATGGTGCCAAACTGGTTCTAAATGGGATTTTAACTGAGGTGAGTAAGTTAAAGAGGAAAATGGCTGTTTTGTCAGGGCTGGTGAAGGGAGCTTAACGCGATGGGTCTGCAGTGCTCTTAACACCTGCACAAAGGCAGTATGCCGTTTACTTGCACTGGAAAATAATAAACTTTCTGCAGCATTTTCACAGATGATTAATCACTGTTGTTAACAGGGGTGCTTCCAGCTGTATTTCCTATTGTTTTCCATTCCTTAATTGTTTATCAGAAGCAGAAAGTTCCAATACCAATGTGAACTTAAAAAGTTTTGATTTTCGCAGATTCTTGGTACCAACTGTCTGCTTTGTATTAAATGAACAGTATATTTTAAAAGTAGATTGAAAGAAGGGCTGTGCTAACACCATCTTGGTTCTGTATGCTTCCTATTCATGTAGAGACAAAAGAGAATGGTTGCTTTAGTAAGTTTTTTTTCATTTTTTGCACAATGTTCATTCATTCTGTGCTCCACCAGATGTGCTATGTTTCATTTCCAACCAGGTTCCCATCTGTCCAGAAGGCTGGAGTTTGAAGGATCTCATTACTGTGAGGATGGACTACTTATTCTGCCCATTTTGAGTAAAAGGTAGGAAAGGGTGAAAGTAGGAAACAAAGTGGAAATAAAAAACCTCTCAACCTCCTTTAAACATTTAAAAAGTGAATGTAGAGGATTGTGAGCAATATTATAGGGAGACCTCGAACAATATATGAAATTAGGTGTTTGGTCTGAATTCAATGAAAGATAATGAAGGGTTTTGATATGATAATCCCACTTAAATGATTATAGAGTGGGGGGTGTATGTGTGTGTGAGCTGCGAGGGGAGGAGGGGCGCTACAATAAGCTAGCCAGCCAGTTCTGCTCTCAGTAAAGTGTCAGATCGGCTGTTTTGCTAAAGATAAATTTTTCATGTTCCAAATATTCTGAGAGAAAATAAACTATACTAATAGCAAGATGCGTAGTGATTTGCACATTATCCAAGCCATTGAGTTATTCCTGACTGTCCCTATTCTAGTTCTTGATTTGCAGGCCAGCTACGCTCTGCAGCTGGAGCAAATTATATCAACAGAAGTGCTGATGTGACCACAAGTTGACAAAAGGACATGATTTCTAGTAGCAGAAAAGCAACTAGATTTTATGAAATTGTATCTAATAATGTTGTTTAACTCATGGATCTTGCATCTGACGTCTACTTTTTATCCAGTCCTTTCAGCAGCCCTTTGTTAGCAGTCACTCAGAAGAGGAAATAAAATGTAGCCATTGAAATAAAAATTGCTCTAGGCTTTTTAATAGCTCAGCTGCAAGCTCTATTGTTTTATTTAATGGATTGTATAACTGAAGTCTTTCCTCATGACTATACTCATTTGGCTTCCTAGTTTCCAAACTAAACTACAGTATCTCGGGGTTCCAAAGTAAAGGATTGAGAGGGAGAGAGATGAAAGGATAAAAGGGTCTTTATACGTGCAGAATGCAAAGTGCTGGAAGTAATGTGGATCAGGAGTCGGAACAGCGACTGAGAATCAAGAATTTCTGCACTGCGTTTTCATTTCTGACATTGACTTGCTCTGTGCCCTTGGTTATTAAACTCAGCCCCTCCAGCTCTCAATTTAGCAGTCTGCAAATGGGAGTTACAATATCTACCTGATCCAAAGACATGTAGCCAGCGTGAGTACCTGCACTTTGAGATCTCTGTGTAAAGTAGAGTCACGGACAAGAGAAGTATTGTTCCATTAAATTTCTAAATCATGCAGGAAAAGTTCCCTCATCACCCAGGGTTTGTCCAACTAAGCCAACAGTATCAAGCAGCTAAAGAAACAGGATGCAAAAGTAAAATAATAGGTGGAGAAAGCATCATATTACTGTTCTCTAGCCACTTAACCGTAGGTAAAGGAGGCCTAAATTACTCTGACAGGTCTCTCATTGCCCCATTGTGTAACTTTTCCCCTTTTCCCATGCCTGTTTTTTCCTATGATGATTTCCTTGGGGACTGTCATTTGCAATTTGTACAGAGCCTGGCACCATGGGTCTCAGCTACAAATCAGGCAGCAATTCAATAGTAATAGCAAGGACAAAGTCGTACTAGGGGTAACGTGTGGTGAAAAAAAATATTTTCTATGACTGCATTAGCAGTAATCTCAGTGTAAAAATTTGGGGAGCTCTTCTAAGCCACAAGGATTCTGCAGCACTGCTGAGAAGAGTGAAATCACTGTGTCACTGGTTAAAAATAAAATTCATTTCCACAGAGAACTGAGAATGGCAAACATACATTCATCCAAGATTTGTAAAGACATTTTCAGTCAAGTAACCCAAAGCAGCTTAAAAATTAATAGACAGGTGATATGAAATTTGAGTGGTCATGAGGTAATAAAACCAGAGGGAGTCAATCATCTCTTCTAATATCTTATGAATCATAGGATCGTACAATGGTTCGAGTTAGAAGGGATCTTAAAGACCACACAGTTCCAGCCCCTGCCCTGGGCAGGGACACCTCCCACCAGCCCAGGTGGGCTCCAAGGCCCACCTGGCCTTGAACCCCTCCAGGGATGGGGCAGCCACAGCTCTGGGCAACATGGGCCAGGGGCTCACCACCCTCACAGCAAAGAATTGCTTCCTAATATCTAACCTAAATCTACCCTGTTTCAGTTTAAAGAGGTTACTTGTCATCCTATTGCTACGCACCCTCATAGAGTCCCTTTTTAGGGCCTCTTTAGGTACTGGAAGGCCGTTATAAGGTCTCCCAGGAGCCTTCTCTTCTCCAGACTGAACAACCCCAACTCTCTCAGCCTGTTCTCACACAAGAGGTGCTCCAGCCCTCTAATCATCTTCGTGGTCTCCTCTGGACTCTCTCCAACAGGTCCATGTCCTTCTTATGTTGGGGGCCCTAGAGCTGGAGGCAGTACTCCAGGTGGGGTCTCACTGGAGCAGAATAGAGGAGAAAAATCACCTCCCTTGTCACTGGTCTGCACTTGGGCATTGAGCCGTTGACCACATCTCTTTGAGTGTGAACATCCAGCCAATTACTTTATCCATCAATGCTGCAACCTCATTGTGCTGGCCACAAAATTTGTCAGATACAATTTGCCCTAAGTGAAGATGTGTTGGCTGTCACCAATCACCTCCTTATTTTCCGTGTGCCTTAGCATAGTTCCCAGAGGATCTGCTCCATGATCTTGCCAAGCACAGAGGTGAGACTGACCTGCCTGTAGTTCCCCAGGTCTTCCTTTTTTCCATTTTGAAAAATGGGTCATTTTTTTCCCCTTTTTGAGGCAGTGGGAACTTCATTGGACTTCCACAGCTTCTCAAATATGATGGGTAGTGCTTAGCAGCTTCATCTGCCAGTTCCTTCAGGACACATGGATGTATCTCACCAGGTCCCATGGATTTGTGTACCTTCAGGTTCCTTAGATGGTCTCAAACCTTATCTTCTCCTGCAGTGGGCGGTTGCTCATTTTCCCAATCCCTGCCTTTGCCTTCTGCGACTTGGGCAGTGTGGTTAGAACACTTGCCGGTGAAGACTGAGGCAAAAAAGTCATTGAGTACCTCAGCGTTGTCCATGTTCTGGGTGACCAGGTCTCCCTTTTTCTTCTGGAGAGTGCCCGCGTTTTCCCTAGTCTCCAAATTGTCTTCAAAGATCTTAAACTTGAAAGAATCTTGGGTCATCTCTGTGGCCTTTCGAGACTGTTATTCAGAGTGTGTCTTGCACATGCTCTTTAAAGAATTTGGGGAAAGCTGTCTTTTTCCCGTTGTCCCAAATGTACTTGTGCCTTGTAGGCATGTTCAATGAAATGGAAAAAAAGGCCTTATTAAATCATCAAGTGCTAAGAAGGCTTTCAGCTGTGGAAGATACGCAATGTACATTGCAGTTGAAACAAATCATACAGTATAACCTGTTAAGGATGTAATTGAGATACATGTAATCATTAACCTTGGAACAGACTGGGAATCAGTTAATGAATCAAATCAATACCCTCTCCACTGATCCATAATAATTTGAAAGAAATGAAAAATTTAACAGTTGCTGTATGTGAGGTTATCATGGGCTGCAATTAGCTAGCCTCCGGGAGATTATGTTACCTAGTTACCAGAGGGTAAGTGTAATTTCCGTAGATCTTTTGGAAAGATTGTTATAATGACAGGTGCCAGACAATGAAATGGGTCAGAAAGAGACTTTAGGCACTGCCTGTAGCTAGGTCAGCTTTCTGTCCCTCCAAGCAGCACATCCTTCTCTTGACATTTGCACTCCCAGTTAGTGCTGCTGCATGATGAAGACGTTTCAATAGACTCTCAGCTGAGTGCATCTGTTACAAATACTAATGAAATGTTTTCTTTGTTTTACGTGCCGCTACCTGTCTGGAGCTCCTTTGTGCTTCTTCCAAGGGGTAAACGGAGGCTATGCGGTATGCTTAAAGCCGCACAGTGTCCACGAAGAGAGGGAAGCTTTTAAATTTCTGGGTATGTGGAAAGATATACTGGCCAAAGGAATAAATACAAATGAGAAGCAAGTTTCAAAAATACGTGTGGAATATACGTGCCTAGATGGCAAATGTTAACGAGCCTATTTTATAGCACCAAATAGGGTAGAGGAAGGAAAAAAACTGTTGTTTGCCTCCACAGCGTGTACTCAGTGATACCCGTGCACAGTAGGATAGTTAGTTAGCTACCACATGCAAAGCAGAAAGCAGATGGTATGGTTGATATAGATCACAGGAACGTGAGTATCTGTGAGTGTGCATGTCTTTGTATGTTCGTGTGTAAATCAGCAAGGAGTTTGACATTGACATACTCCATCAAGTCTAGTTTATAAGGAACAAGTAGTGCAACATTCTGTGCATCTGGCAACATAACTAGCTCTGTCAATCTGTGGATACTGCTGACATTGTACTATTAGCGTCACTTCCATCTGTTTTGTTTATATAGGGCTTGATTTACTTTCACCATGTGAATCGGTAGTGGGTAGAAATGTCCAAAAGTCTCTGGTTCCAATTAAACCTGCAGTGTATTGTGTTGCACAATATTATCAGAAAGGGGAGCATTATTGCAAGGACTGTTACCTGTTTCTTCAATCGGGAAATATCAACGTACCTTATGGGTACAGAGGCATGTAAGTAGATCTTAAAACACTATTTCACCAGGGCAAATTCAGTCCTTGTTCATTTTCCTATCTTCAGGGATAAAGAAATTCTATTTGAGACAGGAGGATGTTGTGGTAATTCCTAGTCAGGTTACTCCACTCTGTGTCAAATGCTTCTTCCTCTTTCATGCCCTTGGTGCCCCTCGTTGCTTTAAATTAAACCACAGTGACATTCTCTCTGCCAGATATTGTAGCCCAGGACCATAGTTGGAAAATCTGGGTCTCCTTTTCCTTGTCTCCTCCATTATTTTAAGTACAAACAGATAACAGGAGTGTTCAAGTTAAGGCACAACTCCTATTCTGCCCGAGGAGCTCACTGCACCCACCACTGAGTTTAGTTACCTCCAAGAAAAAGAATCAAGTTTACTGTTTAACAGCATAAATGGGGACATAAAATGAAGACGTGTTATACAACTGAAATCATAAGGTGGATTAGATGGGCATATTGTGATATTAATCAACCTGGAATCTGAGCAGGTTAGATAACCTTCGTTACATGTCATAGGATCTTTTCTGCCCAGGTATAGTCAGGTCTACACTTTTATATCTCATACAAAGAAGCAGCCACAATCCTATTTAGGAGAACTAATTAATTACTTACTTGGAGGGCAGACTGACATCTGTTGAACAAAACCCTGTTTTCTGTGGTACCCGATCCTTGAATAAACAGTGCCTTGTTCAATTGTATCTTCACCGTTATACAAGGAACCTTATTAGAAATTTATCCATGTAACAAAGTGTTTATTGGAAACCCTGTAATACAATGCTCTTGATGTTGAAAAGATGGATTCAAAAGTAGCTGTTATGAAACCACAATATTCCCCATGGTATTTGGTAACAGGTAACAATTTGGTAACAGACGCCAATATTCAGACCTGATTTTCTGCAGCTCCCAGGTTTGGTAAATGCTAGTTAACTGCCCAGCCACATCCTGCAGTACAGAACAGGCAACAGGTAAGGATAATTTAAAGAAGCCAGAATACTACTCTGGCAAAATAAAAATGACTGACTTGAGTCCTAAATGTTTGCCTGATCCCCTGGGTTACCCAGAGTAAACTCAAAGTCTTCAAAACCATGGCAATAAAACCCGCTTATTTACTGATTTGGTGCACTTCGTTTAAGAGAATAACCTTCTATCAGAATAACCTGATGTCTTTTCTCCCACGGGCAAGCTGTGATGTCAACCAGACCATCTAGTTCAGCCAAGTGTGCGCAGGACGTACCTTTAGCCCGACAGTCGATACTACAGACGTTGTTGATGCTCTGCTGTCATAGTTCAACCAAACAACCGGCAGGCAAAGATCATGGCCTTCCCTCTCGGTCCTTAGAGGAAGGAAACAAGACCTTTTCTGCTATGGCAAGAAGTTTCTAACTCTTCAAGCTTCAGAGACAGCTCTCCCAGAAGAATAGCATCGTATTTGTTGCTAAGAATTCGGAGTGAGTTATGATTTTCAGCCCGGTGGCTAAAAATGACACCGTGAAAATTATCACAGTGGAAAAAAGAAGAAAAACCACCCTAATCCAAAGGTACCCAATAGCTCTGCTAAAGTCCTGTTTCAAACACCAGGAGGTGTCCAGGCTAAGGTCCTTCATGGCTACGACAATTATAAGATCTGGTACTCATGTGCAACATGCTGACTCGAACTGAAAATGACAGGTTAAGTGCAGGAAGCCTGAATTGCATACATTTAGATATCTAATCAAGATTTAAATTACTGAAAATATTTAATTTTCTTATTGCTCTGTTTCAAGGCACCCAGAGCTCCCATTGTCTTCATTTTAGACAGTGCAATGTGGTGTGACAAGACTGGGACAGTGTTTCCTTCTGGCTGTCAGGTATCACACCAGGCAGGATCCTGGTTTCCTCAGGTTTCTTAACATAGTCATTATTTCACTTCAGCTATTTACAGAAACTGTTCAGCAGGAAAGACAGCCACTGCACTGTCTGTCAGGGCATAACAGAATTAGCGTGTGTTCTTTCTATCACTCCACCACCACCAGTTGTAATGGGGTGAATAGGGAAAGCAGATACTTGGTAGCCAGCTTCATAGGTTTGCTATTGGTACCTGATGGACTGGAAGTAAAACTTCCCATATCTCAATAGCCATCATAGGGATAGAGCACGCAGAAAGGAAGAACATGTAGTAAATACAAGTTATAGGGCTCCCCCTGCATTGGCATCAATCCTTTCCCTTTTCACAGGTAAAACATATAATTGCACAAACAAGAGCCTAATTGCAGCATTCGGGAACTTTATTTGCACATGTGCACGTGCAAGGTGTTCAGAATCAGAGTAGCATATTGTAAGTATCTCTCTATATATATATTTTTACACAGCTTGCATAGTACATAAGCTTTTGAGAAGATGGATAGTTGGTTGTATTTGCTTATGTCATCTCCAACATGATAACTGAACAGAATATTTCAAAGACAGTTTTAAAAAGGAAGCTCAAACTTAGCTCAAGCTTAGATAATACACATAGGTTACTCTAAGACATCCATCCTTTTAGCTGGATGCAGTCTGTGCAATGAAACAATAGGCACTTAACAAGACAGAAGGATGTCGTGTATAGTTTAGGGCGGTCACCCTGGGATGAAGGTCATGGACCAGGACTTTGCACCTGGACCTTCCATTCATTGTTTTTCTGTGTATAGAAATATACAGCAACTCTTATGCCCTGTTTTCCATTGGCAGATCTGAAAGCGCTGTTAAAAGGTGGCCAGTAATGACCTGCTGGGGCAAGTGATACTCCTGAATTGCTGCCAGGGAATGGAGGATTCTGCCATCGCCGAACTATGGCTGAGGCTGTGAACTTCTGAGCTGCTGTAGAATGCCTGATGGGCTCCTTACATGAAGAGCTCTAACTGCTGAGCTTTGCGCTGTTCATGGGTGAGACACATACACCTTCCTTATCCTATTTCCCACTGTGCAAAGTACGTCTGAACAGGACTTTCTTCAATGGTAATAAATAGCGGTCAAGACAGGTTGGGGGATATGGCTGTTTATGTGAATCCAAGCCGCCTTTGAGTAGAAGCTGCAGGTAATGGTGAAAGAACCAGTGTTAGCACTTCTGGGGCTTTATTTATGTCCACTTTTTGAATAACTAACAATTTAGATGACACCTGGAAATGGAGTACATCTTCTGTTACTTTCATGTGTTTCATTTGCATGGTGTTTCACTGAGTTGCAAGACAGGAATCTGACCTATCTCAGTCAAACTGGCTCCTCAGCCAGAATCTTCGTGTGTGTCATCTGATGTCATCTGACTCCTTTACGTTTTAGATGCAGTACCATCACCACTTCACAGGTGCTTTTTTCAGGCAGGGCAGATGGCAGATAAATCAGTAGAACTCAACTGAAATACAAATTTCATTAAACTTATTAAGAAATATGAAGGGTTATAACTCCCTGAACATCAGATAGTGGCTTGGGTGGGGCACCTAAGACTTCAGGCACTTAGTGTTTATGGAAATATCAGTAAAATTTGCCTTTGCAATTCCATGCATTTCATATCTAAAAAGGAAAAAATTAATACTCATTCTACATGTCAGAGTAGTAAATAATCAGTAAAATTGTTTGAGGCCTGTAGATTAAAGGTAACATAGGAACCCAACAAAATATTTTTATTGTACCATTATTGTTTTATTGTGCATTATAGCCAAAATAAGCACTCATAATCTGAAGCTAGCACAGACTTATTATTTTTCATAATTTAATAATGATGATGCAGAGCATATGGCCAAAAAAGGCAAGGAAAACAGTTTTTGTAAAAACAGAGCTCTGTAGATGCACAATATTGAGTTTGTTGTAAAAAGAGATGTGCGTCCTTGCGGTTTCTAAAGCATGAACTGCAGGATTGTATTTATTCATCTGTTATTTACTCCTACTACAAACCACAGCATACCATTAACCTGCCTCCACTCCTGCATAAGAGTATGTCATTGCTGTTGTCTCTCCTCCACGGAAGGTTAGTGCAGAGATGAGACCTTCAGCAAATGCTTCTGTTGTCCTCTGAAAATGAAGCAAAAAGAAATCTGATACCTCCTGCAATAAACAGCTATGGGAGCAAAGTGTACAACTCAGGACTGAGACCTCCAATGCTGAGTACCCAAATTAGTTGACTCAAACTACAGCAGGCCGCTGTGGTCCAGTGGCACATCATCATGACAACAAGCGCAAGGCACCTTCCTGAAAAGTGTAAAACTCCACATGAATAGCATGTGACATGATGACCAAGGTTCTCCTTGAAGAGACAGCTTGAGTTCCTTCATGAGCTGACTCTGGTATCCCAGATCATGGGAGTCTTCCCACTGAAGTTTCTCCTCTGGCCAAATTTTTAAAGAAAGAGGAGGCAGCAGCCCTACATTTTCTGTGGTTTCTTGCTGTGTTTAGAAAGTCCTAGTATGTTTTAGCCCTTAGAAGAAGACATTTTGCATGTAGTACAGACTTAATGTAGGCACACAGCTACTTATACCTGAAAGATTGCACCTACACAGAAGGACCTAATTATGTGGGTGGAGATAAAAAAGGTAGTTCTATGGACTTTATAGTTTGACACTTACAGAGACGACAATGCTCCATACGGACTTTTATTAGCTTCGATGTTCTTGCTAGTCTCTAGAAAAGACTCTGTCACTGGGAGAGTTACAGACCAAAATTTTCTTATGTATAACTGTATATTTGAAATTGGCCCATTTTTGCATATTCAAAGGAGAAAGGCAATTTACTTACCTGTAAATGGAGCTGAGCCCAGCACAGCTTTTAAAAATCCTGAAGGATGAATCACAGGTAAATGAAAGTGACAAAACATGTACCAGTTCTAGAAATAAACTAATCACTTTCAAAACATGGTCAATGTGCAAAGCTCCTGTTCATGGTGAAAACAGCCAACGTGCCAACCTCTGAACCTGGTGTTGGTTGATGAGTGGGAGGGATGTCTGGCTGCCACACCTGCGTAGTCTGAGCCTCGGGATGTACTGGACCTGGTGGCATTTGGCCTTTCCAGTGACCTCTTGAGTCCTGTAGGCAAATGGGATGGAAGTGCATTTAATGTCAATGAATGTCTAAGCTCTTTAAAATGTTCATGTTCAAGCACACATAAGTCAGTTTGGTAGTCTTTGCAACTAAAAAGAATAAATATTTGAAAGACTGACCCAAGCTGTATCTGGAGAGTCCTGATGTTATCCTGGTGGATAACAGGGGTGCCTGGTGCCATGGGCCCAGGAACATTCTGTCTGCATCTAAAACATACAAAAAATTCGTGAGGAATAGGCAGAAAGACCTAGCTACATGGCAGTGTACTGGAACTGGACTTTGTGTGTGTGTGTGTGTGTTGCTGGTTTGACAGCAATATGAAGTTCTCTGTGGAGAGATAGCTCACATTTTTGACTTCATGGCCACAGACATGAAGCTTTCATAAGACACCCCCTTGGACTTCTAGTCATGTCCCAGCTTTTTGAAACAACCAAAGTTGCCTGCAAGAGAGCATTTAGACGTTCTGGAAGGTGGCTCTCAGGCAACATATGTATTACTTACAACTCACTCTGGACTTAGTACGCCAGGGTTACTTCGACTTTTCCTGTGGATTATAGCAAAGTTCCATAATGACAAAAATGTTTTAACACCAGGACAAAATGGCCAGCGGGTGATAAACAACAAGTTTTACCTTGAATTTCAACCACTTAAACAATTGAGTTGACAGGCTATAACAAGCCTCGAAGTTCAGACACAATGGGAGCATGTAAGAAATTAGTGCTGCCTACGCTCTAAAAAGAAAAAAAAATCCATCTCTTTCACGTTACCACTACCAGGTAAGTAATGCGGTGCGGGGAAAAGGAGGAGGAGGAGGAGGAAGAAGAGGAGGAAGACCCCCATCCAGGCAGTTCTTTTTATCTTTTTTTTTTTTTCTTCAAAATCTAGATTAACTTAAATGTAAGGAAGGACTGCTTTTCCCTGTAGGTATAGTTCATTAGTTCAGACAATATATGTTTTGCAACAGCAGTCAACCTTTCTTCCATTTGTTTAAAAGCCTCTCTGTGAGCAATAATGGACACTTTCTAGTTTAAAAAGTCTAATTTGTACCATCTCTGAAACTTTAAATGCATCATTTCCAGATCTGGTAAAAATGCTTCCTCTGTGAAAAGGAAAAAGTATTTCTGAATTTCTTTAAATTTTGGGGGTTTTTGGTTTTTTTTTTTTTTTGTTTGTTTGTTTGTTTGTTTTAAATATAACCCATTTTATCAAACATTTATAAAAGTTTTAAACTTTACAACACACTTCCAAGCTTTGGACTTGCTTGTTCCTTGATGTCTGCAGGGACTCTCAAATTGAAAATTCCTCTGGGAGAAAAAATGTGTGGGTATGTGTAAGGTAAAGAAGAGAGGAGGTCTTTTTAATTGTGTAAATGTACTGGTTGATTAAAGCCAGGAGGTACCATATTAATTTTAAAGCATGTTTTTAACTAGAAAACAAAGACAAATGTTGAATAACATTTTAACTATTGACTGAAACACAGCCAATCTATTTATCTCTAACTGACTTTCTTACGCCTCAGATCCCCCACAGTGTAAGCAAGAATATGATAACCCACTGTTATTCAAGCAAAGCAATGAACTTTCTGGCTATTTTTAGTGTGCCTAATTTGGGGAGGTCACTGGTTACTTATTGTATTGATTCATTTCATTAAAGCGCATCTTAATTTGGAACTGATTCTCATTTTTCTGGCCATTAGTTAAACCATGTGAATTGCCACATCCATAGATCTCATTCACTAACACAGCAACCAAGATAAACTTTTTTTCCTACAAACTAGAATTTAAAACATTATTTCCCCTTTTGATCATTTCTCTAGATTTTTATCGAGGTTTGGATTTTGAAAAGACACTCCAGAGATTCTCCTACAAATATACTAAGATATCACACACTTCTCATTTTGAATTAAAATGTCTTGACTTTGAAGTTTGATTAAAACATGAACATGAAATGTCTATGGTATTAAGCTGAGATTCCATCTGATGAGCTCTTAAATTTCTTGACAGTTTCTTGATCTACCATTAGGGATCTAAGGTATGATCGACAATAAGAGCTGGCTGGGTTATCCTGACAGCCTCTTCAGTCAAAATGTCCCATATCTGAAAGCGTCTCTGATGTTCTTAATTTTGTTTTTTATAAAACTAACGAAAAATTCACAGAGAGGTACATGGCTCATCACAAGAGTGGTGACTCTCAAAAGAACTACTGGTCGTTTAACAAAGACCATGGTTTCTCCAGAGGGATCATACTCTGTCAGCCCAGCTGGCAAATGCCTGAAACTTTTGGCTACAAGCAAGACAAACAAGCAAACAGCTCCCTCTGTTCTACATCACTAAACTGACAGTCCCACCCTTTGTTTTAGACCAAGACTTCAACATACTCGCAACGTGTGTGTCATATGAGTGTGAGTTACTTCTCATCTACACCCACTCATACTTCCTTCCTAATAGCAAGTTGTTCCAAAATATCTCGTCAGCAGTCCCTTTCCTGCTGCTTCAAGAAAAAAAAAGGAAAAAAAAGAATTAAAACTGTGGTCTGTTAGTTCATTTTACCCAGTGAACTAAACTTGTTTGTTATGCCCTTACAAGGCTAGATCTCCTTCCTGTTTGTGAATGAAACGCTCATCAGCACAATGTAATGTGACTTCATTCAGTAGCAGCAGCTGCAGAAGCAGCCAAGAAGGGAGTTTTGGACATTTAGAGGAGGATTGTGCAAATATTTGGCTTTTGAGGTTTAGGAAGAGGAAAAGAATTATTTTATTTTTTTTTCTGGGAATGTTTTCCTTTTGGCACAATTTTTTTAGTTCAGTTTTCTGCATCAAATTAAAAAAAAAAAGAAGAAAATATTTTGTTTGGGTTAAAAAAAACCACTTAATTTGACCAACAGGATTGTCATCTATTTTTAAATTTAAACTCACTTAAAATGCAATTTAGCTACTTTGTATGCAAGTTCAAAACAAAAACATGATATAGTTCATATTGAAAATATGCAGGTGTTCCCAAATTCTGTTCTTTCTCTTCTTCATTCTTTGAATTAAACAAAAAATTGCATCTGCTGCAATACCACCCCAGTACTTCCGGTACCACTGCATGATGCTGTATAATATTACACAGAGTTAACTTTGAAGCAAAATAGTTTCACTCGGTTTTCACTTATGTAATTATCTGACTCAAATAACACAATGGAAAATATCTTTTATCCCTCCAGTATTTTTATTCCAAGGTTTCTTCATTTCAAACTCGCCCTATAACTACCTTCCTGTTCTCTGACTCTGATTGCTTTGCCCTTTTAGTATTATGTCTCCAAGTATTTTTCTTTCCAATTCTCACCCCCATTTCTAACTTAAATAATCCTACTATTCCTACATCAATGACCTAGATGACATATTCTGCCATAATATTGTTCAAATGGGTTGCACCATGCCAATATATCTGCCTCATCTGCCTAGACTATAGAGTTCTGCTAATTAAATGTACGTAGGTGTCTAATCCTACAATTATCCATAGCTAATCCTATGACTTCAGAGTGACTCAAATGCCTAAATTCATGAGGTTTTGTGTCTCAGGTCTTTGGATAGGGGCAATCTGAACTGCTTTGTTCATACAATGGTCTCATATGGTTCATCCATGTGATCATAGAGACCATGATTGATAATAATTGTCATTATTTTGTCATTGTTGTTAACATCATTGCTTAGTGCAAGACTAAAGTTAAGACAAGGCTTTCCCATTTCATGAGATGACTCTTTACAGACAGATTCGGCTGCAGAAAAGAGTTTCCTTCCGCATGTTTCTCACATCATGATTTCTACAAAATGACTGTACGAGTCATTTGAGTCATAGATTCAAATGAGCTCTTTCTACTGGATTTCAGATGGGGCTTCCACTGCTGTTTCACTAATGAGCCATGTGGACATATTGTCCACTAATTCTGTTTTCCAAATGAATGATAGCTGTCTGAATGCAGTGATGAGAGCTGGGATCACCATTTTACTTTCTGTTTTGTTGTGTTGCTCCTTTAAAAGTTCATGTAAGAGAATTGCCTGCACTGGGCAAGTGTAGAAAACATATTCTGAAATCTCATTTTGGGAAAAGTCAGCTAATTTAGCCTTTCTTATAACCATACCAGTCACATTGCAGACCTCAGGCCCATTCCTGTCATCCTTATCCAGAAAACCTTGGCTTTGTATTGATTTTGCCTGAATAAAATAGGCTTTAATATTGTCCAAATAATGCAATGAAACTAATAGGCCGGGGAAAATAATTGTCCTATTTATACCATTTTTGCACTCTTACATATTTTGCATATTTATTTTTTGTATGATTCCCATTAATGCTTTTGAAATGCCTATATTTATTGGACGGGCAATACCTCAATAAATCACTTAAATAAAAAATATTTGACTTTTAGAATTAAACTATCATGCAACCGAGTTTCTGTATTCTGAATATTTATTCAGATCATTTTGCAACCAGCACGGTGAAGAAACATACGTAAAACATTCAAGACCATTTTCTCCAGCTTATGTTTACAATAGTGTGAAAAATATCTGTAAACCCACCTCAAATATAAGACCTCGGCAGAGATTCAGATAGCCGTCACTCGCACGACCAGTGCAATACAGCATCAGCAGCAGAGCTCCTGAGACAGGCTCTCAGTTTCAGTGACACTCCAATTTCTCTCCCAATGAAAATATGTTTTTTTTCAGCAGGCTGAGGAGCATCTTCTGCCCTGATTGACTTTTTCCTCAGATGTATTCATCACATAATTGTAATCAGGGGAAGCCATTGTGTGTTGTTCCCACTGAAGTAGAGCATTTATAGCACTGCAATTAAGAAGGCTTCATTGCTAATACACTGGGCATTTACCTTTTCTGCAGATTTAATGGCACTTTGCTGTGTGATTGAGTTCAAGAAGGGTGTGGAACACCTCTCCAAAAAACCGTAGTGCTTTTCTTCAAGCACTTCGAGTATCTGCCAGCTTTAATGCAAGGGGATGGACACGCACCTTCCTCTGGTGAAATTGCACATCAGCTTTCTGATACACTCCTTCACTTAAGCTGCAATGTGTTTCTATAGCTTTTTGCAGTCACCTTGGCAAGAGCAAGTTGTCTCATTTTTCCATTCCACCTACTTTCAAAGTACAAATGTAGTGGATGTAGTGGCTTTCTCTGCTGAACGTAAAAGTTTACAAGAAACCTTGACGTTTGGAAAACTCTTTGCATCTCAAATCCCATTAAAGAGTAGAAAATTCTGGCAAATAGAGAAACAGCGGAAGGAGGGGAAAAGTGGATTGTACGCAATAAAGTAGCTCATGTTGAGCTCATTTTCTACATTCTCATTCTATAATAACTTTCAGTTGTAAAAAAGTTGCTCTAATCTCTAAGAAAGTAACACTTGTTTCCAAAAATATTAAAAAATTAATCTCTGCATGATCTTTGAGACATTTGTAATGGTTTCCCCACAGCCTTTTAAACAGGAAACGTTACTTGTCTGAAAACAGATTTATTTCAACAAATTGCCATTTTCCTTCCTCCCTAAAATGTTTAATTGAATAAAGTTACAAATTCTTCTAGTAGTGCAGTGTCATTACTTAGGCAGGGAGCCACTTTAGGTTTCCTTAGATTAAAAGGGAGTCCGGAGGTAGCTGGATGCCCAGCTCTCGGTTGCATTGAACAACACTGCTGGTGGATTCTGTTCCCCAGCAGAATCATGTACCGAGGACCCAAAGTGTGACAAAAGCAGCAATCAGATGACTCAGCCCCCATTTAGCCTATGTAATAGCTCCACAAACCTCCCCATGTGTGCTTTCCTTTGATGCAAGAGTGCCCCCAGAGAAGAAGACCCGTCTGAGCCCAAGCTATTCAGGCATATTGGCTGCTTGATATGTCACTCCTACATAGCTGCATCATTTCTTGGTGCTAAACTCATTTGTGAAGATTAGAGGTATGGTGGGAAATGACACCCACTGGTAGCAGCAAGTGGTAAAATTCAAATGAGCTTTCATTTACTCATTTTACAGTGTGATGTGTTGGGGTTATGTTAAGTTATTGATATATTTTATTTGCCTCTTCTATTTTTAGAAGGTCTTTTTTTTTTCCTCTGCTGCTATGTAACTCCTTAACCCCCTTCCAGATGATCTTTGTTCCTGTGACAAGCAAGTCATGGTAAAAAAAAGGCAGCTGGGACGAGTGCTGGTTTCCTCCCACCTCCCTCAGTCTGAGGTTGAGTTCATTCTGGGTCATCAAGGGAGTTGCAAGTAAAGGTTTGTGAGCTAGGACCAGCAGGACTTGTGTGGCCTTGGCTCTTATTGTCACCTTTCCCTCCTGAGTTGAAAACAGTCTTCAATTTACCAAGAAAAATTACCTGGCCTGCCTTGCAAAAATAAGACCTAGAATTTATTGTGGCTGTTGTTTGATTTCACGTTTCAATTCTGTATCCACAGCAGGTTTTGTGATCATTTCTAGATAAAGCTCCACAGAAAGGCAGAGGCACTAATCATTTTGGGGAAAAAAACCCAAAACAAACAAAAAAAACCCAACCAAAACAAACAACCCACCCAAAAAAAAAAAAAAGTGAAAAAAATCTGTAGGCAATCTGCTATTTTGTACTATATTAATTTTATTTTATTTTTTTACTATGTGACTTTTTAGTGACACATCCTTGTCCAATGCATTCTGAGTGTTTACTACTCATGGGCTACTGGTTGAGTTCAACAGCGCTGTGCACAGGGACTGAAGAAATGAAGAATATGGATACATAGGGCTAGATTTAGGAAGAGGGCTAAATTTAGGAAGAAATGCTTGGGAAGATTCAATGGACTGAGCACCACACAGGGAACTGGGAGGAAAAGTAGAAGACAGGCTGGTTGTATCACAATGTCAACCACAGCTTTAAGGATGTGCTTTGTGTGACAGCAATGGCTGTGACACTACTGCAGTTCCTAACTGTACAACCTGATGTGATATACCTCTGCGTTGTGTTTCCAAAGCTCCTAGTTACCGGACCTTCTGAAACTGCAGTTATCTCATTACTATAGCACACAAATACCTTTTTCCTTACAATTCATTATGGCACAGGGAAGTACTTGTGCTCTGGTTTTGCAGACAGGGAAGACCCCTGAAGCACTGAGTGGCTAAAAGAAGTGAATGCACAAAAGGCAGTAAAATTCATCAAACCAGGACACCATCCCATTCTTACTTCACATCAGAAGGTAGATTCTCAAACCTACCACTTATCCTCAGCCAACCCACATGAAACAGAACCTTTTCTGCCAGTAAAATCCTGGGCATATTCAGAACTGCCCAAATCCTCATCATACTCAGCAGCTAACGAGCTATCTCATGCCTCAACAACAAATCTGCCTGGATCTTACCTGATTATCTTCCATGGTCTGCTGTGGGTCCTGTCCAATTAAAAGGTAGAGCAAGAACCTCATTTTCTCAAGTACATTAGTGGCAAGAACATTCGCCTACATGAAATGGGTAGGAAAATAAATAAATAAATAAATAAATAAATAAATAAATAAATAAATAAATAAGAATAAAATTGTTCCTTCTCTGGATATGTGGAAGCCCCCTCTCTTCTAGGGCTGGCTCTACCATGCATTTTCAAGAGGAGGATGAGAACCAAAATCTTAACAGAAGACCACTACCTCCTCATAGTCTCAAAAGAACATGCGTATCCCTCCAAGGTATTCCTACATGGCATGTTTATTTTGGTAGATCCCATTCATTAGGTACCCATTTTCTTAAAAGCATGTGATTCACTGCAGCAGTTTCCACCTGGCACATAGACCAACTTAATTTCACAGGCTTGGTGTTTACCCAAGGTTATGCAAACTGGCTATGATGGAGGTATGAAATGAACCCAGCTTTTCCAAGCAAAGACCAAGACACAGAGCATCATCACTGTCTTTCCCTGCCTAGGCTGGAGCTGTGGTTGCTCTGATTGCTCCAGAGAAACCTTCCTGCCAACCTTGTCTTGGAGTTTCCAGTGCAAAGAAGGCTCTTAAAAAAAGGCACAGAGAGGGCTATATGGGCATTCAACTGGAAAATGACACAGGAAAATGTGTTTCAACTGGAAGATGGCACTTCCCCTAATATTTTTTTGGCTCAACTGGAAAAAAAGAAAGCATTAAGAAACATTCCAATGCATTGAGAAGCGTTACGATGCAGTAGCGGGTAACTCAATGGTTTCAGTGATGTCAGTGCTGTTACTCTTCAAAACGCCGGTTATTTTCACAAAAAAAAGCTTCAAATTTTAAAATGCAGGAAACTCTATTCATCTGCAGTTGCTACTGCTACTTGGTTTTGGACAAAGGCTGATGATCAGGTACCTATGTATTAAACAACTCGGGGGTTATTACAATAAAACAGGAGCTACCACACTGGGAGACTGGGGGTGGGGTGGGGTGGGAAACAACAAAAAACCCCACCAAAAAACAAAAAAAAAACCCAACAACAAAACAAAACAAACAAAAAAAAACCCCAAAAAACCCAATGCAAAAGACAACGGAAAGCCATGCTGCAGATTATTCTTACCTTCACGTATAAGTGCATGTGTGTGGATAATGTTGATGTCGTTTTAAAACAACACTAACAAAAGACCAAATTCAAACCCTGAATCACTTGAGTTGTTAACAAAAGAGCTGAGATTCACGTTTTTACACAATGACTTGTTTCTTGAGCAAATACAGTCATTTCATTAGTTTAATATTATTCTGACTCTCTTAGGGTTTTCAAGCTTTCTCATTTGTTTATGCTCTTCATCCCCTCATTTATAAACTGGCAAAAAGCATGTAAAAAATCCAAGTCAACCCATAAACTTAGCATAAATGGCTAGCTGTGAAGCATTTCTCATCAATGCTAGAAATTCACTTTAAGATAGTGAAACTGACAAGTCACTCTCCGTGATGACAGATGAAGACTTTGAAAATGAGGAGAAAAAGAGTCATTTACCAAGCTTCTTTTTTTTTTTTTTTTTTTTTTTTGATGTAAACAAGAGAGGTCATGTCTTCCTAGCCTATACGGGCATTCATTCCAGTTATGATCTCAGCTGTGAAAAGGTTACGGGGAAGTATGTATAGGCAAGAATACTCAGTCTGTTGCCAGGGGAATGGGAATCGTTGAGCTTATACTCGATCTTTTGTTGCCCATCATACTTCATACTTTTCATCTGTGTCATGCCACATCACACCAACATGACAGAGTAAGCCGCCTGAGCACCTTGACCCAGCTACTGCTGTCCCTCTGCGCTCCCCGCACCCAGCCACCGACAGAGACTTTCCAGAGATACCATAAGCAGGAATCTTTTCAGACAATTCTTCATGTGGCTATTTATAGAGCAAATTGTTACAAAAATAGCTCTGGAGCTGACATGTATTTTGCTTCTCTAGGGTAGGAGATGACCTCTCCTCCCTGCAGTGCTCTCTGTGGGCTGATGCTTCCTGAACTACTTCCATCTAGTGCAATTCCTGGACTCCAATCCAAGTTTTACTGTAAAGAACACAAAAATGCGTTTTTTACCCTCAACGAGCATCTTTGGGGCTGTTCCAGCAAGTGATCTCTGCACTTGAGGTAGGCAGGACAGGCATGTGGTGCTGTATGACTGAAACAGTCAATAGCTATTCTCTCTTTTAGACACAATTAGAAGGACAGCACTTTATAAGGATGTTTGTGACGCTAGTCTGTGACTTTTCTATTTGCTTCTACAGCAAATTCAAAGATTTACCAACCTCTCCCTACGTTCAAAGGCTGCCCACTTTTGAATGGGTAGGAAATGGCTATGAAAGACGGACTTAGGTGTGAAAAAAGTTACCTCAAGAAAAAGACCTAGATAACGTCCCTCTTCAGGAAAGGCATGCTGGGAGAGAGCAAGTCCTGCTTTGCTGACTGTACTTGCATTATTCTTACGGAGTGGTACTATTTGAACCAAAATATGGCATGTTATTCAGTCTTCCACATCTTCCATGTCTCGTGGAAGATAAGCAAGCCCTTCTTCCCAATATTTTTACCAGGCATCTGAAAAACAGTAAAACCTTTAATAATGGAACATTTTCAGTGGAAGGTGTACTAACTCCAGAACTGCCTTTCTTCTGATGAATGGAGATCCAGATACAGCAGCTTGAGATCATATTAATTTGCTCAGATCTTACTCAGCTGTTAGGAGTAAGTCAAAGGGACCTTTCAATGCTCTGAGATAGTAAATTAAATTAATCTGAGCTATGCTATGATTTTTTTTTTACTTTCTTAGACAAAGAGAATCACAGAAGTGTTGGTTGTAAGGGACTTCTGAAGGTCATCCAGCCTCCAACTTGAAACGGGACTATTGCCAACACCAGATCAGGTCAGTGATGGATCTGTGTAGCTGAGTCTTGAAAATCTCCAAGGACAAAGATTCCTCAGCCTCTCTGGGTCACTTTAAACCAGCACTTACCTCCTGGTGAAGAAGTGTTTCTAATGTCCAATACAAAGCTTCTGACTCACAATCTGTGGCCATTGCCCTCTGCTAGGTAGCCTGGCACCACCTAGAAGAGTTTGGCTCTTTTGCCCTTGTAACAGCTCTTCACACAGTTGTCAGCTGTTATTTGACCATCCCTTTGCCTCCTCTTCCCCAGACCAACCCAGCTCAGATCCCTCACGTGTATCCCACGCATCATGTCCTCTGACTTTTTTGGTGTCCCTCCACTGGAGCGCCACAGCTTCCCCACAGCCCTCTTGAGCCTGGCACACAAAACCTGACAGAGTATTCTGCAGTCTATCTGCTGGCCACACTCCCCCTAAAGTAACTCAGCGTGATATTAGTCTTATGCGATGAGGGCTCTGTTGGCTCACCTTTGATTTGGCCTTCACTGCAACCCTCAAATTCCCTTTAGCAGGCAACAGGAAATAGGATTTGTCTCTTTGCAGGAAACGTGGACAAAATTCAACAAAATGAAATAACCCAGTGACATCTTTCATAAGAGTTAAGATTTAGCTCACTCTCACTTTAGCTCACTATTTTCCCCTCCCCCTGTATGGTGCGCGAGAACTCATTTTTCTATATTTTTTCATGCAGCAGCAATAGTGTTGTGGAACATAATCTACATTCACTTCTCGTGTACTATGCGAGCAGCTAAGGCCACGCCTGCTGCAGCACATGGAGGGACCATGCATCAGCTGGACGTGCCAGCAGCACCGCTGCCGTCTATGCAAGAGCAGCCACATTCACTGACTTCTGAGGAGACAGGGCAGATCCGTGTGTGGCATCAGATCCTGGAGGCCTCTTTTTCTAGCATCGGTATTGGAAGTCAGAGGAAGAGGGACCTACTCTCTCCTGTGCAACTGTATCTGGTGTCTGCATGTATCTCAGTGCTCCTCTGACTTTTCATGGTCTTTCGTCTTGTAGTATAATTAGGTTGCTTTTTTGGGGAACATTTAGCTCTGCATACCCGACTACTTATTCTATATGAATGGCTCTGCTTATTGATAGGTCCATTTATCTACTTGCATGAAGGCTGTTTTCAGCAGGGTGTCTGGACCAGGGTAGAGAACTATATTCAGGTCTAGGGGAACTCGACTAATGTCAGTGAAATTCCAGTAAGGCTCAATTTGGCATTTGTGACTGCAAGAACCAAATTTCAGACAAGGTACATTCACATTTTCTAATACAGGTTAAGGGGAAGACTAAGTACATTCTGAATAATATCAGGGTTGGGTATCCAGCAAAATGCCATGTTGGCTTCAAGCCTCAAATAAATGTTATATGCAGAGTATACCTGTTCTTGGTATTTTTTCAGTCCTCACTTTCTATTCCTTTTCACAACAACAAACTTATTTAAACATAGAAAACGGGGTTCATTATACTGTGTAATACTTTTTTAAGAATTCTAGCAGAAAGGCTTTCTATATTTATGGTTCTATCAAAAAATGTGTCTAAAAATAGAAATGGTTTCCTCTCATCAAGGAATGAATCTGCCAAATGTTATTGCTATAGGAAATCTAAGTCACATTGGATTACCACCTGGCACTATCAAAGCTAAAACTACTGTCAACTTTAAAGCAAGAAAAAATGATCAAATTATCACGGCTTTATGAAATATGTTTAGAACCACGTTAACTCCTTTCAATCCTTTCAGAACACAGAGAAAAAGAAGAAGTTACTCTGCAGTGGAGGAATTTTTTCTAGCTCAAAAGGAGCTAAAAACTGAGAAAACCAGAAAAGTTCAGATTCACAACTCAAAGATCAAGGAAAGAAGACAACAGGGAGAAGAAGAGGACGGGGCTAGCTTATTGATACAATTAATTATGTGAAACATTAATGTAATTTTGGGGTATGCTTGGGCTCAGGTTTCTAAATTTGCAGCTAATTTCACCATCAGATGAAGTTTTGCAAGGTGACCTAACTGATTTGGAAAAGTCTAAGATTCACTAAACATGAAAAATGTTTACAACTCTTCCCTTTTAAAAGGCCCCTGTTGATCATAAATCTTTTGGTTAAATTTCATCCTTTTATGTAAGTAATTTACATAAATATTTTTCAACCAATATAGATATCTAATCTGCTAGCTATTAATTACTAGAATAGTAATGTATAAAATAGAAATAATATCCCCCATATATATTTATATATACATGTGTGGCTGTGTATACATATATACACACAGAATTTTATTTATTACATAAATTAAGCCACCAGTTTTGAAAGTAATTCCTCAGAATCAGTTGTAAATTTTTAAGCACGCACCAAACCATATACACGCAGTCTTCAATTCATTCCTCCAGTTTCGCCAGGATGTCTGCATTTGGCTAAAGCTGAGGAGCAGTGTCTGCATTTTCTAAATGCTCAACATGCCCTTTGTTTATTTGGACGCCGACTACTTGGCAGATGGAGAGGCTGTCTCAACTATTTGGAGAATTTAAGACAGGGTAGCTGGCGTGGGTGTCTCCATGAGCTCTGGGAGCTAATGCAGCTTGAAAGGGTGGCCCAAATCGTTTTAGGATTCGTGGATCTCAAGTTATCACCGTCTTACATTACAGACTACAACTACCACTGAAATTTACAGGACTCCCCAGTTAGGAGCAAGCACAGGTAATCAGGCAGCATCCTGGCCAGCTAACCATGGATTTGACTTCTGGGACCACATCACAGCAGCATGGTGGGAGCCAATAGCATTTCTGCAGGGAGAATATGTTTCATAGAACAATAGAGTTAAATGTGAAGTGTCCTATCTATTGGTCACTGCCGTCACCCCAGCTGATTTGATTGTGATTTGTTTGACAGAAACTACAATCTCTGTTATTGTCATAATCTTCTGAGATGCTGACCTCCTACCTCTCTCCTTTACTTTTTCTCTAAAAACGGAGCTGTTTATTTAGGTGCCAATGTAATAACATACTTTGATGTCTGGTTTCAGATTTGCCACACTGAAAATATTGCCTTGCAACTGGAAATGTTGAAGCGAGCTGGTAAGGCAGTGGCAGGCCCAGGAAAACAACACTGCAGGAAATTTTTCAGTCTACAATGTGAAGTTGAGGCCTTCTTACCTCATTTGGGCAAATTAGGTTATCACAGCAGCTGTCCTTCCTGCTTAGAGTTTCAAACTTTTCCCCTGTCAGTCTGGACAGTGATTGCAACCTTATCATTGAGATACTGCTGAGGAAAATCCTTCCAAACATTACAAGGGTAGGGTTGGTAACTCTCCTTTCAAGCACAAAACCTGAGGACTGTGTTTCAAGCCCATTTTACCTCTATGGTATGACTTAAAAATCAACGTGATTTTCATGAATCAAAGCACCCCCGGGAAGAGCAAAAGATGGCATTTCGGATTCCTGCCTGTGCTCCCTCATTTACATAGTGGGAAAAGAGCGTTTTCCAAGCCCGCCCATGACACTTTCGGGATCCAATGTTGTATAATTTTTACTGCCCCAAGAGGAAAAGCCTGCGGACTGCAGGAGAGCTAGAATAGGGCTACGAGTTAATGTATACCCCTACAACGCTGTTGACAATGTGATTTTTAAATTACATCACTTGAGCCCTGTTTACATGCTTATCCTTTACCGAATGAACCTCTGTGAATCAGAGGCAGCCCCGTCCTTCGCTGCCTAGCTACCCCACCGGAATGTGACTCTCCAGTTTTAGCGCTGTATTTTTTTAATTTCGTTTTTAGCATCAGGCTGAACACCATCAGATCCCCTCCGGCTCCCAAGCGCTCCTCGCTGTGTTTTCCTGCCGGAGCGGAGCCACAGCCCGATGCGCATTCTCAGACTTGCTGATGAGTCACCCGACACAGGAGGACGCGGGGACCGAGCCTCCTGCCCACTGGCCCGCGCAGCTGAAAACCAACACTGGTTGCTATTTAGATCGACAGCAGAAATGCCAGCGTATTCTCAACATTTTTAAGGATGGTTCAGGAAGCTTGAAGTCGAAAAAAAATATAAAACATATATATATTCTCCTTCCCCAGTCTAATGCTGGATTTGCACTGTTTACAAACAGCTGTTGCAACAGCCCCAAGCTCCGGAGAAATATGTGACACATCTGAGAGTCTGACAGTCAAACCCAGCATTTGTTCCCCGGCATCCCTTCTAAGGCTCGGCGTAACAGGAGACGTGGTCTTCCTGGTATTTGTCGCCCTGGCAGCTGTGTGCATGGCAGTGGCAATAGCTATGCGCTTACTTGCCCCGCCACTTACCGCAGCAAGCAGAAAGCCAGCCCGCTTCCCGAGACGGGAATTCAGACAGCCTCTGTGGCAGACAGCAAGGAGCGGGGAGCAAAGCCCACTGCAAAAAATGGTTATATAAATAAAGGAACAGCTCAAAGGATTCAGCAGGGGTCCACGGGGCAACTTGGGTATTAAAGGCAACAACACAGGGCTGGAAAATAAAGGTTGTAGCTGCCCCGTTTCTTGCTTCAGCGAGGTTTGGGGGAAAAGGCAGTCCCATGCCGACGCGTACCCTGCACCTCTGCTTTGCCATGGCTGTTCCTCCACCCTTTTCTGCCCACTCTGAGACCCTGCAAAGAGAACCGGCATTTGCCAGCCTGGCTGGGGGCTGAAGGCGAACACAAAGACGTAAGATCTCTTCCCCAGGGACGTACGGTACAGAAGCAGCCACAGGAGAAACACCATTTCGCTTTGAGAAAACATACTACACAGATGATGCGAAGAGCACACAGAACTACATGGCAGCTGTTTCATTAAGAAAACGCCTCAAAACACCCGAGCTGGTTCAAGAAAGGGATGAGTTTCAATGCACTTGAACGTGTCAGGAGGGGAAGTGGGTACACACAAAGAAATACCAGACCTTTCTCAGCTGTTCCCAGCAGCAGCTACTGGGTCAAACCCTGAGGTTTAACTGGGTTATAAAGTGGTGTTCCTACAGCCCTCCACATTAATCGATGGCAATGTCCCCTGCAGGTAGAGGAATTTTTATTTTCTTTTGTATTTTGGGCAGGCCTCTTTAGATACCATCCTGAGGTTACATTCTTTATATAACGCCAATGGCGTATGTTTGCACTACCAATGAAACCCTATAGCTTTTAAAACGCATGGAAAAAAAGATGCCTGGCATTTTTTACATAAGTAAGGTTTAGAGCAAATAGATGTCAGGACTCAGGGATATTTTCACTTTTATCCCGTTAAACTTTACAAGTTTTAGCTGTGCCTCTGAATTCTTCAGAGAAGCTTCGAAATTCACAAGTTCATACAATTCACAGAGCATCTGTTGTGAAAAATAAAGAGATTGTGACTTCCAATTTAAATAACTAAGATTTCCATTATTAAAAATAAAATCCTTGTTATTTAAGATAGAGCCCAGAATAGCCAGCATGGGAGCAGCATAAAAAAATCTAACTTAGAAATTTCAGAATAAGCAGGGAATTGATGTGAATTGGAGGACTCTATGTAGTCCATTAGAATTATGTCTATGTACACATGCAACATGATATTAGAAATTAGGTGTCTAGCCGCAGTTGAGGCCTGTCGGAGTTATGCACCAAGGCCTGGATCCCTAAAGTACAAAAAAGCCTATTAAAGTACCCTTTAAAGTAGCTAAATTCTGATAAAAACAAAACAACTAAATCCTTTTCCAGGGCTGTGCCTCAAGGACCATTTCGGGTTCTGAAAATATTCTCATTGGAAAGCACTTAACTGGGTATCAGAAGAAACTCTTTAGTAGATGGGGAGCACGAGGGGAGACGAGGACAGAACAAGGGAGGTTGTGGGGGGACAGAGGATGTGCTCTTGGCAGAGGGAACTTCTGAAGAGGAGAAGAAGCAGCCTGAAGAGGTGGGTGACATGTGGATGTTTCAATTGCCTTTGAGGTTTGTTCAGCCCCTTGTGCGCTGAAAATGAGGAATAAATTTGCATGTACCAAATTCAGTGCGAATTTTGTGCAGCCCCAGTTCAATAAGTTTCTCAAATCTCGCTTTTGTTAACAGCCTCTTGTTGAGCAGCTTTCATAAAGAGACATCAAAGCTTTGTAAATGACTGTCCGTGGGGTTGGCTTCCCTTGACAGGTTGCAAACAGGGACACAAAGTGGTATATTTTTGATCTGAACTTACAGATCACTCAGAGGGAAATGGCACAGCCGTGATGCGGTCCTTCCAGTGCCTCACGGTTACAAAATGCCATACCGGCATGGATGTCCTCTCGACAATGTGGGTTAGGTAAAGTGTATTCTCATTTATGTGTGCAGAAATAAGCTCAAAACAAGACGACGGTCTTATTAGAGGTCACACGTCCCGGGGTGAATTAGTAAGCAGGTCCCTGCTACTGCACTGTCCTTTGCCAGCCAGGCTATTCTGCCAGATTTCTTACAGATATAGAGAATTATGCTTTTATAAAGGCTTCATCTGTAGTATTTTTAGTCTTTCTTAAATACTCTTGTATCACCAGCTGCTTTAGCCATGCTAAGGGGACACATCTATTCAAAGTGAGGTGACGGTATGCTCAGGAGTGTCACCTTAGCACCACCGTGGGTTTAACAACACAAATGAAGATTTTAGAAAGGTGTTTTAAAGGTGTAAGTGGACTGACGAAAGCACCACCCTAAAAGGATGGGGGACAAGGAGCTTGTGGTCACATTAAAGGTAGCTCTGACCGCAGCCCACCTTTTATTAACAGAATTGAATCATACAGAAAAAAAACCAACCTGTTATCGTTTGAAGAAACAATATCTAAATAAAGGTGCCAGGCCTTATTTCTGGTTTTTGCACTTTCGAACCATGTGTAAAGTATTCCTTTTGGCTGCTATGTGAGCAGCAAATTAGGTGAAGAATTTTGCCCAAGGTTCCAGGGGCATCTCCGTGTCTCTTCCCTATCTCTACCAAAGCTTCCTATAGTCAATATATAGCACTCTTTGCTGTTGCAAAACTTTGCGGTAAGCATAGGTGTCGTGTCTCACTCAGGCCAGGTGCCCACAGCAGAGCAGTGTCCCTTTTAGCTGATCGATTTTTTTTGAAGTTGGGAGAGATAGACATTAGATTCTCAGGGGTTGGGTTTCTTTTCTTCATTATTGCTTCCTAAGTTGTCATGGTTATCATTTGACACCCTCTCCAAATTCTTTTTCTATTTAACAACTCTTGTACTCTCTTTTTTTACCCTGAATAAACAGGCTGCTTGAAACTGGAAGGCCGGGGAGGGGGGCGGGGGAAGCAAACATTTGTGTGCAGAGAAAAACGTTCACGAGGGGCTGAAAGACATTTTTGACCCACAAGAAAAACCAAACCCACAGACTAATAGACTACGTGCCGTGACCAAAATGTCACTATTTTTAAGGTGTCTGACTTATACCTGCCTCGCATAATGGTCACTCTGAAAAGGATTTTGGCAGCCAGTTGACCACTAAGTATGAAGCTAATTTTTTTTTTTTTTTTGGTATTATTTTCATTTGTTTTACATTGTGGTTAGGCTTTCAAACTTTTTCGGGGGGGGGGGGGGGGCGGGGAGAGAAGACAGAAAGAGGGAGAGGAAAAGAAGTAACCCAAAGAGATGCAGAAAGATAGAAAGTTAAGAAGGACAATTTACACACGCAGGCGAACCCACACAGGCACACCAGAGGATTCAAAAATAGGGTAGCGGAGAGGATTCGTAAACAGCGCGCTCCCTTTTTCCTTAGGAAAACACGCCGTCTCTCCGAGGAGCATCCGAAGCGGAGAGCGCTGCAGATCGGCCGTTACAAGGTGTGCTGGCGCGGGGGCTGTCTGCAGGCTCGTCTCCCTCAGGGCTCAGCCCGGCCCCTCTCCCTGTTAGCTCAGCAATTTCCCCGCGGTCAGCCCGTCTTGCCATAATCACACGCTGGCGCCACAAGCGCGTTTCTTAACTGTACGCTGTACCTTGTAATGAACGCGTACGAAAATATACCAAACCGCCCCGGTCCTGGAGCAGCCATGACCTCAGGCTTGACAGCCCAACACCATATTTGCTTGTGTAGCGTACCTGATAAAAAGGGTGCCAGCCACGATGAATGGAGCGTTTTCTCTCTATCTCTCTCTGTTAATTTTATGGTAAATGGAGTATGGATTATTTCACTCTCATTCCACTCTTTCAATGGCTTTAAGTTGGGCGCTTCTCTGGGTTACCAGTGGTTAGAAGATGGTCTACGTGAAATGTGGCTGGACAGAAGATATGAAGTGCACAGACGCTTTGGAAAGCACTGCTTCTAGGCAGAGGAGAGAAGTTTCTATTCCTTCTACAGTTACACGCTTGTCCCTCCAGCATGTGGCTTATCACGCATCCAACTAGGAGTGAGTTATGTTAAATTGCATAAAGACCCGATATCTCTGTCAGACTTTGCTGTAACTCATAAATAAAGGTGCCCTGAGCTTTAGATATCCTCTCCCCAAAAGTAAATTAAGGGTGATTTTCCATTTCATAAAGGCTCAGATTTCACAAGCTCCATCCAAACTCAGCAGGACTTTCTTTTTTTTCCCCATTGCTTTCATGTTATCAAGTGCAACAAGCCACAATATCAGGTCCTGTATCATATGTAACAACTAAAAAAACCCACAAAAATGAAACACGCAAAATACATAAAATCCAAGAAATGATGTGCAGGATGACTGAGATTAAATTCAGATAGCTTTCTGCTACTCTTTTGCCATGTTTAGCATGCAGCTAACATGAGGAAGCTTTGAACCCAATTTTCAAAGTATTTGTCTTTTTTTTTTTTTTTTAATTTCCCACAGCCACGTGATGGTAAAAGAGCCATAATTCACAAGAGAAGGTTCCTAAAAGCACCTTGCACTGTGGTAATATTAGCTAGAGCAGCTGTTATCATAATCCTACTACAGCAGTAGTGATTTGTCATCATTAAAAAAAAAAAGACGGGTTAAGGAGTCTTTACAAACCTGCATTCACAGTGTATTTTGCATGATAATTTTATCTAGCTTTGATGGAATACTCAAAATACATTAAGTTTTTTGCTTTGTCTTGGTTTTGAAGAACAAAGTCATTTTCCAAGTTATTTTAGAGGCCTTGGAAGGGACAAGACGAAGCACAGCTTTGCAGTCTTTCTCATCAGGTGGAACACAGTGTGGGTCCACAGAGCTCGCTTTGCCTTGGTAGACCATTTTGCTCTCAATAAGAAACCCTTGCCAAACTTTCTCCACTATAAAATGCACAGCTGAATTTTTTTGCCATTTTTCCTTGGTGAGACCTGTAGGCTTACTGCCAGCCTTTTTCAGTCTAGATGCACCAGATGCAGTGTTCTGCTCCCGTAAAACCCGTATCAGATATCTGGGCTACATTAAGCTGAGCAGGCAGCTGGGGCCTGACTCATGTTGTAATTTTGCAAGAAAGGTTCATAGCAGAGGAGTTCCTCTTGATTTACAGTTGCGTAAGGGAATGTGAGTTCAGGCTGGGGACCTTGGTGTGCCTTGGCACGACCCCGAAAGATGAAGACAAAGTGGCTTCTAACGGGGTGGCCTTTGGTTTGGCTCCAGTCTTGAGGTATGCACTTTCCAGGCACAACTGAGAGGATGGTTGGCCTTTCTGTAAGGGCTTTTGGGTGTCTCTGACCATGGGGGACAACTGAAGCTGAGCCACCTCCTGCCTGGGAGCAGCCTGGGTGGAACAGGAGTTGGTGGTCCACCTTCTTCATTCCACCAGTGCAAAACTGCAGCAACTCCATCAAATTGGCTTTAGGGCTGCTTTGTACGTGAAGGCAGAGGGTGGTAAAGAACCACTCTGGCTGCCTTTGTTCATTCAATCAACCTGCTTAGGTCAGCAGAAGGACTGTTTCTGTGAACGTAACGTAGGGCAGCCTCACAGCAGAGGCAGTAACTCTATCACTGACCTTCTCTGCCTGACTCCTTTGTGCAACATAGCTCAACTGTGTCTCACGAACGGTTGGAGATTTTTATTTTTTTTTCCCCTTTCTTATTTAGATACTGAATTTAGGCAGCACAGCAGAGTAAATGACATTTATGTGAAGTGATATTATTTCTCATATTTTCCCTAAACTTGAAAATTCTGGCATTGATTCCTTGCTCACTTCCCACTGCACTAAACTGGTACTTCTCAGATACTGACAGCCATGCACATAAGGTGAATAAAGATTGAGACAATTGTCAATCTACCCAGTAGAAGTGCTGGTGCTTCAAAGTTTTTTTGCAGACTCTATTCTGATGCTGGTGAGAATTGCTATTACACTCAATTAAACATTTTCCTGACTGGCTGCTTTCTCTTTGATTGCTTTCTATTTTTGGGGGGGGGGGGGGGGGGAATAAAGTAAAAATAATTATAAAGTATATTTTAAAATGAACACAAGCAGCTCTATTTGCATGTGAAAAATTATATGCTCAGGGGAGAAATAGGCTGAGGTTTGCGTTGACAACCTATTTTGGCGCAGACCATGCAAATCACATGGAAGAAGTTTGTATCTGTTAAGGAAAATTTTATAGACACACCAAACTCAAGAAATTGAGTTAAATATCCACAGGATAGATGCAGAAAAAGCTCAGTGAAGGCACAGGCTAACCAGAGCCTTTGCAGGATACTGTGACTCCACAGCTGGAGGGACAGGAGGAGCACGAGGGCACTGGAGAGGCCAGCCACACCAGCTTTTTGAAATGCTGACTTTGGTCAACATTTCTAAAGTCGTGGGGTCTTGTTCGGCAATCTGGAACAGCTACAGCACCTCTAAAAAGCCTGCAACATGCTATGCAGATGGATCTGCATGAAGTTAATGCTGAATTGAATTAATTTGCATAGCATTAGTTCTCACAGACTAGTAAGTGTTTTTCCATTCCTTTGTACATTGTAATTCCAGCCAGACACTATTTTTTTATTTTTTTTTTCAGCTGCAACTTCCCTTCAGCACAGCCATGGCTCCGTGTCTGACCATGGCCCCCTAATGAACATCAGTTTTCATCCGTTCTATTGAGTCAGCACTCAGGAGCAGGGCCCTCGACAAAATCTGGGCTTTTCTGTGTTATTTCTGCTTCCTTATGGTACACTGTGATGGCACTACCCTTAAGAAATGTCCCCCTCAGCTTCAGGCTGATGTCCTTTTCACAAGGCACAGCCAGAGTGTGGATCTGCTCCAGGGGAGACAGAAGGAAAGGGGAAGGAATGAGAAAAGAACAAGTGAAACTTTCTGCACAGCCGAGCGGCGAGTTACTTCCCCTCATGCAAAACGCAGGAGAAGGCCCGTAGCTGGCCATGCTAAAAATTAAAGGCAAAAAGATTAAAGAGAGATCCGCCTCTCTGGACAGAGCTGTCAGGGTGCTCCTCACCCAAAGGATGGGCAAGAAGATCTCCCACAGAGAAGCAGCCGGCGCTGGATGGAAGCGCCGGGCTGATGGGGCTCTAGGTCCGAGCTGCATCAAGGACGAGAAGGTGTCAGAGATGAAAAGATGCCAGAGGGAAAGCCACCTCCCCAACAGCAGAGGGAAAGGGAGAAAGCTGCTCCAAAGTCACGGAGGGATGGGGGAAAATATTTGAAAAACCAAATTCCAGAGGAACAGATGCTCCTTTTCAGGGACAACAGCTTCAATATTTTCCGTAATCCCTCTGAAAGGTTCTAGCTTTGCTGATATGCAACAAATAGTTATTTTTCCTGTGTGCAGCCACCGTGTTTGTTAGTAGGAGGAAATTCTTTGAGTAAATACCCCACAGTATGCTACAGGCTGCGAGGTTGAGGTGACTTAACTGATCAGAAGGACCTTTCCAGGACACTGCGAAACTGGACGCTTGCTGCCAAAGCTTGACAAACACATGCAGGATGACCTGGATGTGTGAGGATCGTCATGTGGGGAGAGATGCGTCCTCCGTCCTCGCTTCCCGAGGAGCTGTCAGAGCTGCAGCTGAGGCTCTGCCGTTGCACGTGTAGTTGCAAGACGGGTCAGTGAGAAAGCCTGGCTAGCAAGGTCTGTCACCAGAACTGCAGAGAGCATCTGACAGACTTGGTGATGCAGGAGATGATGGCCCATCTCTTCAAGGAAGGCAACCATTTGAACCACCCCCTCGGGGAAAAAACCCTGAATTAGAAAACGTGGGAAGTCAGGGAGAGAAAGTCAAACAACATAAAGAAAGAGAGAAACAGAAGGTTATACCTAGTGCCAAAAGGAAGAAAAAGACTAAGCCTTAAGCTAAGAAGGGGAGAAAGGCCAGGTCTGCCGTTCACAGGGAAGAAAAAGAAAAAGGTTTGAGCACAAAATCAAAAGGAAGGAAAAGGACAAGCTGAAAGCCAGAGGGGGAGAGAGGGCAAAAATAAAGTCAGAGAGAAGAAAGAAGTACTGTGTGTTAGCAGAGAGCCTGCTGAATAGGAGGCAGGATAATTCTCTCAAAAGTTAAAAATTTGATCTCCTCGCGTTTTCAACATACCCAAGCATTTCTGTAGTTAAAAATGAGAACTGGGCTAGAACACACGGAACATGTTATAATCTGCTTATCTCAGAACACTTGAAAGCAAAGCAGCCGTTTGTGTCACTAATACCATTGTCCTTTGTATCCACAAGCAAATCTTGGCGTAGCTTGGCTCTGGGTTGCAGCACGGATACAAGAGGAAGAAAACCTATTGGGGCCACAGATGCTCAAAAATGTGAAAAGTTATGTTCCTAGAAACCTGGATTTTGTTGGATCAGTGGGAATGCGCTTGGAGTAAAATAGTAATTTGCCATAGTGGGAAAAATAAAATATTATACAAGGCAATGACAACTCAAATATTTACAGGTGAAATAAGTAATAAAGGCAGAGATGTTGTCAGATCTAAAGATAAACAGAGAACTGACAATTTTAAGTGACTAACATAAAATTACAAGATTAAACATTCTACCTAAGAAGTCTAAATTCATCTGCTGCAGAGCCAGGAATATGTGAGCACTGCACATGCTACTTACGAGGAGTCAGTCTATTTATACCTAAGAAAAGAACACAATAAAGTTCCTAGATGCATGCGTTATCCTGGCAGAAAATAGAAGGACACATAGCTCCTCTGGATGTTTCTTTGGGAGACGGCTTTGGAAATGGTGTGAGGAAGGCATGCTAACTGTCAGTTCCATTTGCTGCTCTGCCATCGAGCACAGTGGACAGACTGCAGCGTTAGAGAGCAACGTACAGCAGGCTTCACCAGAAATGTGCCTTTCTCTTCAAAGTAGCAGATTTATTGATTTTAATAAGTAGAAAATATCTACCCGGACATTAGACAAACACAGACTCAACACAGACTGAGAAAAAGCTGATAATTGTATTAAACTGACTGAGTTTTTGTTACATGCGTTTGGGAAATTTCCAATAACACAGAGTGCCAAAAGGCCTGCTTGCAAGTCTGACAAAAATCCTGCAGAACCAAACAAGATAAATATTATATGATTTTTCTCAGACACAAATTGTACTGCACTGCGTTAAGTATAAGGGCAGGTTTCTGCAACCTTGCCGGGGAAATGTAACGCCCACTTATGTTCAACTATTACCGGGACTGATGTCAATGCAACAGGTGCTCTACCTGAACACTTGCAGAACGCAGCCCATCTACCCAGCAGGGAAAAAGGCTGTAAGGCTGTCCCCCAGGAGCAATGGCCATGGCTGCAAGGTCTTGTTTCCTTCGGGGTTCTAGGTCCGTGCCCAAAAGTAGGCTTGATGGGATTAGCATGTTATAAAGCCCCGTGGGGATGGATAATGAGGATTCCTGCTCACATTTCCAGTAAGTAATAAAGAGTCTAACAAGGTTTATGGAGCTAGTGCAAGTGGAATTTTAGAAGCTTTTGCTTTAGTGCATGACCAGATGGTGGTGAGAAGAAGAGTGGTCGGGCTTCCGCGGTGGAAATTATGACTGACTGGGTGATGAAATAAAAGCATTTGGAAAAGGAGAGTGGGAAGGCACCGGACTGCGATAGCTCAGAGCCGGAGGAGTAAGTCTGGGATAGAGGCATCACTACAGCAAACTTCAGGAAGCTGCGACGTGTAGGAGCTCTGTTTCGCTAGCGGCACAGCTAGAAAGTGTGTACTGCAGAAGGCACAACTCTGAATTGTGGGAAGTGAGGGAGGCATAAGGACACAGGCAGAACGCGGAAAAAACAAAACGTCAAGAGGCTCATCATTAAATAAGCATCCTTCCTCCAATCTCCTCAGTGAAGTGAAATTTATACAAAAAAAAAAGAAAAGTGAACATGCCATTAAGTCAGTACCATAATATGTCTGGGTATATCCAAAGGTACTGAACTCACTGTGCACAAGGTGCGTAAACCCTTCCAGGGCCTCGCTGATGACCATTCAATATTTTACATATCATGCTTTTTATGAAGTTTGCACATATGCATGTGTAATGAAGTGTAAATTAAGATGCCGCAGTGATAAAGAGGGATCTCTGAGAGCTGATCCAATGGTTCACTAGGTCTAGTTCAAACCTCAGGGCTGATGCTGTGCCCACAGAAATTAAAGGCAGCACACGCACTTACTGGTATGCATACACACGCCATCGTACTGGGGTGTCTGAGTCCTGGAGAGCGGAGTCTGCACAATGAGGACCCTTGGCTTTTGGGACGAGCCCTGGGATGTCTGCCCCAGGACGTTTCAGAGATGTGAAAGCACGGTGCAAACGGAAGGAGGTTTAAATCCAAGACTTGCAAAGTGAAGGGTGACTCTAATCTTAACTCCTGGCTTTGGTAGAGGGAGGAGGCCAGATGGAGTGATTAAAGGGCAGAGAGTGTTAAGGTCATCCATAATTACCATAATTTTGCATTTCTTGATCTATTTCAGTTTGTGTCACAACGTTATGTTATTTAAAGTACAATCATTTGTTTGCTTGTTTCTTTTAGAAAAGAGACAAAATTGTGAATTTAAGAAATATATCCAAATTCCTGCAGTATTCAGAGGACTCCAGACCTGCAGCTCCGAGAAAACCTCTGAGGAGGTAGGGCCAGCGAGGCAGGCAGACTTCCAGCCAAGGCTTCGCTTTGGCTGTGTGCTCCCTCTTTTCTTGTTCCTTTCACAGGAGTGTGAGTAGTGGATAAGGCCTTTTCTTCCTTCCTTTCTTTCTTTTTCTTTCTTTCTCTTTCTTTCTTTCTTTCTTTCTTTCTTTCTTTCTTTCTTTCTTTCTTTCTTTCTTTCTTTCTTTCTTTCTTTCTTTCTTTCTTTCTTTCTTTCTTTCTTTCTTTCTTTCTTTCTTTCTTTCTTTCTTTCTTTCTTTCTTTCTTTTTCTTTCCTTCCTTCCTTCCTTCCTTCCTTCCTTCCTTCCTTCCTTCCTTCCTTCCTTCCTTCCTTCCTTCCTTCCTTCCTTCCTTCCTTCCTTCCTTCCTTCTTTCCTTCTTTCCTTCTTTCCTTCTTTCTTTCCTTCCTTCCTTCCTTCCTTCTTTCCTTCCTTCCTTCCTTCCTTCTTTCCTTCCTTCCTTCCTTCCTTCCTTCCTTCCTTCCTTCCTTCCTTCCTTCCTTCCTTCCTTCCTTCCTTCCTTCCTTCCTCCCTTCCTTCCTTCCTCTCTTCCTTCCTCTCTTCCTTTCTTTCCTTTTTGAATGAGCTTAGTGAAACAACACAAACACTTAATGCCAGCTAGCTGTTTTCCAGGTCTTGATCTTTCTACACATTCTCCATTTTGTATTTTAATGCATGCTAAAATGTACGGTGACTACCGTAAACCTTGGCATGAGTTATAAGCAAGTGCACCTACAATTTGAGCATCCCACATTGCCTGTTATGGAAAACAGGTTTTACATTTTTCGATTTTTAGGTACTGGTAGCTTTTTCTGTCATGGTCTCTGAGCAACGCTCAGCATCCTTTGTGTGAGCAATCATGCCTGTCGCAGTGGTCTCATCTTCAGCAGGTGGTGGGGAGTAGGACGAGTTGCTGCAGACCGTGGTCCGCTGGTCTTACTCAGGCCAGGGAGCAGGTCTGTGGGTGGAAAGTGGAAATGGTGGTCTTCTCAGCAGAATAAAGGAAGTCTCACCAGAAGACAATAACCGAAAGGAAGTGCATATGGAAACATCCCATCACCCACACCAAACTGCAGTAAAACCTCATGCAGCTGAAGGAGGTTTATGGGATCTTTGAAGCATAGCCACCCACAACTGTCATCAGACCAATCTGTGTGGGTTTTTTTTCATAGAACTTTGGGGGTTTTTTCCCTCCTTTTTTGATTGGCAGACATAAGCTCTAACCTTCGTGTATGTGTGTATATATATATATACAGAAAGAGAGAGAGTCCTTTATCCTGTCCATGTTCTAAAATAAGATGGAGCATATGTTTCACAAAATAATTTTATTCACCCAAAAACTGAATGAAAAAGTCCCCAGAGATATCCCACAAGTGGGACTCCCATCGTGGTTGAACATTTAAGTGGGACTCCCGTCATGGTCGTACATTTAAGAGAAGTTGAGTCATGGTCATATTTTGGCTCATACCAAAGTCATAAACTTGTTCCTGTGAACCTGACAGCCTAACCTCAGCTGGCATCAGCAGAAATACAATCAAGCTCAAATGAGATTTCAATTCTACAGTCTGGGCCAAATCCTCACTTGTTCTAGTTTCTTTCTTGCAGTTTTTATTTAAAAGCTGACCCTTGAATGGTTGTGTATGGCTCTATCTGGATGAAATTATTTTAAGCTAAGTATGTAGCTAGCCTGTTTTAAGTTTCATCTGAAGAACATTGCTTAAATGCAGTGTTCAGATAACTATAAAACCATCTTTGATGATTTGAGTGTGGTGAAGAGAAAGCATGAGGTTTTGACGTTTCTTTGAAAAATTTGCATTTTATTTAATATATTTTATGGCCTTCCTGTATGATGTTTTTTGTGTATTTATATGCAGTGCAGCTTTATTTACGTAAGGTCCAGCTAAAAATGGATTTTTAAGTCATTCTCTAAGAAACCGTTCCTGTTCAGTGGAATGAGCAAGTAAGTGAATGAATGAAGTGCTTAAATCTAACAGGTATGCACCTTAAATGGGTTGTTAAAAGAGACATGGCCTCAAAAGCACAGTCGTAAAGAAGAAACACAGCATGTTTCCATCCATCCAGAGACCAGCAGGAAAGCTGCCATCTGACAGGGATGCCTAACATATGACAGCAACAGCTAACACTAACACGAGCCATTCTCTTCTCTCCATCCTTTCCAAGTCCCTCTGTCTGCCACTGCACATGTCCAGACACAACCGAAGTCCCCAGTGCAGGGCGTGTTGGTTCCAAAATCTCGCTCTGCTCAACATGCCACACTGTGCTGTGCAGTTTGGGCAATAAGGGGAGGCCACTACATTCATCTATTAGGAGATGGAAATGCAGAATGTGGGACATGGTATGAACGGGGGCCAGGATCATGCCTTGGGGATGTCTGTAGAAATGTGCAGTCACCTCAAAATCGTATCTGAAGTCCTTCTGACATGATGCAGTCCAGTCCATGCACTGGGCTGCAAGGGCCGAAAGACACTGCCAAAGAAGGTTTTTCTTCATTTGTTTAAGGTCACGTCAATGAAAGAACAAAACCACTCATAACTCCCAATGGGTCAGGTCACTCCAGTTATCTTAAGACAGAATATGGGTGAAGCAAGGGAACGCAGTGTTCAGGGTGGGTCTCCGTTCTCCAACACGGCCGTCGCCTCGCACCCCATAATCCGTCCCCGTTCAGAGCAATGCGCAGGACCCTGTCCCTCTCCCTCGCTGCCCGCTCTCCTCTCCTCCCACAACCCACACGTGCCCACGCCAGGCTCTCCACTGACAATGGACGTGGTGATGCAAGCAAAAGGAGCAGGTTGATGGTTTGAAGTTGGGGGGGTGGGGACAAAGAAAAGAAAAGAAAAAAAAAAAAAGGAGGAAAAAGAAATGTCTTCCAATTGCTTACGATTTTCAGTTTGCCAAGCAATAAACAAAACCCCCAGAGCCGCCAGCTCCTTCAAAATTGCCATTTTTATCCACGCTGCTCCACCAAGCAGCTCGGAGCGGTACCCGCAGTACCCTGACACAAAACCACAGGAGGGTGTGGTTCCTGCTTCTGCTGGGCGCAGAACAGGGAAGCTATTTATTTCGGGTGCATCTCTGCTCAGTGAGTCATGTTTCGACTGGAAAATTGGCCACAGCTTTCTTGCAGATCTTTGCTGCCAGCAAAGCTGGCACGTTACCCAATTCCTCCCAGCTCCCTTTCCCCCCCTCCCTGCTCCCCATCCCCTTCCCCAGCTTGGGCTGCCTTTATATTGTTAAAGCCCCCGTTTAATAATAGTCATTGTTCCATGTTAACCTTGAGAGTCGGGGAGAAAGGACAGTGAAGGGCGTAGCTGTGTGCTATAATGAGCATTTGGTGCTATAGCAGGTGGGAAAGGCTTTGGGGATCTGGGCAGATTAGAAAGAGAGGGGGCTCTAGCAGATGTTGAAGCAGGATGATGTATTGCTGTTCACTCTGGGATTCAGACAATACCAGCACAAAAGTAGAACAGGGAAACGGGGAAAAAAAATTGATCCCTTCTGATACAAACTGGGCTAGAAACCAGACATGCTTGAAAGTGAGCATTTAAAAAAGACAAATATGTTTCCAGGCCCAGCACCTTCTCCTCTCTGTGACTGCCAGATTCCTCTCTTAAAACACCATCTCAGGTTTGATTTATTTTACATTAACTTAAGCCTTGAAGCGTTACATACAACTTCTCCTTCCTTTCCCCTCCTCCCAGGCAGAAACCGCAAATGAATGCATCTGAACTTCATCCTCTGCAACACGTGCCTCACGGTCAGCCCAGGCAGGACACATACAACAGCTGTAAATAAGGTCTCACCTGCACACCAAAGGTCAATGGCACTTAGAAATACAAATGGCTTCTTCAGCTCTTGTTGCAACACTCCCAAAACCTTTTAATGGGGTGATCCCTGGTCTCGTTACCCCATACAGCATAGTCAACCTCAAAAGTAAATGACACGCAATTGCCAATCAGCTAGACACCTATATCAAAAAATGTAAGTTAAGAGGACTGAAAACAGATCTTAAATGACGAAACTTCATCCTATGGAGGACTAACACCTCAAGAGGCAACAGTGCATCTGTTGTAATAAATAATCTGCAGAAGATGAAAGAAAGTCAGGCTTAGCTTTGACCTTGATTTTCTGGAATGCAAATCAAAGTGAGATACTGGGTGCACAGAGTGTTGGAAAGTGAAGTTTTTTAAGGCAGATACCTAAATATGGATATAGGACCTTAGTTTTGGAGTCCCACTAGAGTTGAAAATATAGGCCTAATTTCTGTTTCTGTTTGCAAAAATGTTGTCAAGAAACTCGCTTCTTTCTGAAGTTTATTAGATAATTAAAGTTGTTCTCTGTGAAATTATTTCTGATCAGCAGATCATCTGCTTTTGCATTCTTTACATGTGAGTAATATACAAAAATCTGGGTTACTCGGCCTTGACTGGCACGGCTCTGTGCATTGACTAATGAATGCATTTGAAATTGTTGCTGTGGAGGAGTTTATCTGTAGACTGTCCCACAGACAGTGGATGCTGAGGAACATCTCAAGCCAACGCTTCCCAGCATCCTGGAAATCCTTCCACCATCCCTCATTTCTGAATCCAGAAGACTACCAAAAACCCCATCAACTTTCTCCGCCAAAAGAAACATGATAAACCAACAGAGGATATTACTACACCTGTTATCCTTAGGGGGGTTATCTGTTAAGGGGAAAAAAATATTCTAATTCCTACAGCCATCAGCTTTTATATTTATTTGACCAAAAAAATGGCATGCAACGGGAATGCATGGAAATGAAAGGAAAGCGGTTGGCAATAGTTTATAGCCATCTCAACCATCTTTAGATCCAAAGTTGAGCTTGAATCAGCAAGGGCGTTTCTGACAACCTTCAGCCAAAGCCTTCCTCCTCCAGCCGAAGCTGCCTGCTCTCCTCCTCAGTAGCTGCCGGCTGTCAAAGGTTCTGCCCACGGTCTGGTTACCGCTCCTGCCCCTGAGGCTCTGCAGGTGATGGCCAGGGATGTCCCCTGCTCCCACGCTCCTCTTGCCAGCGGAGAAAGGGTTGCGGTGTCACCCTCCAGCGGGGGCAGGGGGTAAAAGTGCGAGTGAGGCTTTCTCCCTCATTACGTATCTATGCTTAAATAAAATATCTTTTGTGAGTTTACCCGGCAACAGCAATCCCTTGCCTCAATTAGCAGATTCCAATTAAATAATAAAAAAAAAAAAAAAAAATCAGAGGAGCTCATCACCATATTCGTATCGAGTGCCCTGTTCACCCCCCCGATATGTGCCAGTGCAGGGAAAAATCAACTCTATTCCTGCCGCTCGTCCCCTTTGTGGCACAGACCCCATTCACATCTGCCTGTATTCTCACATTTTGTATGGGGTTTTTGTTCACGGCTGGAAAAAACTACTGAGCATGAAAATGAGGTAAATTAATAATGCTTAATAATTCTTTACGTGTCAGTCATGCTTTTCACGAGCAATTGCATTGCATGATGAGCAGCACCCAAAGGCATGGTCTCCAGAAGACCCTGGTTGTACCCCCTGCCTCTTGTCTAAACAGACAAGCCCCAAGATAACAAGTAGGATACCTGTGTGGCACAGAGGAGTAGACAAGCACTCATGACACATTTTAATTTGTGTCTTCTTCCAGCATTTGGAGGCCCCAGGCTTGGACTGCAAGTTTTGCGAGTATATAGGAAAAACTTCCCTCCAAACCAAATTTCATCAAAATGGCAAATATCAAGGGCAAATATCAAGGGCCTCATCTCGTTCTAGTTATTAGCAATTATGTGGCTCTGGGATCATCACTCAGCTCCTGTTTAGGCTCCAAAATAGAAATCCACTATTTTTTGTTATCCTGTACCCCCTGACCACCAGCCCCAACAGAGGTGGCCGAGGCCAAGTGCCTCCTTCGTTCCAGACCAGATCGCCATCATTGCTGAGCTCCAGCGGTTAGGAAGGCACACACATAGAACATAGAAACGGGTGCGCAAATAAAACTGAGAAATGCCAAGTAAAATGGCAAGAGAAGAATTATGGACTCCATTGTCATAGCAGCTGCATGTTGCATGCACAGCTCTTTCTGGAGCAGTGGTTCTCGAACACCTGTAGAAGTCACCATTTAAGAAAGTGAAAGGAAAGAGGTGACTAATGATGGTTGTTAATTGGATCTACGGACACAGCGAAAATAAAAAATGCTTGAAATATGGTTTGATTTATTGGTATGCAGGATAAGCTTTGAGCAAAATAAAAAAAAAATATCTCTGAAATGAAAGGGAAATATGTTTCACAGTGGAAAAAAAATCCAACAATCTAGAAGTGCTGACTGGGAATAACAACAAAAGCCAGATGGCATAAAATGGCATCTTTAGGGATTATGTGGCATAAGGAGCTGTGCACAAAAGCATGCTCTGAGTCCTTAAAAATCTATTGCTTCTTACTGGGCATGCTCAGTGTCCTTAGATAGCCACATTAACTTACTTAATGTGCTCTGGCCTTAAAAGCTGGACAATCATCTCTACCATTTAAGCTCTCTGCCCTTAGTTATCCTCAGCAGTTCATCAAGCTTCCTCTGCTGTGCTGTTATATATCCTTAGCAATCCAGGATATTCTGCGTTATCAGAATCTTGAAAGAGGATCCTTTATCATAGTTAACAACACAAATCACCCCCCTATAGGCATAAGACTCCTCCCACTATCTTGTTCACTTATTGTGAATGGTAATGAGGCTTTAAGGAGCTCGCTTAAATTTCTTTGAGACAGATCTGCATCATCACTGAAATGTTTTCCCATATAAATATAAAGGGGCAGGAAACCTATTTTCATCTACCCACCCAAAATTATGCTCTACTGGATATGAGTGCGAGATTGAGTCATTAGCGAAACATCCATTTAAACAACTCATTAACTTAATACCGTAACCAATATTGAAATTCACATTTGTCAAAACTGAAGTTCTCTCTGCGTTTAATTCCAAGAAGACCCTGCCTACTCCTTTTCATCTTTCCACCAACAAGGAAATACTCTAACTGCAATCAAAAACAAGCCCAGTATCATTTACATTACAATCGTAAAAAGTCCCATCAGTAGTTCAGACATCTAGACACCATACTCCATTTGCTTATGGAGATTTACAGAAATCTTCTTAACAGCAAAGAAGATTTCCCTCCTCAGACCATCAGCTTCTGAACTCAGCCTTTTCTCCATTCCCCAGCGTAGGATTTATGCATATAAAAAGAAATAAATGAATCAGCTTTTTCTAGTTACACGAGAACTCAATGCTTATTTGGATCAAATCAGTAATAGAAGTGCTGTCCTGTAGAAAACCTCTGCAACAAGTCCGTTGTATTCACAGACCTTTTCTTTAAACATATGACAATATCTTGCTGATAGTAATACAATCTCTAATAATCATTTCAGGACTCAGAATTTTATTTCTCACTTATGAACACAAGTCATGCAAATATGATGATCCGGTTGAATATGCAACTTTATTCCGTCTGGGTTTGGATCCTACTGGACCACAAACCACGATATTCAGGAATGGAGCAAAAGTTCCCATTATCACTGGCATTCTAGACATCCTGCTGAATCCACCTTTAAATAAAAGTTAAATTGTGCTGGCCTTATTCTGAAAAGCTTAGATCACTGTGAAACCTTACACTACTTTTTTTTATTAAATGGTGTTTGAATTTGTTACTCATTAAATGTGCCAGATTGACGGTCCTTAAGCCTCCTGTGGAGGGTGGAACAGTATCACAATCTCCTGAATGTTTTCTGGCATTGGTGGGAATAATTTCACTTGGCTTCTAATTTTGATAGAAACAGAGTCAGTCCTCAGAGCAGGAAATGAACTTTCACAAGATAAATCCTCCCAAAATGCTACTGAAAGATATTTATTTTAGTGACTCTGAGACAGGTACTAAAAGTATCTGGGAGTGAGGGAAGGGAAAAACAAGTACTTGAATTCTCTGTATATATCTGAAAGGTGTAGAATCACTGCGTATCTGTCTGAAATTTCCAGTGTGACTTTTCCCACAGTGAGGGAATGCTTGACTGGTATAGAAATGGTATATCCCATTTCTATTCCCCTCCTATGGATCTTGGTACGCAGGGTACATTGTGAATAACAAAGAACCCAACTATTCTCTACTGTCATCTACGAGCGGAAAATGACCCTGTAGAGCAATGATAATTTTGTTCCATTTGCAAACAGCCCAGAACTCCCCTGTATTGCCTTAGAGTGTCAAACAATTGACCTGGAAATCACCTCTGCTGGAAAATTAGCTGTGACTAAGTCCCTTGTACCTCTTCCTTGAGAACCAGGAGCAACTGAAACATGAAAAATATTTAGATGGGGATTTATGAAGTCAGAACTGTCCTGATTAAGATGAAATGAAAAAGAGCAGGGAAACAGCAAGGCATTTAAGAAAAATGCAGCTGAACCGAGGTAAAAAGTGGTGCTGAGTATTATCTTTGTATTGGAGACTCTGTCTGATATAGCAGGTTTAGCAACAGCCTCGCTGCGCCACTACACCCTGAGTCCTTTACCACAAGGCCGCCCATTGTACCATTTTGAGGGCAAAACAGTTGAAGTGAATATCCATGAGAATCCCATTACCAGAGGGAAATGATTTTAGTGCAAGCTAATGGAAACCACATTACAAGAGTAAATTATTTTACTGCAAGCCTATGAAAACCACATTACAATGGTCAAACAATCTAATTTCGAGTCCACTGAGACCACATTAATAAAGCCATTATCAAAGTAAAACAATTTCAAATGAACTCTATGGGGATTCGGTTTTAAATGGCAACAAGATTTCAATGTGTGTTGAAAAAGGCCCCTTGCATGTTATTATGGTGTACCGTCAAATGTACAATCAAAGTTACAGGGGGCTAGCTAGCTACATGATTATAAGAAAATGGGTATAGTCTTTTCCAAAATCCACTAATTTGACTAACAATTTGCTATTAATTACCGTCCGTGTTCTATTTATTGCTTCCTTTCCAATGCATGACATGAGTTCATTAGAAAGCAATACATGCAAAATGAATTTTAAAACATTTCAAGAAGTCATTATGACAACCCAAAAGGCAGTAACCTCTCGCAGCCACTTGTGACAAGCACACGCACAACATTTTGGGAAGGAAAAAGCGGCAATAAGTCCTTCTCCCTTTGCCTCTCATGTGCCAGGAGCAATAATCATCATGGACCGCATGCCGAGAAGAGCACAGGACTTGTGTCTGAATTAATCTGCGAAGCAGGCTACACTTAGAAGAAGGAGGGAGATGGATACCCTGCACCCTCCCTCTTGAAACTGGGAAGGCTGTACTCATATCAAACAAGCTGTTGTGATATTTATCAGTTATACATGCATCTGCGCGCACGCACTCATGCACACATAAGAAATGACCTCAGCCGATGCTTTCACCTTTCTCCTTTGATTTGTTCCTCCAGTTTCCTTTGTGTTCCCTCCTGCTGTAGGAAAATAAGGTTCTGACATCAAAAGCTGAAGAAGAAAACATGTCTTCATGTTTTTTAGAGGTGGTCCCATGTACTCATCTTTAATGGAACAGCGCAAACGTTAGCAGGTCCTTTTCACTTTGTAGAGTGACCAGCCATGAAGCTTAAGAGTGCAACATGCTCACCCTCAGTCTCAGTCAATATCTAATGCTCCTCTGCAAAGGAAAGGAGCTTTGGCAGAGTGGACTGAGTCTACTCTCACCAGAATAAGCTCGATTTTGTTGGCTAAGGAAGTCCCCAGAAATGTTCATTTCAAGCTACTCAGGCAGAAGCTGTTGTTAAACGTGGCTTCCCAGAAGAAAGACAGACTACTAATATATGACTCTGGGAATGCCAGTCTGCGTCCTGTATGCTGAGCATGTCCAGACATACAAAAGACGCCCCTATCATAAGAAAGAGAAGAAATGCCTTGCTTACCCTGACCCATACCTCCTGAGTTACCTCTTGAGGTGCCTTCCAGCCTTATGTTTACAAGCAGTCTTAGTAGGTATCAGCTCACTACCTCAGCTCTGCCTACTAAACTCAAACCTTCTGCATGCAGAAGACAAGCATAAATTTAGACATGAGAAGAATTCTGGCTTAAGTTTTAGATACCTGTGGATTTAAAGCATCTATAAGTTCTGGCAGTGGGGTGAAAAATTTTGCTCTGTAACTTTAGAAACTCATTCCAAGTTGACATGAGTTGCCAAATCCTTTTGTAGATCTAGCTGTGGGTCTCTGTACTCACTATACAGAGAAATACTTTACGGTCAGTGACTATTTTCAATATGGTATCCTATTGATACCCTATTGAAATATAACAACTTTATAGGATGGCAATAATAGTAAAAGTAGTAGTATCTCCTCTGGCATAAAAGACCAGAAGTTCAGGTACTGTTCTGAGTTTTGAGATCTTGCTGATGAATAAATTTTTTAAAAAATTTCTCTTTTCAGACGAGAAAACAAATCATGATCCTTAATGCATCTTTGGTTGTGGAGGTGAAATTATAGTTCTTTCAAGAAATTAGGGTACTATTTATTTTAAATAATAGTCAGTTCCAACATATTGAATTCCTAGGTTGCAGGTGTGGGTCTTTGAGCTGTTCACTAAGTTTGATTAGGAAGTAAAAAAAAAGAACAAAAGGATCCATTGATGTTTCTGATTTCTGTGGCATATTATTGATAGACAGAATAAGAAAAACACAATAGGATCAGAGTATAACATGAAAATAACCCGCTCCTCCAATATGGCCTTGAAGTTCCACAGAACTTTTAAACTGCCAGGTTTGCTGAAACTCACCTAAATTATGTTTGTCCTTAAAAGTACAAAAATACTTAAGTTAATTCTAAACTTTACCTGCTCTCCATTATAACTTAGGAACATTAGAAAAGGGAAGTGCAACAAACTTTTTAAAAATATATCTTGTTACTGGGAGCTAAATCTGTCAACTAAATATAAACATATTTCTATGCTACTTATACTGGAATGATTGGAGATGTATTTTTTCTGAATGAACTGCACCAGAGTAATTAAAATGAATACATTAAATGGTGTTTATAAAGATTCCTGAGGGTCCTGTCCTCCAGTAATGGACCACACGTGATTCGTTGGAAGGTACATCTCTGGATGCGGACAGATTTAAATCAGAACTGTTGATTTGCTCAATTTCTGCCTCACCCTTAATGATATTTTAATGCAGTTTTTGTCTTCTTCTCTAACAGTGCAGCTAAATAGGTCTGATTCTCTGGAAAAATAATAGTTTTTCAAAATCAGCATTTTCCTGCTGATTTGCCAGCTGTTTCAATAAATCCCTCAAACTTACTAACTGGTAAGCCTGAGTGCCATCCACTGCAATGGTATTTTGGGTTTAGATTCTGCTGATCTCAAATGGAAAATCTCTTTAATTAATATATAATTTTCTAGCAAGCATAGTGCACAGTTTTGGTGGGGTTTTTTAGCTATTTCCCAAGTAATCTCAAAGCAAACACACACTGCACACCTACTTAGCCAAATCCAAATACCTTGACAAAGAATCAGCACCTCTGCTTGCATTTCTCCTTCTTCTGTTACTGTTACTACTACTGATCAACTGCAAAATAATTATTTGAGCTTATTTTGTTAAAAAATAATATTAGGGTCTTGAGTTTGAACATGTATTTTCAATAGCTTCTTTACTGCACTACATCAAGCAGAGGTGAAGATTTCAGATGCACACAAAAAATTGTAATCACAGCATGATGAAAACCGCTAAAAAAGGCAGCTTATTTCTCAAAATTCCTTTTTGACAGAGAAAAAATGACATAAGCACAACTTGCAGTCTTACTTAGACTCTAGGTGCACCACAGGACTGAGTTTTGTCATTTTCATGAAATTCTTACCTTAATTGAGTGTGCGTATTTTCATTACTTCTAATTGTTAAAAGAAATTAGGAATCAAGGCTGGTAACAACAGTAAGAACAAAGCTATAATAACTTCAGTAAGACAAGAATACTTGTTGTGGGTTTATATTTAGAACCAGTTACTTCTACCCACAGAAAATTCACAACTGTTGAATTGTTGCAGAAATAAATGCCTCCAAAACAAAGTTGACTCATTACATGTTTCTACAAATAAAAAAAAAAAATAAAAAAAAAGAAAGGTTTTTCCTTACTAATACAATGAAATACTCTGGATTTGCTTTTTAGAAGCTTGTTCTTTTGTAATCCCGAACACACGTATTTCAGTGTACTAGAAGAAAGCTGGTAGGTGTCAGGCCTGAAAACTTCTGTTACGGATTCTGTCTTTTTGTTTTTGCAATTATATGCAAAGCTGGCTCAGCAGCTTTGTGGTAGCATACAAAAGTTGCAATAGCTCCTAAAACTTAGAAAATATCAAAATACTAGAACTTCAGCACTGAATACACTTCTATCTGAACAGGAGGAGAGATCCTTGATCTAGAAGCATTGAGCTGTCACAATCTCTAAGATCATTAATAGAGGAAACACAGACGCATAAATCCAGAAGTACAACAGAATTAATTGTACGATTATAGAATGTGTTGGGTTGGAACGGACCTTTAAAGGCCATCTAGTTCAACCCCCCTGCAGTCAGCAGGGACATCTTCAACTAGATCAGGTTGCTCAGAGCCTCATCAAGCCTGGCCTTGAATGTCTCCAGGGATGGGGCCTCCACCACCTCTCTGGGCAACCTGGGCCAGTGTCTCACCACCCTCAATGTAAAGAACTTCTTCCTAATGTCTAATCTAAACCTGCCCAGCTCTAGTTTAAACCATTGCCCCTCATCCTGTTGCTACATGCCCTTGCCAACAGCCCCTCCCCAGCTTTCCTGTAGGCCCCCTTCAGGGACTGGAAGGGGCTATAAGGTCTCCAAATTAGTCTTGAAACAGTAGTCCATGGAGGGCATTTCACTGAAATACTAAGAGGAGCCTGAAGTACCGGTCAGTCACTATCGGCAGCTGAGCGGCGTATTGGAAGTGAAGACGCGTAAGCAACTGGTCTGGAACTTGGTATTTCCAAGCTGGACACCCACTGAATAGACCCACAGATTAATCTCTGCTAAAACCAGTCCTTATGTCACTCTGAAGGTATGCGTTAACCTCGCAGATTGCAAGAGTGAAAAGACTGCCTCAAGCGTGGCCGGAGAAGCCTCTGAAGCACTTAGGACACTGCACATCCAAACATACCTGCTGGATTAATACACTTGGTTAATAGACTTTGTAGACTGCAAGGTGGGCAGAAGGGCAAAAGGTAGGTGGAAGTGAAGAAAACTACATTTACTGTCAGTCTTGAGGCTGTTTCTGAGAGCAGCACTGATGTAGCCAGAGAAGGAAAAAAGAAAAAGAAAGGAGACAACCTGATAACATTGGTAAGATGGAGGATATGTTTGGGACCCAATACAAACTTAGACATAATGCTTGGTCTGAATCTCACCAAACTCTCCCTATGTTATCACAGAATCATAGAATGGTTTAGGTTGGAAGGGACCTTAAAGAGCACCTAGTTTCAGCCCCCCTGTCCTGGGCAGGGACACCTCCCACCAGCCCAGGTTGCTCTGAGCCCCGTCCAACCTGGCCTTGAACCCCTCCAGGGATGGGGCAGCCACAACTTCCCTGCACACAGTTGCAATTAGAAATCAGGATATATTTAATCGTCTTGATTTCAAACTCTGTACTGATGTGCCATTCTTAGGATTTACTCTTTGAAAGACAACAAATCTCTACCCAAGGCAAATTATATGAAAATATTGAAATATTTTTAGCGTCTTTGATATATTTGCACTTTTGCAGATGCTGTGGTCACCATGTGTGCCAAATCGTATCTAGCTGAATCATAGTCTGTAGCTCTGACAGTCCTCATGAGCTAAACAAATGTAAGTCAGAGTATGGCAATAGCATGAGTGAATGGAGACTGAGAAGGTGTAGGAACCGCAGATGAAATGTCATACAACCAATGTCAAATAAGCTGTTGACTTGGGCCTTATTTCTAAGTGGTAGATTGAAAAAAAGATGATGAATGAGGTGGAAGCTAAATGAATTTGAGAAAAGCACAACTTTCAGCTTTTCACAGCAGCCAAAATCAGCGCTAGTGTCATTGCATAGTGGCTTTGCAAAAGGACGCAAGTGGAGAATCCAGATCAGGCTGTTCAGATATGCAAAGTTCAGATATCAACTCCTGCAGTCCAGTGTATCTGATACGACATTTACCTTAATGTAAAGAAGTGTTAAATTGTTCATAAAAAGAATTGAGAAGGCATATTAATTCTTAAAGATAAGCGAGATTCAGTGTTCATGATCTTGTCAGGTTCTTCTCTGCATTGACACAGAAACCACACTTCTCCCATCAGAGCGATACAGATAGATATCAGCTTCAGATAGGCTTCAGAAGCTCATTATAGGCTTATTAGTTACAGCGTTTTGAGGAAAAATGAGAGTTTAGAGGAAGAACATGCTCGCCAGCTTCTCACTTCTTGGCATGTGGAACAAATACATAAAACAAGTTTGGCAATCTCAAATAGTTTTGCAGTCTACCACAGCTGAACCAATTTGTTCACAAAGAGACAAAAATCAAGTGTATCAGCAGAAGTGGCACCTGTCTAGTTCTGTTTGTGAGTTCATGCCCACTCTTCATTTATTTGTTGCTCTGTAAGCATCACATGTCATACAGTACTTTAAAGTTCACGTTCTTCAAGTAAGATTAATAGTGTGCCCTGATTTCCAATAAAAGATACAAAGATTTAATTTCTTAATTAACAAGATTTGTTCTTACAGTTTTTAATCTAATTTTTCTTTTATTTTCTGGTGAGTTGCATATGCATAAGAGCTACAGAATCTGAAACATTTGGTAAGGCTTCCCAAGTTACAGTTTAAACAGTACCACTTACCATAAATTGTTGTCTGAACCTTTGTTTTCACTGATATTTCTTTAGATATGATTTTTCTGCCCATGGATTAAAAAGAGAGTGCTCCCTTGGAAAAGTTTCCTGTCTCCCTCGGGGAGAATAAGCTGTTTTCTTCTGGACGTCTGTTGTTCTGCCCCAGCCAGTCTTTCCTTGGACTGGTCTTTGAAGTTAAATCCCCCACTTCTCCCACCCGTCATATGTCTGACACATAGAACGTGACAGACTTTGAACTTCAAAGGTTTGCCCAAGCAAAGTGGAGAGGTCCAAGTAACGAAAAAGAGAGAGCAACCGGGCGAAAAAAAAAAGAAAAAAAAAAAAAAAAAAGGTGATATTTTGCTTAAAAAGGGAGGACCAGCTGGAGCGCATAAAAATCAGGTACTCTGGGTTCACTGCATCACCTACACTGTTTGTGATGTTCCCATTGCAAAGCTCATCCTGGAATATCTCTGAATAAAAAGTTGTATTCCGCGGGGTGGGCTCCAGAAGTTCCCTTCTGCCCTGATTGGCTGCTGTAATTGGAGTTTTAAAATTAATCAGTTAAAAGAACATGTATGAAGTCAATTTAACATTTTAAATGGAGTGTATTGTAGAGACGATGATATTTGAAGATAGTGCGCAAAATTAGCATCAAGTACATTAACTAATTCCTCAGATTTTCTGGGAATTAAGCATTTTAATAGTCTGCAGTATTGAGGATAATGATTCCTTTAGTTTCCTTAGCAGAGGAGAGGGAAAAACATAGCTGTTTGAGGAATACTAGTCATTTTAAAATAATAAGAAAAAAAATCTTTTTTTTCAGTAAATAGAAGGTACCAAATACCTTTGAGTTATGTAGCTATATGAGTAAGCTGCAGCACCTTTTCTCCAAGGGAGGACCATTTCAAACAGAGTTGTGATGTAATGTGGAACTATTTTGGAAGCCCATCACACAACATTCAAGCCCGAGCATGATATTCCTTCCCCCATTTCTACACTCACTGTACGGACGGGGATTTACTTCACTATGTCATGCACCAGAAGTATATGAAAAGTCAGTGTCCAGGTCTGTAAACAACAAACTTGCCTATTTTCTGATTTGGGGTCCTCATCTCAGCCAGATGCCTTTCACAGCAGTAGAACTGGAAATTTCATTTGCCTCAGCTGTCTCCCCATTGCTAACATGCCCGTTTTTGTGCAGCTACCTGGAGAACAGTACGCAGGCGGCACATTTCTTCTCCAGCTTTCTTTTGACCTTAAATGCATCCCACTCAGCTACAGAACACCCTGTGGAATACCCGAGAATACCTGTCTTGGGATACAGACAGGAAAAACACACACGTGGTATTTCCCCAAATGCGGTTTATCTTTATTCCATCACAGAGACAGAAATTATAATTGAAGGTGGACCCTTCAATAGATTTTAGGCAAAAATTTCAATTTCAGTTGACTGAAGCCCTAGACTATATCTAAACCAAGGAAATTTTTCCTATGCAGTAGCACAATCGAAAAAATAAAACTGAAAAATAGGTTGCATGTTACTGATTTAGAAAAGGGTATTTCATATTTATAAACAGTATCCAAGGTCAAATTTAACGGAGAACAAAATCTGACCTGCTTTTGACTTCAGTGCACAAGGACTCGGTATTACAGTGTTCAGGTTATTTCAGCTCCTTGCTTAATATGAGTTTTATAAGTAACTATATGCCACTAAGATGCCTCTAAACTGAATACAGCATTAAAATAAATACAATAAAACCCCTGCATATAATTACCTACCTGGATAAAATGTTTTAAGTTTGACTCCTTGTCAGAAAGGGATGGAAATTTTTGCAATTCAAAGCACTCAGTGCCAATATTCCACATATTAAAATGTTTGAGTATTTAGATGCCTAACCTAATGAACTTTATCTAGAAAGCTCTTTAATAATCTGACCCATAGATGCAGGTTAAGTGCAAATGGGTCAAAGATCGCATCAAAGCCCACAAAGCCCAGTGCTGGATTCCCAGGGCTCATGTTTGAACTTGCCAGCAATTCACAGTCCTCTTTTTTTCTGAAATTCTCTCTCCTATTTGTTCATCTTAAAAACCTTTTTTTTCTTTTTTCTTTTTTTTTTTTAAGTTGAAAAAAAATCTGAACAAAAAATCCCATGTCTTCCTCTTCTTCATGACCACCTCAACATACTACTTCTTGGACACGTAACTTTTGTTTCCTTTGCCTACAATCTTTTTCAAACAATAATCCATTTAAAGCTATAATTCTTGCAGGTTTTACGAAGACGGTTTTCCCTGCATGGTGTTTATCTTGCCTTTTGTAAATACATTACCGATGCTCTTTATTGTAGACCATGGCTTTAAACTTCTTCTCCCCCTGTCTCCCAGAATAAAGACTCAGCTTTTGGCCACATGCTCAGGGAGGTAAAGCCCTTTGAAAGGAATCACCCCACTCCAATATCCTGTTTCTCTCTATGTCCACAAGCAGGTGGTACCAGAGATGACTTGATTGCTGTCATTGCTCTTCACCAGTATTGAGAAACCTCCCATGGTCCCACTGAGCTGCTTCCTTTTGCTCCCTGATCAGGCCTGTGCCTATGAAACACAACCTGTCTTTAAAAAAGCCACAATAATTCTTTTGCAGACAAATAATCTGTTCTCTAGCTTTTTTCTTAAATTGTGTTTATATCTGTGCCTGGAAAGGATGGCCTCTTCTTAAATAACGGTCATGAATCAAACCCACTTAGAGGTTAATTATCTGCTCGCTGAACTCTTTCTTAGTAAAAATACATGATATTCTGATCTAAATATACAAGAGGAAAGAATGTTATTTTATTCATGCTAAAATCTGGCCTGAGAACAAATTCCAATAAATGACCTCACCACTGAGACATATGATAGAGTATATGCACTTCTTGTTCAATGTTTGGTTGTTTTTTTTCATTTAGTTGTACATGCATCAGGTAACTGATGCGTAGCTGTTAGCAACGTGATATTTATGATTAACGTGACTGCATATGATGTGAGCATTAGAGATTACCTGGAGGTTTGGCAGGATTCTTAGTTTCTTCTTGAAAATCAAGTGGCATTCATAATAGGTAAAAAAGGGGGGAAATGAATAAAAATATAAATACGTCTGAGCACATCTATACTGTAATTTGTGATGGTGTTTAAGCACATCGTGCGTGAAACAGTCTTTAAATCGCTTGTAGATAAGGACAACAAAAGTGAACTACTACTGGTGTTTAGCCTTAGAGGGAAGGATTGATGCCAATTGTTTTTTTTTCCACTATCAGAGGCAGAGTCAGAAACAATGCTTATAGCCACAGGATCTCTCATACTGGAGCTCCATGTCCTGCTTTTAGCCTCGGGCAGAATACAGAAAATTGCTGGATCAGAAACAAAGAAAAAAAAAAAGAAGAAGGGAAAAAAGCAAAAAGAGCATGTTTTCCAAATAATTCATAATCGCAAAAAAATGCTGGTTTCAGAGAGGTTCTGCAAATGAGAGCAGGACAAAGTTTATGTGTTACACCCCAATAAAAACCCTAGAAAGTGTGAATTCGTCGTTACAGTCACAGCTTATTGCTGCCCCTTCACAGCTATGTGCTTGTGGAGAACTAATCCTTCAGAAAACGTTTCCTACCTTGCCGGCTCCACTGGGGATAAACAGCTCGTTAAGGGACTAAGGCTCCTTCCTACAAGCCAATATTTTCAGAACTGGGACCTGTACAGAGAGAGCTTGACAAGCATTGGAAGTTGTTTCTTCTTTTGATTGAGTGCATTTTCTTCATTACATGAGGAAGGAATTTGTTCTCAGCATTTTTATGTGGTGTAGACATTGAGACACTCATTTCAGTCACTGATTTCAGGGTTTGGATAGATTAAAACCTTGTTCAAATTGTCTGGTAGATAAAGGCAGGTACAAGCAACCAGCTACTGAAATGTGTAGCCCTTCTGAAAAGCAGGAGTTATAAGCCTAGTTACCTTTACAAGCCTGTGCTGTTGTGTCTCTGCTCACGACACCTCTTCAGGAAACACCTCGGCATCAGGAGTCTAATTTCCACTTCAGCCCAGGAGCACTTTGGTGGAGGTACTGGACAAATGCAACCACATCCACTGCAGTTGGACGTCTGTAACCATGTGGAGTTGAAGAGGAGCAAGGAGAGACTTCTAATTCAGCCTTCTGTGACTTCAGAAAAGATGTCTTTTGGTAAAGATTACACACAAAGTTACCCAACTCTTCATTGAGGAAACTGGTGTGCTGCTCCACCTCTTAGCGAGAGGTAGACAATTTTGCCATGGTACTGACATGAGGTCCTGTAGTCAGTGTATTCCGTCTTTTGACAGCAGCTCTAAGTCTTCCTATCACCAACTGGCTAACGAAATCTACTTCCCAGACCCATTATGGATTTTGTCTGATCTCTGATACCTCAGGGTTAAGTGCACACATTTTTGGAGTGTTCAGCCTTAAATTCTTTCAGATCTACTCCCATGTGTTACAGTTATTAATGCAGGGGATGTGTTGAGTTAAATTGGTTTAGCAAGAAGCGTGAATTTTATGATGTATTTTAAACTCCATGGTCGTGAATTGTTTTCTTCTGAGTGGGTGAATAATGCTATAAAAAGATACATTATGTTTCAAGGTCTGTCTCAGCTTGAAAAAATATATATTTATTTACTGTACATAAACATTAAACAAAAATGTCTTGAAGAGATGGAATAGGGATAATATTACAGCAAAAGATATTTCTCTAGAGGACAATGTTGAACATTATTGAAATAAGTTGTTCATGGGCAACAAAACCAGCAATGCTTTCCTTCATATAAAATCTTTCTGTCACCACACGTTAATATCGTTTCTACTGTTTTCCTTATGACATCTGTGTTGGGCAAGAGATGGCCAGCCTGGAGTGAAGCGGTCGCCAGACACGCAGCCAGCAAATACATGTGGACTGACCAGGCAACTGCTCTTCGTAGGATGTATGGCAACTAAACTCAGTGCAAAGCCAAGTATATTTTAACTTTGACATCCTGCTTGCTGCTTCAGAGGCCATTTAGCCCTTTCCTCCTTAATTTTACTGGAGAGGGGATGTGGCTTCAGTACACTTGATTATCTGGATGCAAGGTGGATATATAGTACCAGCAATCAAACCAATTAAATTCATACCAGACAGCAGGTGTTTTCTAGTCTGAAGTTGTCAGGTGCCAATTAATCTAAACGAAGCAATACCTGGGCCCTTACAGACAGGGTCTGCGCAGAGGAGAGGCCACTGCTGTGTGGATGGGGCATGCGAGCAAGGGGCAGGAGGACTCCTGCCCAAGGACACCGTGCACATGATGCACCTCCCACTGCAAACACGAATAGGTGGAGCATCAGTGGTTACAGCATCTCCATGCATCCACCAGTGACTGGCAGATGGAAGCAATTTAATTAGGGATCAAAGATGGATTTGCTAATCTTTTGATGTTAATACTTTTCTTTGCTGGAGACGAGCTGCTATCTTCAGAGGGGCTGCATCCCACCCACATATCAGATACCAATTTCTAAATCCGTTAAGACTTCCCTTGGTGCTGATAGGAACAGCTTTCTACATCCATTTCAGAGGCCAGGTCAAATCAACCTGTGCTCTGAGGATGTTAAGTACATATTTGGACTTCTTATTTCTTCCTGGCTTGGGTATGTAAAACAACCGAATACTAAAGTAGAATGATAGTCATAATAAAGTACAGAAAAACACAGGTGCATATGAACTTACAAGCACTTTGCCAGAACGAGACATTACATAGAACAGAAATCTGTAGGGGAAATTTGTGTTTCCAACAGAGAGGTAATGGAATAGAAGTTCTTTCAAAAATGTTCTTTTAATTGTATTTCCTGTCCTAGCTGCATGTGGTGAGTTTAGATTGGCAAACAAAGTAACGTAAAAATACTTTTTAGCTTTGTGGAGTTGCAGAAGAACATTTTTTCTTCTGGGCTATAGGTTAAACAAAAGTTGGTGTTTCAATCCCGCAGAAGCAGCCTGGATCTCCTTAACCACTACAGGGTACCTGCTGTCATATTTTCCAGCTAGTAGTTTTAGTCTGTGTGTGAGTCATCTTGACGCGATTTTGTGTGCAGAGTAGTTCTCAATACGTATTGGTTGTGTGTTTTGTCCCAGATTACATGAATATCTATCATGAAAAAATATGCAGTAGGGAATAAAACCTATTCTTTTACACGATGTAACTGGATTTTATTTTTTTTCTAACATCTAAAAATCCTTAAAAAACTATAACCCTCAAAATGCAATAATTTCACTTTGCAAGTGAAAAAAATCTTGACATTAAAAAAAGAAAAATAGAATACAACAAGCATTATTCAAAAAATATCCTACATCTTAAAATTATAAATGTGGTTA